>NW_027460357.1:3671461-3997466 GCF_050947875.1 Dermacentor variabilis
GTTTTTGGTGTTGTAGAACGGTAATTTACTGATGCAGAAGAAATCATTTATCACTTTATTGTCCCTTTAAGTTTATGAAAACCCAAACAATGAAAAAAAATGTGCAACCGATTTGTGCATGGAAGCTTGGTTGAAGTGATCTGCTAGTCAACTGCAAGCCTGCCACCTTAAAATGTCATTGTAAATTTCTTTACATGCATTATGTAACCTGCATTAATACAAGTTTAAAATCTCTTAACATAAGTAAATCACCAAGCTAATTCAGTTAACGAATTCCAGTGGTCGTTAATGCAACAAAGTGCAAGCTCGGAATGAAGCTGGCCAAACTGGGCAGTGAAAAATAACAATGTGGTTCTCTACATCTTGTTTTTCTGGCTTTCGCTCTAGCGTTGGAATATACAAGAATTTTGACATTCCTATTTCACCCTGCTAATTTCTATTCCATAATGCATAATACTTGAGCAAGAGCAATACTGCTTTCTTTTAACCGTAAATAGTGATAGAACAAGAAAATTCACTGGAGCCAACGTTTTGAGAAAAATCTCCTTTTTGTCGAAACATTGGCTCCAGCGATGCTCCTTGTTCTACGGCTCTTCATCATGTCAAGTCTGTCTTCCTGTGTACCTCTGTACTTTCAATGTTATGTCAATGAAATTGTAATAACAGATCATTAGTAAGTGTAGCTGCTGAGGAATTTGGGCTTGTTGGTAGATAACGACAGAGTAACTGCGCAACATAGAGATACGGACAAAGGAGGCTTGTGTGTGTTGTCTTCTCCAACCATGTCTCCCCTTTTGGCAATTACTCTGTCTCAATGTATAACTGTTACCCTTTGCACAATAATACTAAAATGCATAAAGACAGGAAAGTGGACACAAAAATTACAACAGATAGCATCATATGCTAATGAGATATGCAAAAGTGCCTGCTACAATTTGTCTCACCCATAACGTGCTGGATAAGATGGCGACTTCTGGCTGTTGCCATTTCTTGAATACCTAAAATAAAATACATATCAAAATTATAAAAATACACAGGACAACAGCAGTAGCCGAGGACATAACGCATTGTTTAGTACAAGTGAAACTAAACTCTGATACACGGCAGACGAAATTTCCTTTATTAAGTTAGTAGAAAAATACACCACACTTCATTTCATTCAATACTGTCAGCATTTCTTGGTACAAAAGATATTTCTGCATGGAAGCAGCAAAATAATAAATGGCCTTCTACTTTTACAAAATATGCTGCAGCGATTAAGCCAACTACAGCTGTATGTACTTAAAATTGTTGTATGCACATTACAATAGCCAAGACAGGAGAAACTTGGGTTCATATGCAGCTCACTGGAAGGTACAACTTTGCAATATACTCATTTCTGCTTGGCAAATATACGCACTAACATAAAACTACAAATAAAAGGAACATTTTTTCATAAAACACCGGACTCGATATAAAAAGTCCAGTAGCAATATTAAAATTTCACCACATAACACAGCCAGGTTTTGTAAGCCTAGTAGGATTTACTATATAAATGTTGCAGCAAGTTCATGCTTTTAAATATTTACAAGCGTGAAAATAAAGATTACGTAAACATAATACATTATATATAGGCTTAGATTGTGAGCTAATGTGTTTTCTACTTACAGCCAAATGCACATAAAATTTGTTCTGTTTCAGCGCTCTTAAAGCGCTGTGTCTGTTCGCTTGAGCAGGCAGCCGCTTTACCGCTCTTAAAATATCTGTGCTCCCACATCGCCTGACACTGCCATACAGCGTTGTAGCGCTTTTATTATTCGCCGTAATATACCTAAAGCGCTAGTAAATCTTCAGAATACACAAGCTGTCTTTTCGACTACCTGTCTTCGCCAGCGAAAGTCACACTGGTGCGAGTATTGTATCTACACTTCAAGTTACGCAGTACTTCATATTCTACGGATTTTTCGATGCGACAGGCCACTCGTCACTAGAATCGTTAAGAAGGGTGTTTCTCCTGGCAGTACAGCTTTGCAATAATTCCAGATGCTCTCCTGAGGCTTCCGTCTGGCAGTAGTATTTTCGCATACATACGCGCAAGCATGCCTAAGAAACGTCTGTGAACTGCCAAGAGAAACGTGGCGCAAAATGTAGCCATACCGGAAGGGCAGAGTACGCGCCGTTTGTAAACTCGGAACAAAAGCTGATATGCTTACCTGAGACCTTAAGAGAAATATGACACAGGTCACTCCCCACTGGTAGTCGTTCGTATGCATCTGGTCGTCTCTGTCCGTTGCGATTTCCCATATCACAAAGAAAGATGCAATGCAAACCGCAGCACTTCGGGCGCTTGTAACGGTCCGGCGAGCTGCGCTTGCTCGATGTCGGCAAAGACGAAATCGGCGACAAGCTGCTGCTGGCGGCGGTCCCCCTCGTCGCAATCACACAGCACGGACAGAAGCTCCCACCGTAACTTGCCGCAACGCCTGGTTGCAGTCGCCCCTAACGCAGCGATTTCAGAACCACTCAACGACAACGTACTCGCGCGTGATGCAGCGCAACTGTAAAATGGCGTCATGCTACTGACGGCTTCGGCTTTGGATCATTTTGTATCTGCACAACTGAGCAAAACAGTTTAATAGTTTCGGTTTTGTTTCCTCGCGTTGAGATAAAAACTGTTTTGCTCACTGATAATTTTACGTCACTTAAGTAATGTTCACGAATGAAACAGCCATAAATTTAACACGCGTCTTGAAATACCCGCTACGTTCACTTGGCAGAAGCAAAATTTGCTCTTCCGAGTGTGGTTGCGTATGAAATCTATCGTTGGGCTGTCGGAGCGTGCTCGAAGTGTGAAGACGCGGCGTAATTGTCCTTAATTTGCTTAGATATAACAGTGCGGCTGCCCTTGATTTCTGTCGAGTGCAGTTTGCTCTGATGTAAGGTAGAACTACAAAGCCGCCCATGTTACTGAATGATCTAGTGCACCTGAAGCTGCCAGAACTCCGGTATTTCCTCCACTAGTTCTTGCGACTGTGTGCCGCTGTCACCAAATGCGAGCGTAGTCATTTGGCGGAGATTTAGCAACACATTTTCTAGAACTATAGTTCACCGCTCTATCACGACATGGAGAAGCAGCGTGGTTGGTACTTAGTAAAATTTTTCTATTTATTGCGAATTTTGCGATGGCAATTATATTGATACAACCGCCGAAATATATCTGTCGGTGTTGCCGTGAGCTTACGTATATAGTCAAGTGCGATAAGATCCTATCCTGTGCCGTTGGCTGTGCGCGTTAAAGGAAGTGTACGAGAGTGAGCCGAGACGTATGGACAAGAACGGCACCGAGAGCGGCGCTGCTGCGCGGGCGTTGAGAGCGCCGCATGCGGGGCAAAATTCAACTAGCGGGTGGTACCCCTCTCCCATCTCTCGTTCGCGTCGCCTTGATTGCCTCTTGCACTGCGCGTGCTTGGGCACGTTTCGTGCTGCGCGCGGTGTGTGCCTACGTGTGTGCGCGTGCACATTTCATTCGAAGGGTGTTGTACAGTCTGTGTCACATTTAGGGGAAAACTCGGAGCGCATTGCATCGCGATGCGGCGAGCGCTTGAGTCAGGTGGCGGCAGTAGCTCGCGCAGGTGCTCGAGGGGCAGGATCTTGAACGGCGTCGTCTGCTACGGCGGCGCGCGCAGGCCGCATGGTCGGGAAATGTTCTACTGTCAGTTGCAGGGCGCCGATCTCATCGTTACTGAGTGAAATGAGCCGGTATTCTTTACTAAGCGTTGTGCGACGCCCACTGATACGCCTCGAAATTAAGTTCATCGCTGCAGGGCAGTCATGGACGGCGTACTGATTCCACACATTCTTGACAACCCGTTTCTGGAAGGCGACTATATATTCTAACGCGATAGGTCGCCGATCCACACTGTTCGTGTTGTGCAAGAACTGCTGGAAGAGCGCGCACTCACTCTCTTGGAGTGGCCGCCTCAATCCCTGGGCGCCAACATTATTTAAAATGTCTGGGGCTCGTTGAAAGTATCGCTGGCGTACCATCCCCTCTGTCAGTCGCCCGAGGATAGGCTTCGATCCACCATTGTCGGCGACTGAGACGTGCTGCGAATGAACACATACCTGATCAAGTCATTCTACACTTCACTGCCTTCCAGGATCAGCGCTGTCATCGCTGCCGCTGGAGATATGACGAGATACTAACTGAAGTTCCGAGCGTGACGTGTCCAATTCCCCGCCGGCGGGCAGGGTCTGTCTGGTGTAGTGAATGATTGGGGAGAAAAATCACTTCCAGCTAATTTTCTTAACCTAAAACATTCCTTTAAACGTATCCATTTGTTTCATCGTGTTCGACCCCCATAGTTATCATTGTTGAGTGCTTTGTTTTCCTTTCGGGTCAAACAAAGACTGAGCAGGTTGCGCGCACAGCTTGTTGCGTCTTGTCGCTGCTTATTACGGTAGCACACACAGCGAAGAAATATACGTGCACGCGCTCAGTACCCCGGCCTTTCGAAAGAACAAACGAAGCATGCTGTCAAAAGAAGTTTGTCGAAATCCATTATCGCCAATGAAGGCTCAGAGTTTGGCGACACACAACGTTTAGTAAAGAATATCAGCTCAGTTCCCGCAGTACCGATGAAATCGGTGCACTGCCCCTGACAGTAGCACGCTTCCCGACAATGCGGCCAGCGCGCGCCGCCGTAGCAGACGACGCAGATCACGACTCCGCCCCTCGAGCGTCTACGCCTGCTAGAGCTCCTGCGCCGCACGACTCTATTGCTTGTCGCATCGCGATGCAATACGTTCCGAGTTTTCCCCTAAGTGTGAAACAGACTGTACACGCTTTTATTTGCCTTTAAGAAGATCGGTACGCTTGACGATTATTTTTATGGCTGCAGTGCGGCGAAAGGGCAGCGTCTCCTTAACCGTGTAAGTGACGCTGAGCAGGGAATTGGAAACGACACCATATGTGCCGCCGGAAAAATCGTCAGCACATACGATGCGGCACATACATACGGCACATATGAGCTAAAGTCATTTTTGCAGTTTCTCACAATACGTTTGCTACAAATCCGTGTTGTCTCTGATGGCGACAACGTACTTCCATCGACACTGGGCGCAAATAAACAAAATATATCACAGCATAGCACAACTACGACATGCGTCCACAACTTTAACTAGTACGTCCCCTACAATATCTAATAGAGGCAGCAATGTCGACAGCTTGGTAATTTTTTAACGGTGCTCAAGAGATGGAAGTTGAAAGTATTAGTAATCATTCCTGCTTCAGCAATGCCGGCGCGACCAAGACGCGGTCGTGTATCGTCCAGTAACTCGATCGATCGGTGCAGTGGTAAAGCGGGAATGAACTCCGGTGATGTTCAATGCATCGTGCACATATTCATTTTCTCGGCACGCGTGAACTTCTGCCACTGCTAGCGCATACAACAGGAGTGGTTTCTATTATTGGGCAGCGCACACACGAACGAAACACGAGGAAGAAGACAGGACAAGCGCTCGTCGAACAACTTTATATAAATAAAAGGATTATATGTACTGAGTAATTATTAAATTCATGTGGGTTACATATAAAAACCGTCATACACTCAGGAGTGATCAATGAACGAGCTCGCTTCGTTTGCCAGTTGTTTACTACGCTCGGCGCACCGCAGTAATCCATGTCTGTCGTCTGCTTTTTCCGTACCATTTTTTTGTGAATCGGCAGAATTTCATTGGTGGCATCAACCCTTTCGTGTTTACATTGCTGTCGTGACAGTTAACAACACAATAATAATTTCCGGTCATCCGAAGAGGCGCCGTCGCAAACAAGAGACGCGCGCGCAGCGCCAACTGAACGCGGGCGCGATCGTGAGGGGAAGCGGCGGCGGAAACCTACACCCGTTCGAGATGAAATCGTTCCGCCAGGGGAGAAACGAGCGCTGGCGTCTAGGATGAAACTTGGCGTGCGGTCGTCCATAGTGCCTGGATGGGTGTCCCAAGTCATAGAGTTAGTAGAACAACTCTAGAGGAAAAGCTGGGCCGGAAAAGTGGGAACCTCTAGGGCGCCGCCCTGTTGCTACTGGTCAATGTGGCCAGCGCAATTACCATTGAAAGAGCTGAAAGCAAGTACAGGTCACCTTATGCTTTGTCATCTAAACGCGCATACCTGATGGCTTTATGAAGGTGGTACGTTAATATTCGGTTTACAGAAAGCGATCGCTATGTCCGTGACTTATGTAAATCACGATGTACGCATTCATGCAATAAAGAATGACGCGAATTTCGGTTTCGAATCTGTTTTTTGGATGCGCAGTAGTTTCGTACAGTTTAGCTTTGACATGCGATCGCGCGTCGACATCGGACGCAATGGCAAACTCGTGCCTTATGTGCCACCGAAGCCCCGAAATGCTCTGGCATATAACTTCACATGTAAGTAAACGAATGTATCTCCTTGTTGAGAATATCACGCGAGTAGGCAGCTCTTGTGGTGCATCACAATCGTTTGAGAAGCGTCACAGTAGAGCATTTTTCCACATGCGGAGCGGTGTTTTTATTTGCAGGTTTCCCTTCAGTAGGAAATTGCTGGACAGGCGGACCAGCGCACCGGAATTGTACTGGCGAAGCCGCAAGCAACTCAAAGAATCTGTTTAATTGTTGCACTTTGAACAATCATGCTTCTACAAAGGCCACAGCAGAAAAACAGCCTGATGCCGAGTATTTCTGTGCCACGAAGTAATCAAGAGGCGAGTGCCTAATGCGGACGAAATCGAGTGCATCGAGACTTAGGACGACAGAAAGCTGAGCTAGTTGGTAAGGATTCATTATGCAAAACAGAGGTGAGGCGTGCAGACAGGACACAAGAGTAGAGAAGTGGACGGCGCTCGTGTTGTTTGCTTGTAAATACTCTACTCTTGTGTCCTGTCTGCACGCCTCACCTCCGTTTTGCATAGCGAGTGCATCAACCCACATATTAATAGCGTAGGCGTTTTATTAACTGTGCAATATTTTCAACGCTTCCTTGCATGCCATTTCATGTGGAATATTTTTCTGGTCACAAACTTGTGCAGCGAATCTATTTGCATGGTCGACTCCGGGTTTGTGGGACCGTTCACTTGCACTTGATGCTGAGTCTTTTACATGTATCCATAAACTGCAGATATGCACATCAGATCCCTGCGAGCATTTTCAAAATTAATTATTTGAGACAACAGGCACCATATGCAATACTGACATAATCTCAAATACCACTAAGCAGCTGGGACACACTTTTGTTGAGTATACTCGCAAGTAAAATAAGTGATCATGTGGACAGCTCCAGCTCATTTTCCTTAAATCAGTGTGTACAAGGGGTATGCAAAGATAATGTTTTTTCTCGCGCACCGATTATTTTGCTGTATAAGCAAGAGAACCCACCACGTTAGTGTAACGTATCTTGTACATCACACTAATATGTGTTTTAATTTACCAAGTGAAATGAGTTACTTTTATGGCTCATTCAGTCATATCACACTTCAAGCTGCATTCATCAATCTTCAGTTTTATTTTGCAAATGTTTAATGAAACATATTTCCCTTTTATGCATATATGCAATGGCAAGCCCTTCCGTGTGTTCCAAAGGTAAAGTTTAAGCTCTAAATTAAAGAAGACATTTCTAGTCAGAAACAAGCAAAAATGGTGAATGCAGAGTATCAGAAGCCCAAGGTACAGAAATTACGAGAAGTGTCAAATGATTTTAAGGAAAGAGTCGTATTTGAAAATGCAAGACTCTTTAGTGGAGGTCAAGCAAGTCAATATAGGTAGAGTACTCTGCAAAATTATGCGAGTGAGAGGATGTCAAACAATGGGTCAGGAAATGCGTTGTTTTTCTGCAAAACAAAAGCTGATTGCCATTACATAAGTCACTTTAGCATCATGAGACTGCTGGTTGATAAATTCAGAAATAAACCAAAAAACAAGACACGCAAAAATAAAAAAACAATTTAATGATGCTCTCTCCACACTGGGATAAATAAAAACAAACACATCACATCTAATGTGGACATATCAGACGCCTTGTGAAACACTAAAGAAAAAATTCAGTTTCGAGCTATGGCACTTGCCGCATAGATGTGGGTGGCCTTGAACTAATAGTGATAGTTACCACTGCATTTAGAAATTGAAAGCATTCCTGCAGACAAGGAGGATTCTTTATATTTTTGGCTACCACTTCAAATGCCTCCAACAAGTGCTACAATGCTGCACGCAGCCATACTAAGGATCTCGCAGCAACACCTGCAGGTAAAAAGCAGAAGCAGTCAGAGTGCTGGTGTGTACTGGACACTATGTTTGAAAACTTTTAGGCAAGAAGAGTGCAAGAAGCATACATAACAACTGCATTTATTTCCATAATTCCCCATTTGAATGGCCTTTTCTTTTTGCTTAGACAATGACTACGCCTAGCCACAGCAGCTCCCTCATACTTACTCCGCAAGCCAATAGGCCGTGGAGGCAAATGCAGGTAAGAGGCAAGGAGCAATAGCACTGGTATCGACATTCATCTAATTTTCTTTTAGGCGGCCAGCACACCTCGAACAGCCACTTCGACTGCGGGTGTGTCACCCTAGTCGCCAAGGAAACATTTGAGGGAAAGCGACAGGCAATGTGAACAGCCACTTTTCCATGTAAACGATACTCTTTCTCTCGGATGACTCCTACGCCTCGCCACGCCAGCACACTTGTGCACAAAGATGCCGTGGAGGCACGTGCAGGTCAGAGGCAAGAAGCAGTGGCACTGGTGTCGACATTCACCCAATTTCTTTTTCTTACACTGAGGCAGCCAGCACACCTCGAACAGCCACCTTGACTGCGGGTGTGTCAGTAGATTCCTGTTGTACATATGCTCATAATAAACTTCAGTAAACTTGAACTTGATAATAAACTTGAAGGCAAATAGGACATTGATGCATTGTTTTTTTGAACATTTATTGTACACATACAATATATGTTATACTTTGCAGTGCTACAGAACGTATTTTGAAGCTTCCTCCTATATTTTGCACCTTTAATTACGTATGTGTTATGTGGCCCTCAATGCAGTTCGTGTTGTAGCAGCTGCTTTGTCTGTGTATCGCACATTGGCTTAAGCTCGTGATATCCACATGCTTCTCTCACATATACAAAATAAAGTTCTATGTAGTCCTCAGTGTTACAACAAAAAATGAGAGTAAACAATCCGATCGTGGAATTGTGTTTATTACAGCAATTCCTATGACAGTTATTGACAAGTTGACAACTTGAACTGTTCAATCCGTCCATAGCCTCCTCTATTGTTCAAAAGTAAAGGAGGCTATGATCCGCCATGGCTAGGAATTGTATGTATACATAAAAAAAAGGGGGGGGGGTATGTGTGTGTGTGTTTGTAGTGGGGGGTATAGGATTAGGGCGGTACGAAAAAATGTACCAACACCGTCCTCTAGACCCATTCCGTTAAGGTACCGTAACAAAGCGTATCATGCATAAAGTTCATACAACCAACTCTGATGTTACTACACACGCCAGGCGACGCGAGCTACATTTGCCATGACGCATTCGCGACTGCACCGGATGCTCTCCATATTATTCTCGTTAATCGTGCTCACTGCACCGAGGCAAAAGAAAGATCATGGGCGCAGGTGCCTTTAATGTATCTCGACCTTGCGAGGGACTGCTGCGCGTGCCAGGGGAGCTGTCCGTGCGAACACTCCCTGGCACACATTTGCCTCGGCGGCCCCAACCTATGTACCGTTCTGCTTCGAGCTTTGATCCCCCCACTGTCCCTTGGGTGCCCTGGAGTTCCTGCGCCGCCTGCTTTATTATAATCTGGGGTGCTCTCCTGAGACTTCCGTTTGTCGGTTACATGTGCCCTACAGCTGGATCAGTACTTATAATAATAAAAAAACCCGATCTATCGTCGCGACGATAGATCGCGAAAGCGGCTTTTGCAACATACCGCGTCCGTGCGAAGAGAATTACGGAACGCCAACGAGGAATCTGACCACAGCTTCAAGCTCGTAACCTCGTCGAGTGACACTTCTGCAACAGGCGTGACCGCTGAAAACCGCATACCGCCGGAAACTTCAACAGGATGATCCCTCGGTTGCATAACTGCCACCTGTACGGCCAACATGGACCACACCCACACAGTCCCGCAACATAGAATAAAGAACCAACTTATAAAGCCCAAACACACGGCTGCACGCATACATCACGACACCACAAGCGAGACGCGCGAGACGACATGCTGCTACGCTGCTACGGTTGCCGGATTAAAACTGACTACTGTCACCAAGTCTAGCAAGCGTCTCAGGAGCTGGCAACCTCGGCGCGTAGCAACATGGCGGCGCTCTTGCGGTTCCCGATTTCAATGCATGGGCCCTATGGGTAGCTTGTCCTCTAGAGTCAGTATAGTAACTCTATGTCCCAAGTATCTATAGGTGGTCACGTGATAAAACGCGCGCAAGCCGGGGAAAGGAGGCGCTGGTTTAGCACGCTCCTCCTCTTGCCGTTGCTCTAGCCCGGCCTGGCGCCACTCTCGCTCTGTCTTGGCGATAATTTCCGATGGGTGCAAAGCGGGGGAGAGGGGGGGAGAGGGGGAGGGCGCTTTTATAGCGCCATTTCAAGTTTCGGAGACGCTTTGAAGGACGAGGCAGCAGAAGCGTTCTGTCCGCTCTGTTCGCGCCCTTCATCACGCCGACGCTGTGACAGCGAGTGTTCGCGGTCATTGAATGAGATCTGTTCATGTTTGCACATGCGCGCGTGACCCCATGCTTGCTAATTTACGGAGTAAGCGATTGTTTACTCCACTTTATTCAGGCGATGAAACTACGAACCTTGGTTCGTGCAGTTGTTCGTGCAGTGGTTCATGCAGCATTGGGGGGAAACTGCTACATTGTTGTTTTTACATTTCTAGGGGGTTCAAAAGCAGTGCTGCGTACGCTAATGTTTGTTTCTGGTCGCGGAACGCAACGCACTGCGGCAGCCCACTGGCTGCGGTGGCCCAGCTCGAGGTCGCGGGTCCAATCACAACCGCAGCAGTCGCATTCCAATGGCGGCATAATGCGAAAACGCGCGTATACTGTGCATTCCGTGCACATTTAAATAACTCGAGCTGCTGAAAATAAATCTGCAGTTTTCCATTACCGTGCGCCTCATAACAAGATCTTGATTTTGGAACCTAAATCCTCAAAATTTAATTTTACGTAGCGCAATTACATTTACAATCGACACTGGTGAGTGCGCCTACTGAACTTGTTATCTCGTTGCAGTGCTCTCTTTAGTAGCCAATGCTTTTTTTTTAGATTTACTTATGGTCAGAATCCAGTGTGACAAATCCGGGTATTCCTTAGTATAGAAGCCAGCTATCACTTAAGTGTGTGAGATAATAACAAAGATGTTCAAGGAAAATCGATATTTGGAGTTCGATGTAATTGCAGAACATGACAAGGATGAAAGAAAGATACACCGCATTACAACCAGGACAGGAACCCGAGGGCCTGCCTAAAACAGAAGGCGTTATCTGGTATTTCTTTTCCTGCATTTTAATCTTTCTCTCGCCAGACTCATCTCGAATATCAGAGGAGTCGCGATCTTCCACGACGACTCTTCGCGTGCTATTAAGAGTCAAACGACCCATACACAAATGTTGACTCTTGTTTTGTGACTCTACCCGCGCGAGAATGGGTCTTCGTAAGAAAAAAGAGAGTCAAGTTGCCGTGACTCACTTTTTACTCTCTTTTTTCTTAGAGTGTACGTACGGGAATGTAGCGGGGTGTTTTTGGCGAGTAATGGAAAGAAGTTTACATTTAGTCGGATTAAGGGTCATTAGCCAGCGGTCGCACCATTCCTGGACACGGTCTAGGTCATGCTGAAGCTTTGCTGCGTCGCAATGGTTAGAAACTGATCGGTAAATTACACAGTCGTCAGCGAACATTCCGATTTGGCAAGATAAGTCTTGAGGCAAGTCGTTATTATATATTAGAAATAGTAGAGGACCGAGAACAGAACCTTGGGGTACACCTGATGTTACAGGAACAGGGTCAGAGGTATGATTACTAAGAAGGACGTGTTGGAACCGGTTAGACACGAATTCCTTGATCCAAATCAGAATGTTGTGGTCCAGGCTTAACTGGTTTAGTTTTAAAAGTAATCGTTGATGCGGCACTTTATCAAACGCTTTTGCGTAATCTAGGAAAATGGCATCAGTTAGTATGTTGATGTCGAGGTTAGCGTGCAAGTCATGAATGAAAATGGCCAGTTGGGTCGCATGAGAAGCCCTTTCGAAAGCCATGCTGAGATGGATGAAAAAAGTTATTTTTTCGAGAAATGCCATGATATTAGAATGAATGACATGCTCCATGATTTTGCACGGGACGCTTGTTAATGATATGAGGCCGTAATTTAGTGGGGAATCTTTTTTACCAGATTTGTAGACAGGAACAGCCTTCCCCACTTTCCAATCATTTGGCAAGTGACCTACAGAGAGTGAATGAGAAAACAAAATACACAGATACGCCGCAATGGTATGTCTGGCGTTCTTTAACAGCTTGGAATCGATTTCGTCGACGCCTGTCGATGAAGAAAGCTTAATGTTATCTAACAAAGATAAAATTCCATCATGAGTTATTGTGATAGCAGGCATAGTAGACAGAGTTCTAGCCGGTGTCGTAGGCAGAGATGTGCTGGGTTCTTTAGTGAAAACTGTGCTAAGAGCATTGTTAAAGGTGTTAGCGCATTCGAGGTCCCCGACGGTTTCTTCCAATTTTTTGGTCAGAGTGATAGCGCGCGATTCGATCGGGTTGATGACCTTCCAAAATGTTCTCGGGTTGTCATTTTGTCATTTAACAATTTTGTCAAATCGTTGTTGAAAAATTTGAACTTAGCTTTTCTCAAAGCAATCAGGTAGGCATTCTCGGCAGTATAGTACCGCTGCCACGCATTAGACTAGGCTCTCACCTTAGCAGCACGAAAGAAGCGCTTTTTTCTGCCTTCTAACGTTTTCAGTGTCTTAGTGAACCATGGCTTTTGGTGGTTTTCACGGAAAGTAATTTTAGGAATTAATTTGTTGGCCAAGTCCTCTATTTTGTATTTGAATGCCTCCCAGCTCTCCTGGAGAGGCATGCTCTAAAATTGGGCTTCAAATAAAGGGAAGAGAATTCTGAGCTCGTTGTTAATTGCGTCATAGTTACCTTTTTCATATAGAAGGATTGTTTTCTTACGTTTTTTGTGCCGTTCAAGGCAGAACGAAAACTTGGCGTGGATAACGTAGTGATCACTAATTTCTTGAAGGTAAGTTATATGTGATAAGCTCTCAGGATTCGTAGTTAGTATAAGATCCAAGATATTAGCACTGACGCCAGCAACACGCGTTGGTTCCCTAACTAACTGAGTGAGATTGGCATTCAAACATACTTCTATAAAATCCTTTAATTCTCTGTGGTTCGCACCTGAGGGAGCTAGTTTCTGCCAGTCGATACCGGTATAATTGAAATCTCCGAATAGCAATATATGTGAATTTGGATGTACAGTGCCGAGATCACTCAGAATATTGTTCAGCTCACTTGAAAAGTTAGGTGAAGTATGCGGAGCCCTGTAGCAAACACCAAGCAAAACGGATTGCGCCGATGAGCGAAAAATTAACCATAACATTTCTAGATCAGAGACGATGTCTAATGGTGTGCACGATAAATTATGCATATAGCTATGATAGTCCTCTGTCCGAGGTAGAGATAACAGAGGACGCTGTTCTTGGCCTCTTGCATAGGCTAGATGCGAAGAAATCACCTGGTCTTGACCAACTATCCAATACCTTTTTGAGTAGATATGCTGTATGGGTGGTCAAATATTTACGTCATATTTCCGTTATATCTTTAAGCATTGCAGTAATTCCTGATCATTGGCGCTCGGCAAAAATCATTCGGGTGCATAACTCTGACTCTCTTTTTGAAATTAACAACTACAGGCCCGTGTCTTTAACTAGCATTTGTTGTAATATGTTCGAACACATTATCTTTAAGGCCATTATTACTTACTTAGAAAATAATAATTTGCTTTATCCGCAACAGCATGGCTCTAGATCTGGTTTATCTACCGTAACCCAATTTGCCGAAATAACTGATGAATTAATTGGTACACTCAATATAACAGGCGAAACGATCGCTATCTTTATATTTTTCAAAGGCGTTTGATGTTTTTCCTCATAAAGATTTATTAACAAAACTAAAGGCAATCGGCATTGAACAGAAAGCAGTGGCATGGATTGAATCTTACTTAAGAGATAAAAAGCAGCGTGTTGCATAAATTGGAGTGTCTCCTAGGATTTGGATGTGTACTCGGGTGTTCCGCAGGGCTCGGTCCCCGGGCCTCCCCTTTTCTTCGTAAATATTAATGATATTCATCTTTGCGTCGAACCACCAATCCCGATTACACTATTTGCAGACGACTGTGTTGTATATGCAGCCATAAATAACCGAGATGATCACCCGCCGTGGTTGCTCATTGCCTATGGTGCTAGGTTGCTGAGCACGAGGTCACGGGATCGAATCCCGGCCACGGCGGCCGCATTTTGATGGGGATGAAATGCGAAAACACCCGTGTACTCAGATTCAGGTGCACATTAAAGAACCCCAGGTGGTCCAAATTTCCGGAGTCCTCCACTACGGCGTGCCTCATAATCAGAAAGTAGTTTGGGCACATAAAACCCCATAATTTAAGTAACAGAGATGACCAAATTAAATTGAACAATTCTTTACACTCCATTGATGGATGGTGCGCAAGGTGGGCTTAAGAATAAACACTTCCAAACTAGCTTCCATTACGTTTAGCAACAAAAAACGCCCCTTGACTTTATTAACTCTTTGGGCAACGGTACCATCACCAGAACTGACAAAGTGAAATAGTTAGGCATCACACTTACCAGTAATTTCAATTGGGAACCGCATGTTGAAAATGTCGGTCGGGGTGCACTACAGAAATTGTTGTTTTTGAAAAGTAAACTGCGTAATACCCCTCCTGCAGTAAAGCTAAATGCATACAAAGCGCTAATACGACCAAAATTGGAGTATGCATCGGTTATTTGGAGCCCTTGCCAACAATACTTAATTAACAAAATCGAAAGAGTACAGAATTTAGCTTTGCGTTTTAATTATTCTGTTTACTCCAGTGACTCTAGTGCCAGCAACTTACGTAATAGGGCTAACCTACAAAAACTTGAGCGGCGCAGGATAATATCTAGATTAACATTTATTTACCAACTTTATCACGAGAACTTTAAGCTGTCATGGAAACAATATTTTCAGCATCCTTTCAAACGATCAGAGAGAACGCACCACAGTAAAACTATTTGACAGCCAGTCAGCCACCTCAATGTTCACAAGTTCTCTTTATTTCCTCGCGCAATTTATTATTGGAATACGTTATCTGCGGAAGCTCCGCCTCCTCAGATACTCAGAACTCCGCCTCGTTGTAATCATTTGTTCAATGTATTAGTAATATTAACTTTTGTTGAAATTCGAGTCCAAGTGCAGCACACTCTGAGTTGATAATATTACCTTGTTCGAGTATTCATTTGTCATCTATGTCCAGTGTATCGCCACGTTTTTTTTTTTTCAGTTTCGTATGTATTATATATTTGCAATTATGTCAAGTAATTAGTTGAAATTTATTTCTCTTGTTTGTATTCTTAGTATCTATTCCTGCATGGACCCGAGAAGGGCCTGCAGTATCTGTAAATAAATCAATAAAATGTAGGGCTTAGAGCTAAGACCTTCAATTTGTACCTCTTATTAAGTTTCACAACAAGACCTGCCACCCTCTCCTTAATGCTACAGAATTCCTGTATGTTACCAGCAATATCCTTATTAATCAGGAATCCGACTCCTAGTTCTCTCGTCTGCCCGCTAAGCCCCGGTAGCCCAGGACGTGCCCGCATGTAAGCACTGTATATGCTTCTTTCGTCCTCCTAACTTCTCTGAGTCCTATTATATCCCATTTACTGCCCCCTCATTCCTCCAATAGCACTGCTGGACTTGCCTCACTAGATAACGTTCTCGCGTTAAACGTTGCCAGGTTCAGATTCCAATGGCGGCCTGTCCGGAACCAGTGATTCTTAGCACCCTCTGTTGCGTCGCAGATCTGACCGCCGGAGTGGTCATCTGCTTCGCAGTTGCTGGGTACTGAGGGCCGGGGTTTGATTGTTGTATTCATATAGAAGGCTGTGGCCAAGTACTGCCCCAGGGCGGCCTGTACTGCTCTGGTGAGGGAGTGCTTTACCGGTTCTGGTCACCGGGATCAGGCCGCACTCCAGGCCTGTTTATACAATTTTACCAACACGCGGATTTCTTTTTAATCCGGTGAAAAATTTCGCCGCCCCGGGATTTGAACTATGGTCCTCTTGCATGCGATGCGGATGCTTTACCTCTACGCCACCGTTCCCAATCATATCTACAATTAACTCACGGCCCTCAGTCCCCCGCAGCTGCGGAGCATCTGTCCAAGGCGGCGGTCAGACCTGTAAAGGTTGTTTCATGCTGCGACTGGAACGACAAAAATCGGTGCAGTCGCGCGCGTCTTAATGCGATTTTTAGAGGGCCCCTTTCACATGATTGCGGTTTCAACAATGCGACTGGTGCGACGCCCAGCGTTTCTTACTGCCAGGTTTCGTGGCACGTACACTCTGCCTAATTTGTTTATTGTAATGAATAAAAAGTTTACATTATAATAATATTGACTTTTCTTGATTATGAGCAAATAATATGCACGTTTAGTAATTTATAAACGTGTTGGTTAAGATTTGTTTATGAGTGCGCAACGGCGGTTACTGAAGTTCTGTGCTACACGGCGCATATTAACAGGTCTTCGCAGGTGGTTCAGCGCTGTGTGTTGTCTCATCTGCCTTGTATGACCGTTTCGTTTTGTCTGCGCTACAATTCACAAGATGACCTATGAACAAGATTATATAGGTACCCTCACCGCATATGCAGTATTCGGAATTCGGCTGCCACGAAGTCGTCGAGTCAGCCCAGCAAGATCCTCGCGCTACCCGTTCTCGGCGTTAGCTTCTAGAGAAATGATGTGTGTATATTGCTCGCAATTGCGCGTATGTGGTGCCTACTCCTAGCCACGTTCTTGCGCCTAACGCAACAGAAAGCACCAACCCGAAAGCCCGCGTGTGCAGCTGAACGAAGGCGCAAATGATCTGTGTGATTAATGAACGTGGAATGAAAACCGTGTTGGGAAATTCAACCTTAGCGATAGCCTGGTTCGTCCATCGCCGTGCGTATATATATATATGGCAGTCCTGTCTAGACATTTTTAGAGGCGCAAAAGCCAACGCATCAAATGTTTTGAGCAGTTATCGTCACTTTTAAAGAAACCTGTACGTTGTAAGATAGTCTTCTAAAAAACGCGCTTCTCGTCCACTTTGTTGTCCTATGTTTCGCAATGGTAGTATACTCCGAGCTTCTAACAAGAAGAGCATATCAATACGCACCATCCATAATGCAGGATCGAAGGCCCTAGGCAGGCGCACTGCCGTAGGATTTTTCAGCTTTCTGCTCAGCCTCGCACGGCGCTCACGGTTAGCCTGTTTTGGGGAAATAAATATTGTTATTATATTGTTAATGTTATTAGATATTATAGTTTCTTTACTGTAATTTATAGCAATCATCTAGATTTCTTAAGCTAGTCATGTATTTAACCTATATTAGATCAACATTGTTACGACATGCATGTGGGAGCCGTTTCAAACTGGATTGCTCCCCCCAGCCAGAGAAAGTACAAATGAAAGCCTCGATGTTTATTTCAAGTTGGTATTCCTAAACAGATTATATTGGAAGAATTTTATGCCTGCTTGCATTATCTGCAATTCAATCCTAAAAGCTGGAAAAACTGATTCCTTTTCTTGCTGTCCAAAGGCTGCTTCAATGCCGCGATAGCAACCTGTAATTCATTGCCAAAGTGCTAAGCAATGACTATATCTCTAAGCTTATCAATGCGTTTTTGTTCCACGAACACAATTAAGTTTTCTTTCGCCCTCTAATTGACAGCCATGGAATGAAGCTGTTCAATTTCATAAGTATCTAGATGCAAACATTTTGGAGTTTGTCCTGATATTGTATATAATTATGACATCATGATCTTGCCTTAACCCCGTCCCCCTCCGTGTCCCTTACTTGCAATAATCCGTAGTTAAATATATATGTTTTGAATGCATAATCATTTCTACATCTACCCAACAAGCAATTTCCCCGTCCGTCATGCAAGACGAATGCACTGGCTCACACCCCCCAAAACAATGGCTCATACCCCCCCCCCCCCCCCCCACTTAGGGTTTTTGTGATCGGACCAAAAGTATTTCGCCTAGGCATATGCAGCTTCGCTGTAAAAAGAATCTCCACAGAATGCTAGCTTGTTCCTCTAAAATACATTCTCGACGTCTGAGAGTGCATTGTAGAGAATGAAGCAAGCATTTTGTGCAGATCGGCTGCCTAGAGAAATTATGGAAGCTGTAGATCTAAAAACACTCGCAGAATCTTGTCAGCATGACCTCCATTAGAAATGGATGCATTTCCTGACAGGAAACACACATTTATTTGTGCTTCTCCTTTTTGTGTATGTTCGGTTTATTGCTTGTCAGCAAGCATTTACTCCGCATATACATTAAACTTTTGGTTGTTAGATCATGTCGGTTTCCTTGTTTGTCCGATGTGTTCTCTGGTGCCGTTTACAGCCAGGCTAGTCTTTATTTTTGTAGACTGCAACAAGTATTTTTGATGGCCCTTACAAAATCTTTTATAGAATCCTTACCTTACAATCCTTACGAATCCTTACCGTACCTTATAAAATCTTTTATTTGGCCAAGGTAGCAAGAATGTATAGTGTGAAGCAGTAAGAGCAGGGTACGCTTACTTGTAATAAAAATGTTTATCGTGAAAATGAAGTGATTCGTAAAGGTTACCAGAAAGTAGTACAGCAATAAAACCTGATAAAAACCAGTGCTTGATGAAACAAAACATAAAAAATGGAAAAGAGAGAAAATACAAATAAATGTGGATGGAAAAGTCCTGTGAACAAAGAACATTATGGTCACCAAGTGCGCACGTGGCTACCTTCCAAGAAGCAAATTTTTTTCCAACGACATGGAACTGGAAGAATGTGCTTGCATAAGCGAGCTGTCAGTCTGTCTATAGGAATGCCAACAGTCTTTCTTGAAAGGTGCTGGCATGCAGGATTTGCAATTGTAATGATGTTTTTCCTGCACTTGTAATTTTTCTGTATTTTCTTTCTGTAGCATTTTTATTTGTTTGGCTGCATCAAGCACCGATTTTTATCTAGCGTTCAAATATGTCTTTTTTTTCGCCTCAGTGCTCCCTTCAGTTGATAGTCGGCGTTCGTGTTGTCCACTTCTCTACTCTTGTGTCCTGTCTGCACGCCTCACCTGTTTTTTGCATAATGAACTTTACCTCGAAGTGTGTTGCGTGACCTGCGTAACAGCGTCACTACGGCGAACGCTTTACAGAGCTCGCAAAGTGATATCCCACGGAGCCAGAGAATACCTGTGCGGAGCACCACAGGGAAAGAAGACGGAAGCTCGGCGAAGCATAAGAAGCGAGTCTCTCGACGTCGGCAGCTCCGCGGTGCATGCTCCACATTTGCGATCGCGGCAGAGTTCGTTCAACTAGCGCAAGATCAGGGCCACGCCGACCTTGGCTGCTGCTGTAAAAGTGGGTCACGGGGGTGGGGAGTACTTTCCGCCGGTAACGCGGCAAGCCTTTCATACAGTCTATGTCGAAAAAAAGAAAACTAAAGCGAGGCTCATGAGATTATTTAGACGCATAAAGAGTTTTATGTGGAAAGTAATTATGGGCATTACGAGGCCTTATCTTTATGGCATAATGAACATCAGCGCTACCCGTCGTCTCGCGGCCGCGGCCTGCTCGCTTTACAGATGCAATGTTGAATTTGATATATCTGCACATTAGTTGTTTGCGTATCGCTGATTATCTGCAAATGGTATTCCGGCAGGATTTGGTAACTTTCATTACGGGCATTCAGTGTGCCTGCACAAACTGGTGTCACGATTGATTTTCTGCCTGCTTGGGTGTACCAATTAAGATGGAGCAAGCTTGCTAAAGAAGTCATCGGGGTTTGTGCATATTAAAATATTCCCCCCCCCCAGCATCTTTCTCTTTCCCTAATAATTAGGAAAATCACAAGTGTTGAGTTATGTGGTTCTTTAATAATGAACTTTACACTAACAATTTAAGTACAAGGTTCGTGGAGGAAATTTGAAAACATTACTGACAACTGTTGACGACGCTCGCCTATGGCGCTCTTTTTTTTTTTTTCATGTGTTGAAAGAAACGCGTTTTGGTGCGCAAGCCCTGGCCGCGGTGGATTTTATTCTATGAGCAGGAAAAAAGAAGTGCACCATAGACAACTGAAATTCATGTTTTAAACAGTGCTCTACAGATGTAGTGGAATTGTGGCAGTAAAATTATTAATAAGATAGTATCGCGCCGCAGTATACGATACCGTGTAATGAGATTTGCTGCTGGCATTCTGGCATTCATTCTACGATACACACACGCTAGAAAATTGGTGAGGCACCGTTTAATGAACGCTTGCTGACCACTATTGCAAACGAGTTAATCAACGTTCACAAGAACGCTTCACAAGTGCTTGGTGTGCGGGGGGGGGGGGGGGGGTAATGGGTTGGTCCAAGGACGTTGAGATAGATGAAATGAAAGATGCACAGGCGCTCTGCGTCTTCTGCGCTGCAAAAGCGTCCCACCAAGAGCAGGGTCGCTGCGTGTTCTGCGTGCTGACAGCTAGCAATATGAAGGCAGTTGAACGCCTCCAGATTCCCTCTCCATGTGATTTGCTTTGTCACTTATCGCTTGCACAGAACGCTACTGTCCCAAGCTCCAACGCGATTGTCACCACTCGGCTTGAACTATCGCTAGTATACCGTCGACCTGGCCTTATATCTGCACACATTCCCAACGGGCGTGGGATTTACGTGAGGCTGTATATTGTAGCAGGGGCAGGCACTAGCACAGCTAGTTGCGAAGACGACCGACAGCACAACACTGCTGATGGTGACCTCTCTCTATGATTGGCAGCTTATGGCCGCGGTCTTCTGAGCCGGCATCCGCCTGGCTAAACGGGAATATGCCTTCGCTCGTTCATCGGGTGCATGTTGCCATGAAAAATTCATCGACGATTACAATACTCCCTATTAGAAAAACTTATAGCTCTATAAAAATACAGGACGTAGAAGAGGAACACAGGCCACACGCGTGTGATAGTGTGTTGCTTTTGTACGTCCTGTGTGTTTAGAGCGCTCCAAGTTTTCCTAATAATGCATTACCAACTAGGCCACCTTTATTGACACTCCCTAATACGAAATTTAAGCACGGATATATTGAGGAAAGAATATGGAGAGACATGTAGCAGAGGTCAAGCGCATCGGCTGTTTTACATGACTGGTCGAAGTTTCCAGTATAATCACTGGTGCCACTTGCCTTCCTGAAAGTACAACACAATTCGCGTCTCTACCTGACGTGGTTGTTTAGTGGTTATGGAGTTGGGCTGCTAAGCACGAGGTGGCGGGATAGAATCCCGGCCACGGCGGCCGCATTTCGATGGGGGCGAAATGCCAAAACACCCGTGTACCTAAATTTAGATGCACGTTAAAGAACCCCGGGTCGTCGAAATTTCCGGAGCCCCATACTGCGGCGTGCCTCATAACCACATCGGGATTCTGGCACGTAAACCACATAACCAAAAAAAAAGAAAGAATTCGCGTCGCGCATACAATCAAATTACAAAACAATCGCCAACCAAAACAAGCGCGAACGAGACCGAACGCAAACGAAACAAGCGCGAGCGTCAGCTGAAGGGAGCAGACGATAGTACGAAACGAGAGGCCCGGCTGAGAGGAGATACGAGTGGGGCAACGAGACGAGCGGTCGGGCGGGTCACGAGACGTTGATCTGATGAATCGCCAGTCGTTAGTGCGCAGGCGCGAGTAAAAGAGGGCGCGAGAAAGAAAATCTGGATAAAACCCCTTAAACTTCGTAATGTAGTGACACTCTCCTCCTCCACCTTCACTCCCCCTCGTTTCTCCTCTCTTTCACGCTGACTCCTCGATCGTGGCGCCGCCTACGATGCTCGAGCGCAGCAGACGACCTTTCGCAGAGTGCACGCATAGCAAGGCAGTGCTCTTTAGGCGTTCACGTTGGCTTTCCAGCTCCGCGTAACTTCGTGTACAGCATAGAATGTATAGTTGGATGGTTATACAAATTCAGTAACGGCAGCTTTTGTTTCATTTTTTGATAACTATTTCTTAAAAAAAGAATCTGAAGGAGTGTTAACGCTGTGCACTGACGGCTGCGAATGTATCGCGTGCCCTACAATTAGGTACGCAACATTTGTCAAGGGCGTGTCGCAAGATCTTGTTGCGAATGGTTGTAAATAACATGCTTACGATCGAATGACAACATCTTCCAGCAAGCCCTCAGCCTAAAGAACCCGTGCCGCCCTTACCATGTGAATTCGCGTTGCGTATCAGCTATGACTTACAAAGACTGACGGAGATCACTGCTCTGAATGTTCGAAAATGTATTATAAGCTACAGCGCCGCCAACGTGCGTGCTTGCCAATCTAAGCGCGCGCAAAGGCTCAGAGGTGGGCGCTGGTGCTATTATGTTTCGTGTCTCAACGTCGACAGAAATACAGCGGCCGATCATCGAGTCGGGACTCTGCGTACACAAGAAAATAAGTTTTTAGCATTCGTGCGCGAAGCGGGAGCGCGATAACAATGCTTGACTCAATCTCAAACAAGACCACTGTGGGCATCATTAATTTTTTTGCAGGTTAACGATTTATCGTGCGTTGGTTCGTCCGTTTACTAAATGACGTACTTGTCGCTAACCGAGTTGCACTGAAGTGCATGCATTGAGGACGGTTGCACTCCCTCCGAAGCAACATTTGCAAGACAAGACTTTATTAGTGAAGTCATGATCGCGCAAAGAATCCCCCCGCCATGACGAGGCCGAAATTGCGGCAAGTGAAATGATGTTTTATCTATAGGTCAAAATGATATCAAACGGCATTCGAGTTGCAAGTTAACAGTTTATTTTCAGCATAGATGCATTACAGATTTGCCTTTGCAGGCACAAGTCCGTGTGCACCATTTATTGTCTCATTTCGTAAATAAACGCACCAGCCTAAGAGTCCTACAGCAAGCGCGTCTCAATTAGGCATAGTGACTGTAGAAACTAATGGTGGAATGAACGAGCAAGCGAACGACTATACGAGCGCGCGAACTAAACGAACGAGCAAACGACTAAACGAACGACTAAACGAGCGTGCGAACGAATGAGCAAACGACTAAGCACGTACGACGACTGAGCCAGCCAGGGAACGGGCGGGCGACCGCACGCTTTATTTGCATGTGCTCCACCGCCACATCTTAAGCTTCGCACACTTTAAAGCTCACGCAAATTAGCAGATACGTCTCAATTACCAGTCGCTCGGCGACGAACGCACTGCGCAACACGGTTTCGGGAAAGCACGCACGCTTTTCGTCGGTGCCTCTGTGTCGCACATCCACCGGGCGACCACCAACGAGGAACACGAACAAAGGAGACAAACAAAGCTATTCTATCTAAAGCCTAGTAAGTAACTACCAAAGGCAGGGAGTTGCTCTCCTGAGGCGCTTTCATGATCGAGACTGAAATTTTGTTAAAAGGTCTGCGCTGAATCTTAAAATTTTCGTAATCATGTTATCGCACGCTACCTCGCGTGCCCGCGAACTCAAACCGGTTGGAGCACAAAATGATTAAACGCACCAAATGCGACTAACACGACCCCGTAGTGCGTATATAAACAAAGCAGACGTTGCGTAAAAATCGTGTTAAAGCGTGCGCACAAATGACAACATGCACAGTGAACTGTGCAATATCTACTACGTTATTGCCCGCAGCACAATACGCAAGCCTGGCACATACTATACTCTGGGAGACTCACAACTTACCTCGCATAGTAGCGCGGAGGAAGTTGGTCGAAAGTTCTCCCTCCCGATTCGGTGAGGCCATGTCTTTCTTTTAGTCGCCGTAGTCGCCGTAGTCGCCGCGCATGAGCGCCAAGCAGTGGGAACGTATGCTGAACTATGTAACCTCTAACTCGGCAATGGGCCGAGTAGCTTCTAACCTGCGTGCTCACTTGCGCCAAGAAATGTGGCTAGAGCTTTCAAATGAGCTCAACGATGTGGGTCCTGCGAACCATTCGCCACAAGAGCGGCAACGCCCATGGCAGGCACGTGTGGTAGCTGCGCGTGCGAAAGCTGCAGAACAGGCGGCTGAAATCAGGTTAGCGATCGGTTCAATGCGAAGTGTTCGTTCCTTTACGAAGGTGCGCTTTAACATTACAGAGGTACCGGCGAAAGGCCGCCAAATTTGGCTGCTGCTGGGGGAAGACGACGCCCAAGTACTGAGTATCGTTGGCGTTGACTCCTCCTTAGGCTGTGGCGGCCCCTCCTTCCCTAGGCGACGATTAAGATCCACTGTTAGCAGCCAAGTGAGAAATCATGCTCATGTCCTTCCCTTATCCGTGTCAGTGACTTTGCGGAGTACCATGTCGCTGCCTAGAAGACACGCAATTACAAGAATATTATGAAATAGTATGAGCAAGACCTTAAGCAGAAGAATGGAGATAAAGTACATATATTTCCATATATGCATCTCCGTTTCAAATACGACCTCTTTTTGCACGTACACAAAGCACGGCACAGACATGCCTGTTAAAGAAATTAGTGGAGCGACAAGGTGCAAGATGCGCTGTATAACAATAACAAATGAATGATGCGCAAAATTTTTAACGTTGTTTATTACCAAACAACAGTAAAACAGCATCACAACACTACATAATATCAAAATAAAAAAAGTTAATACAGCACCACAAATGTAAATATCAGTGTGTAGATTGCGTAAAAAATAATCGCAGTTGCACTTTTATATCACTGAACTTTCAGAGTAAAGTCATCAAAGTGAAAAGAATTTACATTCCATACAGAACAGTGGAGAATGCATTGTCATACAGACGGAGTTGAAATGTGGAAATTCTTAGAAGATCATATGCAGGTATACAAACATCTATGCACAACTTAGTATAGGTGTGCACTGAACATATAAAGGTCCCTCAAATAAATCTGGGTCCTCGCCTATGTTTTCTGTCATAGGCAAATCAATTCTTGCATTTTGCACTAAGTGCGCTTGCCTTCCTTTCTTGGCCGAATCGCATCATATCACTGAGTGCACGTGCAAGCCTCACATCGCAGGCTGCCCGTGCAAGCCCCCAGCTTGAGCCAGTGCCGCAGAAGTGTGGAGATGTTGCGGCCAGCAGAAGTACCGCGGCACTGCAGTATCATGATTATGCGACAGTGCCAGGTCCCGACAAAAAATTTAGTACTTGAAGGTATCATGTGACAAACTAGTGCCGGGGAGTTGGTATTCCTTACCAGTGCATACACTAACGCTGAATAAGTAATGTAACACAAATGAGCGTTTATTTATTTGTTTCATGCGGGCATCCAAAATAGACATGTATGTATTTATCTCGTGGGAAGAAGCAGCTGTGAGTGGTGTGGTTCTCTTTTCATGCTTAATAGTACTTTTACATGCTTCACGATACCTGGAAAAGCTGAAGCATGGCCCAAATTTTCCATAGACATTTGTTATACACAAGCATAAGTCACCTATAAGAAAAAAAAGTGAGAATGCAGCAACCGAGTGTTGCACTTACAGCGAAAATGCCTCTACAGTCAAACGATTGTTCAATGGTACTGCACAAGCGCAGACTGGCCTACCAGTCAGGGCTTTCTAACAGCGCAAAGTGACAAGATGAGCAAGAGGGATCAGCAATACCTAGCCGATGTCACCACTTTGCGCCATTAAAAGGCGCCCATCGACGGGCCAGCCGACGCTCATGCGGGGCAGATAAAAGAATGAGACCCTTGTGCCTCACGAAATGCATTGTGATGCCAAAGAAACGTGTACTTGCCAAGGATGAGAAAAAATAAGGAACACGACATTTCGGGCCCCATGTGGGTCCCTGGATCACAATGAAGGTGTCAGCATGGGCTCGTGGCAAATAGTTAATATGCAAACAGTTACACAAACTTCCATACAAAGGAACGATAAGTGCTGACACTAGTCTTTGCTCCTGTAGT
The DNA here is from genome assembly GCF_050947875.1 of Dermacentor variabilis. NCBI lineage: Eukaryota > Metazoa > Arthropoda > Arachnida > Ixodida > Ixodidae > Dermacentor > Dermacentor variabilis. Next base: position 3,697,692 of record NW_027460357.1, read on the forward strand.
GGGAATACAGCATTATGGTCAACGCATAGTACAAACATTGCAATGGAAGGTATGCTAGGCACTGTTGCATAATTAATTATGACGTTAAATGCATATTTCTTCTTTCTTGTTCTACCTTTTATTCAAACAGAGAAGGCACTGCCTCCTTTTGTAAAGCTATTGTTGTCTTAGTTGGAACGCGGTGACCATGAAATTAATTGTCGTAAATATTGGGAAAAAAGATAATTTTTTTCTGTCCTGTCAAAATATAGCTTTGCAACACTTGTTTGTACATTATGAAGAGCATTCTGTTAAAAAGCATACTGAATATAAAAATGTGCTATTTTTTATTGAGCTTTCTTAAATTTACAGAATGTGTGCATCACACGACGGCTCTCTACAGGAACGTCACATATGAATACATGAACTATTTAATGTCTAGCTTACTTGCGAAACGCCAATTTAGCAACTAAACATATATGGTGGATGAAAACCTTCCCCAAAAACAATGAAAGAAGAAACCCCAATGAACATGATATGCTGATGGTAAGAGCAAACAACCAGCCTTTCAGCGCATTCAGCTAAAAAATCTTGCGCAGATCATTCAAACTTGCAGCACAGGTACAATTTGGAGTGTTTTAAGATGTTTGCGACACAGTATAAAAATAACGATTTTCATCAGTGCCTTTGCCTTTGATGCTTTAGCTCTCCGTCACACAGCCTCAACAGATTAATTCTTTCATTAGCACTATCGATGTGCTACTCATTAATCTTTACATGTGCTGTTGAAGTGTTCATGGATAAAAGCAACCCATCGAGGGGGGGGACATAACATTGTACTTTATATTAATCAAACACCATCATCGAACACACACTCATGAGCATCTACCGTTGTATGATACATCGTTAAAATAGCCTCGACATCGGAACAGAAAACTGACAGCCTGTCTTCGCAGCTGCTGTCATTTAAAAGTTGTGTTTCCGGGTGGACAACAGCGCAAGTTTTGCGCCTTCTTATTGAAGAAGAGGTAGAAGCACTGGAGGGTACTTTTGGCGATACCTCGAGTCGAAGTTTTATTTTTTTGAGTCTTAATTTGCCAAATCTGTCCAATAGTTCAAATTCAGTCGTCATATCGCATGGTGCATGATGGTGTTAGTAGAATTCACACAGAAATGTTTAACAACGCATAGAAAAACTGTCAATAATATCAATCAATTTCTAAACGCGCGGTTACGAAAGAGTTAATTGTTAGAACGACAGAAAGCTGAGCTAGTTGGTAACGATTCATTATGCAAAAAAAGGGGTGAGGCGTGAGAGTAGAGAAGTGCACAACACGAATGCCGACTATCAACTGAATGGAGCACAGGGGCGAAAAAAGCGAGAAGACACAAAACTCATCTGTGCAAGCTCAGTAATGGTAACACCGCGTGTCAGTCAGGTACACGTGCCCGTCTACGTGAGAGATAAGTGTTAAGGCACTTAATCTCTTCCTTGTGTAAAGTAATCGACGGCTGACTCACGCACGCGCTTCCACCATTATAGATATGCCTCTACCATAAGACGCGTATCTTCATTCTTAGGCCTGTAGAATATCGCGCATTCATCTAACTATGGCCTGCAGTTACAATCTTGGCAATGTAGGGAAAGATTAGAAGGCGATCTACCGGTTAGCGACCTTTTATGTTCCATTAGCCTCTGATTGATACACCGTCCCGTTTGCCCTACGTAGAACAGGCCACAGCCAAGGGGAATTTGATAAACCACACCCAACGGACAATCAGTAAAACTGTTGTTCTTATTGTGCTTCAGTGGACAAATATATGTTCGTTTTTTGCCTTTCACCTGCTCTTTTTTCCTCTGTACGGCAGCGCATATCTTACCTAGCTTATTGGGAGCAGTGAAAGCAGCTTTAACATCATATCAACTTGCAACTTTTTTTAAGCCTGTGCGACACTAAATGAATATACGGAATAGGCACTACTTCTTTTTTGCTTACTGCTTTCCGTATTCACGTCCGTCCCCCTCGAAACAGACTTCTTTAGGCGCTCAGCCACGCTGGCCACTGCTACACTATGATAACCTGCTTCTAATAGGCGCCGGAGCTGCGCTATAAAACTAGCGCTCATTTTGTGCATGCAGGAACTGGTGAGAGAAAACTTAAGGCACGACATGGCAATTCCGTTTTTTACTACTTTGGAATGCTTGGATTGAAAGTTTAGCAACGGCTTCGAAGATCTTGGGGAGTACTACCAACAAACATGATTTTGTTCGAAGATCAAGGAAATGTCAAGGAACTGAATTACGCGTCGCTGAGGAAATTCCTTGGTAAACATTAATCCTCCTACATAAAGTTTAAACTGCTCAGCTATTGAGGTAGCAGCGGAATCGAATTCTTCTCTATTGCAGAAAATCAGGTTATCATCAACGTAACGAAATATCTTGATAACGCTATCACCTAAGGCTTTCTCTATGCAGTTGTCAACCTTACTCAGGTAAACATTGCTAAGAATAGGGGCATCCTTTGAGCCAATACAAATGCCTTATTTATGCAGAAAAACGCCATCTTTCCTCCACTCAATCAGCGTCGACTTGAAGTACATTGAAAGAATTTCTAGAAAGCTCTAGTGGAAACACCGCTTCTGTCAATAAAAGGCGACTCTTGCACCTGTTTTTTAATGCACTCATTCACGGAAGTTAGCAACCCGTCATGCGGCAAGGAATAATACAGGTCTTCGATATCCATACTAAAAGCTGTACAATCACCAATATTTTCCTCTCTCAAATACTGAACTACTGCCTGAGAATTGCGCAAGCAAAAGGTGTCTGAAAAAACAAGTAAAGCTAAGCAGTTCTGTAGATAACTAGCGCCACAGACCTGCCACATCCCTTTCCCTGACACTATAGCGCGAAAAGGAATTTCTTGCTTATGGGTCTCCGCAGAGAAAAACAGTTCTAAGGTGAGGGATTTTGCTTTCTTGACATTAAAGACAACCCTATCAAGATTATCTCTTGACAAGAGGTCAACCGCACGTTGCTTAGCTACCGAAGGCTTGAGTTTTACTGGCTGTAAATTCTTTTCTATGGCTGAAATCGCTTTTTCTGAAAGCATGTCATCTGGCATAATTATGAAATAACCTTCCTTGTCAGATATTACTGGTCTAAGCGTATGCTGCACAAGGTAATTAGCTAACCGTCGGACAGGGTCAGACGTCTTAAAATGAGAATTTGATTGTTTAATCCTAGCAATGCAACCTGAAATACAGCGCCAGCGTTCTTCTACCGGGACCGGGACGAACCTGGTTATGCAACGCGTATGCTTAAAACGTCAACGGTCTTTGCGTTAGGCTTAAAACAGTGCTGAGGACTTAAAGCAAGGGTTTTTCTATGGGAATTTCCAAAGAATTTTCCAAGGAATTTCCTCAGCGACGCGTAATTCAGTTTCTTGACATTTCCTTGGTCTTCGAAAAAAATCATGCTTGTTGGCAGTACTCCCCAAGATCTTCGAAGCCGTTGCTAAACTTTCAATCCAAGCATTCCACAGTAGTAAAAAACGGAATTGCCATGTCGTGCCTTAAATCTACGCTCACCAGATCCTGCATGTACAAAATCAGCGTCAATTTTAATGCGCAGGTCCGGCGCCTATTAGAAGCAGGTTATCCTACTGCGGCTGATCGCCTAAAGAAGTCGGTTTCGAGGGGGACGGACGTGATTACAGAAGGCAGTAAAAGCAAAAAAATAGTAGCGGCTATTCCGTATATTCATTCAGTGTCGCACAGGCTTTAAAAAGTTGCAAGGAGATATGATGTTAATGTTGTTTTCACTGCTCCCAATAAGCTAGGTAAGACGCTGCCGTACAAAGAAAAAAGGAGCGGGTAAAAGGCAAAGAACGAACAGATATTTGTCCAGTGAAGCACAATAAGAACAACAATTTTACTGATTGTCGTTTGGGTGTGCTTTATAAAATTCGCCTTAGCTGTGGCCTGTTCTACGTAGGGCAAAGGGGACGGTGTATCAATGAGAGGCTATTGGAACATAAAAGGTCCTTAACTGGTGCATCGCCTTCTAAGCTTTCCCTACATTGCGGAGATTGTAACTGCACCTTCAAGGGGGGTATATTAGCGCGATTCAAAGACAGCACAAAAGAAGACACAAAGGGACACACACAGCGCTGTGTGTGTCCCTTTGTATCTTCTTTTGTCCTGTCTTTGAATCGCGCTACCATACCCCCCTTGAAGATGCATTACCAACAAGCCCACATTGCAACCCTTGTAACTGCACGCCAGAGTTAGATGTATGCGCGGTATTGTACAGGCATAAGAATGAAGATACGCGTCTTATAAAGAGGCATGGCATATCTATAATGGTGGAAGTGCGTGCGTGAGTCAGCCTTCGATTACATTAAATAAGGAAGATATTGCGTGCTTTAACATTTATCTCTCACGTAGACTGGCATGTGTACCTGAATGACACGTGGTGTTTCCATTCCTGAGCTTGTGCAGATGAGTTTTGTGTCTTCTCACCTTTTTCGCCCCTGTGCTCTCTTCAGTTGATAGTCGGCGTTCGTGTTGTCCACCTCTCTACTCTTGTGTCCTGTCAGCACTCCTCACCTCTTTTTTGCATAATGAGTGAATTGTTCCCACATCCAAAAGAGTTTCACTGTCAGAGGTTCCACAGGGGGGGGGGGGGGAGGGGGCTTGACCTAAATTTTCAGGCCTCTCGGCAGTTATTTAATGTACACTGAAGATACAAAGTTAATATGTGTCTGCAAGCCAACCTGCAAGCCACTGGAATGTATCTGCTGCTGCAGGTTGTTATCGTCAAGTCAAATATAAACGTATAGCAAGTGCGTAAGCTGCATTAGTAATAAATATGCTCATGACATACACACTGCAAAAAATATATAACTAGTGAAAGTCTGCGTGCTCTCCATGTGCGCCGAACCCCTCCAACCCTACCACGTGGCCGGATGACTGCGGTGCAAAGGTTCCCCAGCAGCGCCACCACTCTGGCAGGAAACCAGCGTTAGCTGCTAGAGGTGCAGGAGCAACACCTGCAGGTACAGACAGCGTTCGCGCATCGAATGGACCAGAGCATGGTAACGGTACTATACTAAATAATTTGGTTTCAGATGCATCCTAAACATCACAGTTTCATTTCCGTTACATTCAACAGACCGCAGGACAACAGGTGGAGCCGGCCCGATCACTTCGACGATTAGTCCCCACCCTGCAGCAAATGCTTGCAACATTGCAAAACCAAGCTAACTATCACGTGAGTTGGGCATTGCTTTCCCTGCGAGACCATAAAAGCTATGAAATGCACTGCATAAGAAATGGATGCACGGTTTTCTCTGAATAAGCTGCTCTGTGACCATTCTTCTCCGGATATAGACAATGTATGCTGACCACTGCACTAAACAGTGAGATATGGTTATCTTTTCATGAGCAGTCCAAGGCGCCTCTTGCTAAAAGTAATCTGGTGAGCTCTTGTGATGTGATTTGGCATCACTTGGAAATTATAACGACAGAAAGCTGAGCTAGTTGGTAAGGATTCATTATCAAGAAAGGTGAGGCGTGCAGACTGGACGCAAAGGGGGCCCAACACCGCCAGAACAATGATGTTCACAACGCTTTTAACCTTCCAGGTACTGACGTACCTGATACCTGGACGTATTTGCCCTTCCCTGACCGCCCAAAGCCCACCTGGAACCACCTATCTGCACGAAACAAGTTCTCCGCCAACCCCACCGCCTCCTATCAAGCCCAATGGCCCCAGCCGCCTGTTTCCAGGACGAGCCCAGCACACAGCCTGGCGACCTTGGAACTCTCCGACGTCAGCAACCACAGGACCACATTGCGCGCAATATAAACAGCAAGGAAACGCCGACAACTCGGGGCACAACACCACCAGAACAATGATGTTAACAACGCTTCTAACCTTCCAGGTTTTTTACCTAGCCCAATCTAAGGAATTCAGAAGTGATGAAAGATGTATAGCGGTGGTGTCGTGAGCCTACGCCTTGAAGTGTCGCGTTGTGGTGTTGTTTTGCCGCGATGCGTTTGCCTTCGATTTGATGTGTGAAATTATGTTATTAATATGCGGTGACGTTGAGCTTAACCCTGGTCCGTCCCCTAATGCTAAACTTCTGCCTATGCTCGACAATATCAAACGATTTGAAAGTGTTCAAGCCACAATTCTTGTTGAGCTTGAGCAAATGAAATCAACCCAAACTACCCAAGACAAACTTATAGCATAAATTATGAACCGCTCTAACATCTTAGATTCAGACCAACAAGATCCAACCACCTCAACCGCTGCTAACTTTATCGGCCGACTACAGCAAGACACAACTACCATGAAAGCCGCGAACATTGACACCAAGTACCGTATGCGGCGAGCCACCCTTCTCTTCTTTGGCATTGAAGATTCCGATAAAGAACCTTGGAGTGATTCAGAGAACAAAAATCTGGACTTATGCAAAAATAATCTTGGTTTAACATTGAACGCCAGCGATATTGAGCGTGCACACCGCCTTGGAAGATTCTCCGAAAGAAAGAAATACCCTGTAGTAGTAAAACTGGCCCACTTCAACACGCAAGAAAACATATTGGCATGTGGGCGTAAGCTTAAAGGTACATGTTTTTCGGCCAGAGAAGATTTTGCCCCAATTACGCGCTTTGCGCGCTCGAAATTGTTAAAATTTATCAAGTCTCAAAAATGCGCGTTTAAGCTCAGCCTGGACCAAGTGCATTTAGGCAGCAGATACTATTTTTTATGATACTGCATCCGATAGAGTCATTGAACATACCACAACACCTAACAGTTATAAAATGCCAGCTCCAAGTGATACGTTATCTTACCAGTGCGAGTGACAAACATGAAATTCCGTGCCTGCTTCCTTCAAAAACCACCCTGATTCATTTTTTTAACATTGGAGTGGCTTTCACTGACATCCGCAGTATAATTCCAAAACGTGACGAACTCGAAAGCTTCATAGACGACACCACAGCCAATATGATTTTACTATCGGAAACGTGGTTAAATGAGGACGTCGGCGACAACGAAGTTTTTCCATCCTACCCTAACTTTACAGTTTACCGACGCGATCGGCATGATAGGCGAGGGGCAGGCGTAGTAATCGCCGTTAAAGACAGCTTACCATCATCCTTGATAAATCTCGATGACAGCATCGAACTAGCATGGGTAAGCCTGCACAGTACAATTGGCAAAATAGCGTTTGGAATCTGTTACCGTCCACCAGATAGTAACCACCCATTTTGCAATTTCTTACCGCCTCTGTTTAGAACAAATAAAAAAAGATATACCCGCTACACCTATCTTGCTTTTTGGAGACTTTAATCATCCCAGCATCAATTGGCCACTACTTTCAGTACCCAACAGAACACCCTATAGTGAACCCAAGCAGTTTCTTGATTCATCACTAGACTTTCACTTCCACCAAGCAATAATATGCCCAACTAGGGGCGACAACACCCTGGATCTCTTATTAGCATATAAGAAGGAAAACATAAAATATGTGACTTCGCTCCCTGGCTTTAGCGACCACATCGTACGTCATATCGGCATTTCATTGCCATTAAAAAAAAAGACCCCATGCAAAAATAATCACTAATTACAAGAAAGCTAACTTCGACGAATTAAACCGCGAACTGGCACTCTTCTACGAAGATTTTCTACAGTCATATTCTGCTCGCTCGGTCAACGCCAATTGCGAATTTTATAAGAACACTATACTAAACTTAAAAAAACATATATATCCCTACTATCCTTATGAATACTGACAAAAATAACCAGTGGTTTACGCAACACCTAAAACGTCTACTTAATAAGAAAAAAGCGCCATTATCGGAAAGCAATGTTAACTAATAACCACAGAGCTTGGGATAGGTATGAACTAAGTGTAAAAAAATAGATCAAGGAATTGAAAGCTTCCAAAAACAAATTTTTTTCAACTGACCTCTTATCAATCCTTCAGTCTAACCCTCGTAAATAAAAGCGCCGAACTCATCTCCAGCTATCAGACGACGACAACGTACTAATTGAAACTGAAGAATGTGCTACAGCCCTTAGTAACTTCTTCACATCAGTATTTTCTCCTGCTATAAAATTAAGTTCTAACGAATTACCATACTACTAGCTGACCACAATGCCCGATATCCATATTAACGCTGATCGAATAGCTGGGCTAATACAGGCTCTAAAATTATCCTGCTCGGCTGGTTGCGATCAAATCAGCAGCAAATTACTTGAAAGCACCAGTTCCCTGTCAAGCACAGTACTTAGCTTACTTTTCAAGCAATCAATAAGTACTGGTGAAGTTCCCCACGATTGGAAAAAGGCTCAAGTCATTCCCGTCCATAAATCTTGTGATCGAATAAAAGCACGTAACTATCGTCGAATTCCTCTAACCAGTATCCCCTGTAAACTGCTGGAACATATCATAGCAACCATTTTACTGCACTGCCTTGAATCAATTAACTTCTTCTATTCATGCCAGCATGGTTTTAGAAAACTATTATCCTGCGAAACTCAGCTCTCAGAATTCACTGATGAATTCTTACAACACATGGACGATCCCCTACAAATTGACGCCATCTTCTTAGACTTTTCGAAGGCCTTCGGCCGTGTCCCCCACAATCGTGGTATAAAAATTGTAACAGCGCAAACACATGCAACCACAAAATATCAAGGACGAGGCACAAGCTCTGTCCTTGATACTTTGTGGTTGCATTTGTTTGCGCTGTTACAATTTTTATGTCGAGTATGCACAAACTCGCCCAGAAAGAAGTTTTAATCCCCCACGATCACCTACTTGCCAAATTACTCTTGTAATCCCCGCATCACTGATTACTTGGATCGAACATTTCTTATGACGACGCGTACAATACACATCCGCTAACTAGCTCTCACGACTCACACCTTTCTGATGTTGCATCCGGTGTCCCACAGGGAGCAGGCTTATCCCCCCTGTTATTTTTAATATATATCAATGACCTGCCATGTAGCACAAAAACCACACTTCGGCTTTTTGCTGATGACTGCGTCATCTACAACGCCATTCATAACACTGGTGATTCCATTGACCTACAAAAAGACATAGACACTATCGTTTCATGGTGTGAAAAATGGTTCATGCCCCTTAACCTTAATAAGTGCCAATGTATGTCCTTTTCACGTAAGCGCAGCATTATAAATTACGGGTACCACATAAGCTCAACTACAATACCACGAACAGACTGCTATAAGTATCTACGTGTTCACTTGACATCGTCATTATCATGGGTTACTCACATTGAAACAATATGCGTGAACGCCTCGCGCACACTTGGTTTTTTGCGTCGCAACCTGAAATCTGCATCCCCCGTTATTAATAACTTACATATCAGACATACGTTTGGCCAAAACTGGAGTACGCATCATCTGTAAAATCATCTGCAAAATCACTGTAAAAAACAATAAAATACAACAGAATACATACTACATCAATACTACTTAGTACATACTATGCATGACAACGAATCCCTGTCTATTAATTACTTAAAAGGCGGTCAAGGAGCAAATGCATTTTTAACAGACCAGTCTAGGTGCAGTGGATCGTTAGTTTCTCACGAAAAGTCGTGTGGTCGGCGAAAGAGACGATACAGTCGGGCAGAGTTACTCAAATTGAAACAATATGCGTAAAAGCCTCGCGCACACTTGGTTTTTTGCGTCGCAATCTGAAATCTGCATCCCCCGCTATTCAAAAACTTACATATCAGACATACGTTTGGACGAAACTGGAGTACGCATCATCTATCTGCCACTCCTCGAAAGCATATTTCACCTACGAATTCGAAGCCATTCAGAATCGTGCTGCACGCTTTATCATGCCAGACTACTCAACTAAAACCAGCGTAACTGAACTAAAACGCACACTCGATGTTCCCAGTCTCAAATCACGTCGCACCATCTCGCGTCTCTGCATGCTTCACTCTTTCTACTATCACCCAATAGCCAGACACCCTCGACTAAAACCCCCGCCAAGAATCTCTCCCCGCCTCAACCACAGCTGTCCAATCGCGCACATTGAGTCCCGTACGTCTTCGATGAAGGTCAAAAGCGTGGCAGTTTGGGCGAGTTGGTATGCCATAACTGTTTAAGGCTATTAGCGCAGCTCAGGACGAGCAAAAAAGGAAAGAGGTAGGGGTAATCAAAGGGAGCGGAAAACAGGGTGAGCGCTCACCCTGTTTTCCGCTCCCTTTGATTACCCCTACCTCTTTCCTTTTTTGCTCGTCCTGAGCTGCGCTAATAGCCTTAAACTTCGATGAAGGATTCTTTTTTTCCAAATGCACTAGCGCTGTGGACCACTCTGCCCGGCTCTATCGTCTCTTTCGCCGACCACACGACTTTTCGTGAGAAACTAACAATCCACTGCACCTAGAATGGTCTGTTAAAAATGAATTTGCTCCTTGACCGCCTTTTAAGTAATTAATAGACAGGGATTCGTTTTCATGCATAGTATGTACTAAGTAGTATTGATGTAGTATGTATTCTGTTGTATTTTATTGTTTTTTACAGTGATTTTGATGATAGTACCGCTTGCTCGGATCCCTCTTGAGCGTTGTTTCCTTTTCTTTTCTTCGTCTGTCTTTTCTTCCTCTTTTCCCTCCTTTGCGTGATGAAGAGTTCCTCACACTTTATTGGCCCCCGCCTTATCTAATGCCTCCGGGCCTTTAATGCTTCCATAAATGAAATGAAAATAAAAGAGAAGTGGACAACACGAACGCCGTGTTGTCCACTTCTCTTGGGTCCTGTCTGCAGGCCTCACATTTCATGGAAATTAGATAAACCTTACAGTGCTGCAGCGTGGGAACACCTTTTTTTCTTTTCACTTTAATAATGCAAAACTCGAAGAGTGCTGGCAACCATGTGGCTGGGAAAGCTTGTGCGATGACATTTTGTTCAATGCGCAGCAAATTAGACAATTAGAAATCATCCACATCACCGTTACAATGATGCCAGCATTCACGAATGGCACTTAGTTGTCCCTACGTCAATGAATGCGAAAGCACTGCGGTCATGCCAGCATAAGCGCGGCACCGTCATGTGACCAGCGGTGTTTGTCACAAGGTGCGCACAACACAAAATCGTGGGTTCGTAGCCTTTCTGCATTAGGGTGTGGTCACGATGCCAACACTGCATTTTCTACCTCATAAGCCACTCAATGTCTTCGCATTCAAACGACCCAGTCGAAAATTCCACCAAGCTGCAGTCTGTTGGCCATGCGAAAATTTGGCATGTCGGCTTGATGGCCTGTTGGCGTATCGGCCTGTATGCTCATCGGCTTGTTGGAGCTCATGGCCTAAGCCTATTAGGCCTGCACATACACAGCTTTGTGTTATTTGGCAGAAAATAAGTCTTTCTCTGAATAGCTGAAATTATGTTTATTTGCAGAAAGCACCATAGTGGGCAGAAAAGCTTGTGGTGCAAACAATCACTTCCGTCGCACGTCACCCGGCTTCTGTGCAAGGTGCCTTTCGAACATTCTTCATCCTTTTTTTTCTTATCTTCGTCGGGCACATCGCTGCCCATGTATATAAACCTAAGAGAGCTGCAAGTGAAAAGCAAGGAGCATATTCAAAAACATGTTTATAAATGCACTTGGAATGAGTATGTGTACAATGAAGTGTTCCATAAATATGCATAATTAAGGCTAGAGTGCTTAGCACGTCTTTGTTCTTTTTTAGTCAGTGTGAGTGCAAAGGGAATGTAGGTGGCATGTTGGCAAAGAATGCAAGGCACCTGTGAATACAACCAGCGTTTTAGGGGTTGAAAAGGGCAAGCTGGCTTTCTGCGCAATTTGTTTGGGGGCACGGAACCACTTCTAAGAGGCAAAGATGTGACAGTCCACATGGATGCGCAGTCCCACAGAGGCGTATGAGCCATTCAGCGAGAACACACAAGCAGCTGCCACCGTCGGCAAGAGCGGTGCAGGGCAGGTTCACTAAGAAAGCTTCACATCAACGAAATATTTCGATCTTGCACACATCTGTGGGAATCGATGTAACTGCTCATTTGTGTTAAATAGCAACACACTCTTCATTATTTTCTTTTTATGTTGTTACAATCTGTCATCAAGCCGCTTTAAATGGTGCTGACTCTCTACCCTTGCGAATTAACCCATGGCCATTGAAGTGTTTGAGAGAAGTGTATCTCTGTTCATGTTGCCAGAGAATGTAGATATTGTGCATGCATTTATTGGTAGCTATGCCATGACATGGAAAAAAATACCGATGGCCAGGTAGCATGCAAGTGCATGTGCATGCAACAGCGTATTGACAAGCCTTTTTGGCTACTTCTGGAATATAACGTCCTGGCAAATTTATTATTTCATTATGCGAAAAAGAGGTGAGGCGTGCAGACAGGACACACTCACACTAATTATTCAAGCAATGCATCAACTGAGTTAACAAATTTTATGAGTCTCATACGTCCAAGGGCTTTCTTTGATCCACAGAGCGCCACAAATGCGTGGCACTCATTTCATCATATTTTTGGTGAATGCGGCGCATTAGATGGCACCAATTTCCCTCCAAAAATTTTTCTGTGGCTATAGTTTGCTGAAATAAATTGGAAATCTAGGTCCCCAAGGTTTTAGAGGTCATAGTTTGGAGTCAGACGGCTCTATTGCCAACCGCCACCTTTTTCGATGTCTAAATTATTGTGTATTTCGAAGTTTCCCCACATGAAATGAACAATTAGGCTTGGATAGCTCTAGTGAGGCATGTTGAGAACTTCAACTTAGTACCGACGATTACGAGGAAGAGTACAAGTCTCTGGTGGCCTCACTAGCTTGAATGAAGCTCAATGAAGATGCTTTGCCGTTGGCACCTCTGTGGTTTCCTATATTCACAGTGCCAGAAATAATGTGTTGTATGTGACCTCTATTCCAAGAAATGTCAAGCTTCAAGTAATAGTTTCTGTTAGAATGTCTATCTGCAACGTAGAAGCACTTACAGACAACAGAAAATATCAAATGAACTGCTGATATTGCAATAACGAACGTTACCCATAAAAATTAGGCATAAAAATGAAGAACAGTGTTGGTTTCCTGAAAAAAAAAGGGTTGGCTTCGAAATAGTCAAGGCACATCTGGATAAAACTGCGTTTATCTGCAAGTTTGCCACACAGATGGGTGTGAACATTACAAATGTGTGATCGAGTGCTTTGAAAAGTGCTACAAGCTTGTAGGTGAGTATTGGTGAAAGTGACGTGATAAGTATGAGCGAGTGCACACATAAAATATTGGTTAGCAAGACCAAGTGTCTCACAATATGTTCCTGAGAACTAAGCAATGGTGTCAGAGAAATCTTACCAAGTTGGTCTGGCAGGAACACTGGGGCCGTCAAAGAACGCAGCAGCAGTGCTGCATCCTGAAGATAATGTACAAGCAATGTTATTGCAAATCAGTTCTGCAGAAATTCGTGAACTAGAGGAAGCTTCATGAAAGTTAAAAAAAATGTCATACACCCAACAGTACCATGAAGATTCAGAGGAAATTTGTAGCTGTCTGCTGCTGTAGGGTGGAGGACAATTTTTTGCTTCGAACAATAATTGAGACTGAACAACAGTCACACACGAGGATGGCAAACAAGAAAAAACTGGCCCTGTCCATGAAGTATTATCTTACTCGAAGGTTGCAAAGCTTTGGACCTGCTGACATTAGATAGCCTGCCACTAGGTTCTGCAATGATAACGACAAGTCTTTGTATATTACGTTCATACATTACAAAGTCAACGTGTCAATGCAGCAACTTGCAATGACACACCTGATTAATTTCTTTTGGACTTTGAACAAGTAACCCACTCCAGAGCAAACTTTCTCATTGCTTTGAAGAGCATTCACAACGTTCTTCTCCTGCCTTTTCCAATAATGGCGCCAAAAGCCCATGATATGGTACTGTTAGAAGCTCCACCACCTTTTTCTTCCCTTCTGCACGGAATATTTCCAAATTTGCTCGGGTGCATTTCACAGCAAACCCTCGGTGTTCTGCCAACTGCGGAGAAATCCACGGTAAGCAAGAGCTCTGCTGACTGCTAATTATGTGTAGCGCAAACTTTAGCTTGAATTTTCACCTGCTTTAGGCCCATGCCTATGTACTATTTTCTAGACATGATCATTACGTGTACACAGTTGTTCACAATGTCTAAATCTGGGGCCCCTTGTGAGCCATTTACTGGCAGGAAAATGTGTTTACCGATAAAAAGGTAGTTCTGACCCGAATTGGCAGGCCACTGCATCCGGCAATGCCTGACACAAGCACATGCACTCTAAGGTCATGTTGAAGCATTCAACGTGACCTTCTTTCGATGGGTTGATTCATGGGGCTCAACATCTCAAAGCAACAATGGAGCTATGAGAGATGCCATAGTGGAGGACTCTGGATTAATTTGGCCACATGTGTTATTAAATGTGCACCTAAATCTAAATACATGAGTGCAGTTGCATTGCATCCCCTTCAAAATGAAGCTGCCATGGCCAGGAATCGAACTATCGATCACATGCTTAGCAGCACAATGTCAAAGCCAATAAGCCACCACAGTGGATATATTGTTAACTACATATTTTCTTTGGACACAGTGCCGCACCAATTTACGAGCTTCAAGTACCTTATTATCCAGTAAAAAATAATAGCGCAAACCAGGACGACCACCAAATGAGAGGGACACACACAGAAATGCTACTAACAACTACTTTTATTCTCGCGCCACAATGCACATATATACACCATAGTCACACATGCGCAGATGTAATCAAAATGAAAACATCACTTAAGCCCGGCAGTTAACAGTAATGTGAGCTTCACAATTGGCACTCTGCAATTTAAAAAGATAAGCATGTGTCACTGACACAGTGATCTGCTTTTTTTTCTTTATGTGATGAGCTTCTAGTACTAAACGCGCTTGCTCGCTCTTGCTTCGCCCCAGTATCAAGGTCTCATCAAAGCGCGGTGCACAATTTCGCAAGTATTCGAATGGGACACAAGTTGTGCCCCTGTGTCAGCATTACTGCTTGCTTTTCTGAAATGTTCCCTGAGTCACTCGTTGATGCATCGCCTGGTCGGACCGATGTACGTCTTCCCACATGATAAAGGTAGGGCATAAAAAACTCCGATTGCATAGGGAACGTACGATATCCCATGCCTAATTTGGCGGCCTCGCCTGCTATCACTGCATCTGCGGGCACAGTATCGCGAGCTTATTCAGAGCAGAAAAATCCAGAGGGACGCCATGCCTACCTGCGACCTTCTTAAGGTTGTGAGAAACCTTATGTATGTAGGAACCACCACAGATCTGAACGCTGCACGTGCTGTCGTCGACCTCGTACCCGGCTTTCTGATTTTCAACCGCTGTAAAAGATTTTCGGCTATAGCTGTCAAAAGTGTCACAGGGAACCCTGATGCCGGAAGTCGGCGAACCTGATTATGAAAACTTGCCTGCATTTTATGCACACACGATTTATTGAGAGCTGATTGCATGCATTGGGTTACTATGCCTCTTTTGCAATTCTTGAATGCTCCGACTTGAAAGACAAAAGTTCCTTTTGTGCCCGAAGAAGGTAAACCCAACAAACATGACGTTCACAGAACTTTAGTCAATCAAGGAACTGCAAATGATTACCGTGGGGTAGTTCGTGGGTAAATCTTAGTCGTTGACCACATTGATTGAAAACACCTAAAACCTGATGAACAGTATCCAGGTATGAAGAGCCACATGCTAAAAACACTAAAAACACATCGACGTATCTAAAAACATTAAAAACTTTTCCCTCTTTAATTGTGCGCCACGCTTTCATGAGACCTTGATCCTGGGGCGAAGCAAAAGCAAGCAAGAGCAATTAGCACTAAAGCTTATCACATAAAGAAAAAAAAACAGAAAATTGTGTCCGTGACACATCCCTATGTCTTTACGCTGCAGAGTGTCAGTGTTTAAGCTTACATATCTGTTGGCTGCCTGGCATAAGTGATGTGTTCATTTTGATTACGTTTGCACATGTGTGGCCGTGGTGTATACAGGGTGTGCCACATAACTTGAGCCAAGAATTTAAAATGAAAGGCGCATCGAAGTGAATTGCAACAACGCACACTATTCACAATATATAGTAGCTATAGTAACTCAGACAATTTTTTGTTTCCCCATAACTCACTAATTAATTAGGTTAATTACCCAACGTGTTAATTATTGGCTGAGGACCCCAAGTATGACACGCCGATTTTTATAGCACCTTCAAAACCACCGATAGAGTTGTTTCCTTTACGATACACCTCATGTAGTCCTTTTTCCGGGTTGCAACAAATGCCCGCGAAATATGAAAAAAAAAACCCTTGACGGAGCGCTTGCGCAGTGGTATCGTGCTACTCTCAAGCGTGCGTTCGGTGAACAACGTCGGCTCCCGTTATGGATGACGGTGAAAATGCATGCTACTGGCCGAGCGGTGCTGATGACATAAACTCCCTGCCCATTCCTCATCACCAGTCACGATGCAGCCGACCTTGTTCACCGAAAGCACACTTGAGAGCAGCACAATACCTCTGTGCAAGCGCTCCGTCACGTGGCTTTTTTCATATTTGCGGGCTTTCTTTGGGAACCGGGAAAAAGGACTACGCGAGAAGTATCGTAAAGGAAACAACTCGATCGGTGGTTTCTGAAGGTGCTCTACAAATCTGCATATTGCTACTTTGAGTCCTCAGCCAATAATTAGAAAATTGGGTAAATAAACGTTATTAATTAGTCATTAATGGGAAAACAAAAAACTGTCCGAGTTACTTTAGGTTATTGCGAATAGTATGCGTTTAGTTCAATTCGCTTCCGACGCGCCTTTCATTTTTCAATTCTTGGCTAGTTATGTGGGGCACCCTGCGCATGTGTGTTGCGACAGTGAATAAAAGTAGTTGTTAGTAGCGATCAAGGCAGAAAGTTGGGCTAGTTGGTGTGTCATCATTATTCAAAAGACTAGCGCAAAATAGCAGGGACACAGATAGAGAACACGATAGGACGAGCGCTCGTCCTGTCGTCTTCTCTCTCTGTGTCCCTGCTATTTTGCGCTAGTCTTTTGAATAGTGTTGTTAGTAGCACTTCTGTGCATGTCCCTTTCATTTTGTGGTCGTTCTGGTTTTCGCTATTCTCTTTTACTGGACATGTACCAACTCGCCCCTACACAAGTTTTACTGAAATTTTACCTTATTATAATGTAATAAATTTAAACTCCGGTAAATGGAGTAGTGGACTTGGAAGCACCAAATGAGCACGGATGCTGATCAAATTTTTTCTGATCGCATAGATCGCGCTGTCGAGGACCGGATTCGTCAACGCAGGGTCTGAGCATGCGCTGCATCAGCCTATCTGCTGCAACCTCCGGCTGTCTGCCCTGCTGGCTTCATCGGACGAAACACGTCGCAAGAAGCTACACCACATGTACTGTGCTGGGACCACCTGACCAGCAGGGTGACGTCGATGGAGACATCGTGACACTCGGATAAAAGCAGCAGCCTCTTCGACATACCCTTCAGTGGACTTGGAAGCACCGAACGAGTACGGATGCTGATCAAATTTTTTCTGATCGCACAGGTAAGTGACAAGCATTTAGTCTCTTCAGTCAGAGACAGCGACGCAACATTAACGGTGCTCCCAAGTCCACAATGCTGTGTTGCTATTTTGCGGGATTGTTTTAATGTTGTCCGCTTAATGTTATTAACATCCGGAGACATGGAACAAAATCCAGGCGCTGACACTGATTCGGATGAATGTTCGCAGCGCGAACTAATGAAACGCATTCTAAGAGAACAAAAGGAAACGAACAAAACACTGAAACAACTGTCTCCAAATATCAGGCACGGGGAGACAATTGTTGTACATTTCCAAGAAAGAACGTCAATTATTGAGAATGAAAGGGGATTATGGAAAGAATGCGAAGACAAGATAGTTCACTGCGATGAATTTTGAAATATACCATGACCCAAGTAGAATTTCTGGCATCGAAGGTCAATGATTTAGAATACAGAAGTAGGCTGAATAACCTAGTAATTTATGGATGACGTGAGAGCTCTGATGAAGATGTTAAAGCGCCTGAAGCAAAACTGCGAGACGGTATATATAAGAAGATCCTAGGAATAGAAATTAACTCAATAGAACGATTCACAGAACCGGTACAAAGCAAAGCCAAAGGACACGCCCCGTTATTATGAGGTTGTTTAACTTCGTTAAGAAAAAGAAAAGATCAAGCTGCGCTTCCAAGCTGAAAAACATCCAGATTTCAATATCCGAAGATTTCTTGAAGAAAGTACGCGACACACGTGCTAAATTATGGCATTCTGCAGTAAGTGACAAGGCGAAAGGGGCAAAGGTATCGCTGGCATTCGATAAACGAAAAATAAGTGGCAGAACCTTTATGCGGAATGACTGTGAGGACCGAACAATTGATCTAAGCCGATAACTTCTGCACACGCTGGCCCAGCAGCTCGTGATGGCACGTGACAAAAACGTACTAAATGCATGAGAGTGTTATCGCTGAATGGGCGCAGCGTAGTCAGTAAGTTCAACCTACTTGAAACAGTATTGGTAGCCCATCAGCCATACATCATAGTCATTACGGAAACCTGGCTTCACGAAAGCGTCCAGGATTCGGAAGTGTTCCCACCTTCTTATCGGCTCTTACGGAAAGGCATAGAATCGCGGGGGGAGGGGGGGGAGGGGAGGTGTAGCTGTCGCAATTAAATATAACATAAAATTCAGTTTTAAACAGCATACCTGACCATGAAAGCGTATGGTGTAAGCTTACATTTAATAGAAAAACCATATTTCTGGGTGGCGTGTACCGACCTCCGAATGCACCCTCTGAATACCTAGACGTTATGCGCGATTACATTGCACAACACACTAACTCACGTTCCAATATTATCATCACAGGTGATTTAAATTTACCAGGAATCAATTGGACTAATCTTTCGCTCAACAGCTATGACGCGAAAAGGGCTGAATCACTATTGCTTATGTCATTTACCTTCTCTCTTGACCAGTTAGTTTCCGAACCGACCAGAATAGGTGGTCCGTCATGTTTGATCATGCTCATGTCAGATCATGTCCGTCATGCTTTATCTGATGTTTGTAAGCATCCTATTTCACAATAACACATTAAACGTTGAAAACGGCATTTAGGACCATAATATGATTGTATTCTCCTGCCCAATTTTAGGAAACCATGAACGTATTAAGCCATCGATTGCTGTTACCAGGGATTACTCAAGAGCGGATGACAATGCTATCTGAGAATATTTGAACGCCTGTTTTCTGCAGTCTTCAGTACTTCATGACGTAAACAAATTATGGTTACGTTTTAAGCATATTGTACATTTTTGTAAAGAAAACTACATTCCCTCCAGAAAGAAACGAGTGAAAAGACAACATCTTTGGGTATCGCGCGAAATAATACATTTAAAACGAAAAATTAAAAGAAAGCGCAGGAAAAAAACCACACGTGACCTTCAAGATCTCGTACGCTTCCTACAAGATAAAATCCAAATAGCCCAGGAGCGTTTCTTGACTGTTACTCTGCCTTCTTACATGACGAATAAACCACAACCATTCTGGCGCTACCTATCGAAGGAGCGGCACACCGTATCGCAGATTACTGTTTCAAACGAGACGGTTGTTCAATCTGACGTCATAACAAGCAAATTTAATGAATTTTCTTTATCTGTATTGAACAGAACAACCTTTAACGGCCCCTCTCCACGATACCAGTTCGGCAATCCAATGCCTGAAATAGATATCGACCAAGAAGGAATTTTTCGACTCTTGCAAAAACGGGATGTAATGAAGCCCTGTGGCCCTGATCTTATATCAAACGCATTTTTGCAAAAACATGCAGTTTGGACGTCAAAATACTTTACGTAGTTTACAGGCGACCTTCGGAAACTTCAGTGATACTTAATGACTGGCGAAGCGCCGGAGTAATACCTGTGCACAAATCTGGGTCTAAACTCGACATAAGTATCTATAGACCTGTTTCATTCAAATTCTTTATTTCCAAAAAGAAGTTTTGTGGTTGACAGGGCTAAAAGCTGCGGTATGCAGCTCGACAGAGGCCCGGACACCATATTTATGGCCGGGCATGACCTTGACGTGCATGTCGAACCGTTAAACAAAAACATTCGAAACAGAAAATAACAGTTCATCAGAATAAGCATACACTATAAGACTAAGAATACACAATACTAGGTATAATGTTTTATATACAGGAGAAGATTAAGAATGTATAAAAAAGTCAAATATAATGAGAAAAGGTGAAAATGACATGTATATATATATATATATATATATATATATATATATATATATATATATATATATATTGTGACGCAGCAGTTATCACGACGTTTATTCCGCGTCAAAGACTAGGCGAACCGACCACGCCCACAGCACGGATCACGCTCGAGAGCCAGCCCCACAAGCGACGATGAAGAAGAACCCCATATGAACTCCACATGATGATGATCATGTACAGATGACAAAGAATAGCTTATAAATTCCCACACTAATGTCCCCTCGCGCGAGAGCGGCCATCCTGGCCGCAATTCAAAGGGGCGGTGAACGTCTCGATAAAGGCTTCATACGGGAAACGTGGACAACCTCAGCGGCGCGGCAGCGGCGGTCATTTGGAGCAATAACTGGTTCCACGCGATAGTTAACCGGAGAAGTCTGCTCCAAGACTTTGTAGGGGCCGATGAACCGAAGCTGAAACTTGTCAAACAAGCCAGGAGTACGAACTGGTTTCCAGAGTAGCACTTCCTCGCCAGGGCGTAAGCACACGACGCGATGAGAAGCGTCGTAATGCTGCTTGCGGTCCTGTTGCCGCGCTTCGGTGTTGATGCGGGCGAGCCGGCGACAACGCAGAATGCGGGACACATATTCTTCGCAGGAGGAAGGACATTGATGGACAGTTGGCGCGAAGAAAGAGACGTCAAGATAGGAAGAGGGCGAACGACCATAGACAAGGTAGAATGACGAGTAACCGGTCGTGCGTTGAACGGCGGTATTATATGCAAAAGTCACGAATGGCAAAATTGCATCCCAGTTTCTGTGATCCGGGTTGATGTACATGGCTAGCATGTCTGACAGCGTGCGATGAAATCGCTCTGTGAGGCCGTTGGTTTGCGTATGGTAACTGGAGGTGGTCTTGTGGGTGGGTCCGGAGGCTCTGAGTACTTCGTCTAGCAGTTGCGAGAGGAATGCTTTTCCACGGTCGCTCAGGAGGACGCGAGGAGCACCGTGACGCTGTATTAAGGATTGAAGTATGAATGCAGCAACTTCAGAGGCTGAGGCAGAACTCACACAAGTTGTTTCGGCGTAGCGTGTCACGTGATCAACGGCTGTCACAATCCATCGTTTACCGGTGAGAGTCACAGGAAGAGGACCATACAGGTCAACGCCAACGAGCTCAAATGGTTGCGACGGACAAGGAACCGGTTGCAGTTGTCCGCTTGGAGCTGATGTAGGGAGCTTTCGACGCTGACATAGGGCGCAGGAAGCGACATATCTCGCTACACTGGCGGACAATCCAGGCCTGTAGAAGCGACCTTTGATGCGGTCATAGGTTTTCTGAAAACCGAGGTGACCAGCAGTCATGTCGTCATGAGAAGCCTGCAGGACATGAGCACGTAGAGAGCGTGGCAGGACAGGAACCCAGCGTTGACCGTCAGGGTGATAGACATGACGGTATAGGACGCGCTTGTCAATCTTAAATTGCGTCAGCTGCCGACGAAGGCGGGCGTTAGGCGGGCGCGAAGCTCCTTGAAGGTGGTCTATGATGCGCCGACAATAAGAGTCGGCAAGTTGATGAAATTGGAAGGATTTGTTGTCGTGTGGAGGCATCTCGTCGACAGTGGCCAACAAGAAAGCATGTGAGGAGGGATCGTGCGAAAGCTTGTCACGGATGGTAGTTGGAGGTCCATTGCATGGTGTCGTAGGAAGCGGAAAGCGAGAAAGCACGTCTGCATCTTGGTGTTTTTTTCCGCACTTGTAGGTAATAGTGAAGTCGTATTCTTGCAGACGAAGAATCCACCGACCAAGTCGTCCAGACAAGTTCTTCAGCGTTGAAAGCCAGCATAATGCAGGATGGTCTGTAACGATCGTAAAGTGGCGGCCGTGAAGATAAGGTCGAAACTTCTGCACAGACCAAATGATAGCTAGGCATTCCTGCTCCGTGATGGTGTAATTCTTTTCGGCCTTTGTCAGAACGCGACTTGCGTATGCAACGACCCTCTCACCTAGAGTGTCGTCTCGCTGTAGGAGAATGCCACCAATTCCGTGACCACTAGCATCCGTATGCAGGAGGGTAGGAGCAGCTTCATCAAAATGGCGTAGTACTGGTTCAGATGTGAGAGCGCGCTTCAGATGGGCGAACGCAGATTCACATTCGGGAGACCACACAAAGGGAACATTAGAACCCAGTAATTTGTGCAGAGGTGACGCTATTGAGGCGAAGCCTCGTATGAATCGGCGAAAATAGGAAGCGAGGCCTAGGAAACTAAGCAAATCTTTGGTCTTTTCGGGACGAGGGAAGTGCTGAACTGCCGAAACCTTGTCCGGATCAGGACAAATACCATCTTTGCTCACAATGTGACCTAGTACTTTGATCGCCTTGCTCGCAAAATGGCATTTCTTGGTGTTTAGCTGAAGTCCGGCGTTGGCAAGGCACGTGAGAACTTCATCCAGACGTTTCAGGTGCTGAGAGAAGGTTGACGAGAAAACAACAATATCGTCCAGGTAGCACAGGCAAGTCTTCCACTTCAGGCACGAAAAACGGTGTCAATCATGCGCTCGAACGTTGCTGGCGCATTGCAGAGGCCGAATGGCATGACATTAAACTCGTAGAGCCCATATGGTGTTGAAAACGCTGTTTTCTCCTTATCGTCCTCATGCATAGGTATTTGCCAGTAGCCGGAACGCAGATCGATGCTGGAGAAGTACTCGGCACCCCGCAGGGAATCCAAGGCATCGTCTATTCGCGGCATAGGGTATACATCATTGCGTGTGATCTTGTTAAGTGCTCGGTAGTCGACACAAAATCGAACAGAGCCGTCTTTTTTCCGAACCAAAACAACGGGGGAAGACCAAGGGCTAGCAGAGGGGCGTATTACGTTTCGTTGGAGCATGTCGGTGACGTTGTCGTCAATGACTTTCCTCTCGGGTAGCGATACGCGATACGGTCTACGGCGCACGATGGATGTGCCATCTGTCTCTATCCGATGCGTCGTTATCGAAGTCGTTCCCAACGAAGCTGAATGCGCATCAAAGGAAGCTTCATGTTTTTGTAGCAAAGCAAGCAATTGTTGTGACTGCGAAGGTGTGAGATCGGAACTGATGGCAGCTGCAAGAGCTGAAGAAGATGCGGCCCGTCCCGTACAAGGAACTTCAGAGGAAGCTGGTTTAAAGGAAACAACAGATATAGACTCCGATTCAGTGGCGCAAGCCAATGTAGTGCCTTTAGGGATGAGAATCTTTTGGGATGTCGGGTTTGTAGCGTAGAGAAGTGCAGAGCCATGATCAAACCTAACGAGACCTGATGCAAAGGCTATCCCTCTTGCGAGACAGCGTGCAGTTGGTAATACGAGCACGTCGCCGCAGTCAATGACGTCAGACGTGATGGTAACGATGCTTTGATGGCGAGGAGGTAGCGCGGTATCTTCTCCAGCAAGCAAGTGAAGGGGTGCGTCATCTGCATGAAGTGAATAGGTCGTGTCGGTCATATGGAGAACGCGTTGCCCACAGCAGATGGAGGCGGAGGCCGTAGAAAGAAAATCCTATCCCAATATGAGCTGCTGGGCACACGAACTTAGCACTGCAAATTGTACGTAATGCAGAAGTCCATCGATGGAAATACGAGCAGTGCACATGGCGATAGGTCGAATGGAGGCCCCTTGAGCAGCGAGTAGCGTAGGTCTATCATAGGGGGTCGTAACTTTCGAACTAAGTCGCGAACACAATTCACGGTGGATGACTGAAACACTAGCACCAGTGTCTATTAAAGCTTCTACTTGTACACCTTCTACTACAACCAATATCACATTGCGCGGACGCGATGGAGGAATTTCTGTCCTGTCGTTCGATGCAGCTTTTCCTCCAAAAGCTGCATAATTTAGTTTTCCGGACGACGCTCGGTGAATTGGGAAGCAGGTCTCAGTGGGGACGTAGAGCGGCGAAGGGGTGACGGCGAGCGGCGTCTTGCAGGACGGTACGTCTGAGCCGTCTCGGATGTTACATTAGGCGATGGAGAGCGTCCGCGCAGTGGACCATAAGGACGGCGTTGGTCATGGAAGCTCCCTAGACGTTGGAAAGTAGCTCCGGGCGAAAAGTCATCGCGTTCGTATACGTCATATCCGCGCCGCTCGTCTTGCTGGCGCTTGCGGCAAAAACGTGCTATGTGGCCACGATAGCCGCAGTAGTAGCAGATGGGACGAGGAGAACGCCACTGCGGATAGCTGGTTTGGGTAGGTGCGCTGGTAGTCATGGAAGCAATGTGGGCCGGTGTTGGTTTAGGAGGCATCGGTGGAACGAGGACTGGAGTAGCTGCGGCTACTTGTGCGTACGTTGATGGGGCCCTAGGGGTTAGAGGGTCCGTGTACGCAGCACCAGCCATGGACGCCAATTCCTCCTTGATGACGTCTCGCAGATTGGTATCGTAGGCATGAGAAGGCTTGGGCCCTGCGGCTAAGCCAAGATACTGGAGCTCTTCTCGAATTATTGCGCGTATCATTGCTCGTAATGTAGGGTCGTCGGCGGTTGTGTGTGCAGTGGTGTCTGGCTGCAACCGTACTGATTCGAGTTCGTAAAGGCGCTGGCAAGTAGCGACGATATCGGCGACGGTAACAGGGTTCTGTATGGCTAAAGCATTGAAAGCAATAGCTCCGATGCCTTTGATGATGTGGCGAACCCTGTCTGATTCGGTCATGGCCGTGTTCACGCGTCGACAAAGAGCAAGCGCATCCTCGATGTACGACGTATAAGATTCGCCGGGTTGTTGCTTGCGAGTGTCGAGCGTCTTTTTTGCGAGGGCAGAGCGAACAGCAGGTGTGCCGAAGATTTGGCGGAGCTGTTGTTTGAAAGCGCCCCAGTTCGTGAAATCAACCTCATGGTTGAAAAACGAATTCTTCGCTACTCCTGTCAGATAAAAGCTGACGTGACGTAGCTTGGACGCATCGTCCCAATGGTTAGCCGAACTCACACGGTCATAGTCGTCCAGCCAATCCTCGACGTCTTCACCGCGAAGTCCAGCAAACAGATGGGGATCACGCTGGTGCCCACTGACAACCCAATACTTAGAGGCTGGGGTAGCCGAGGCCGAGATGGTGGAAGTAGAAGTGCCTGTTGGCTCGTCCTGCGACATGCTGGCGGACAGCTGGCACAATCGGCGACCCGATCGAAGCTCCAGGAGGTTGAACGGGGAGTCAGAGGACGGAGGACCGAAGACGCAGACGCGAAGACTTGTGACGCAGCAGTTATCGCGACGTTTATTCCGCGTCAAAGACTGGGCGAAGCGACCACGCCCACAGCACGGATCACACTCGAGAGCCAGCCCCAGAAGCGATGATGAAGAAGAACATGATGATGATCATGTACAGATGACAAAGAATAACTTATAAATTCCCACAATATATATATATATATATATATATATATATATATATATATATATGTATATATATATATATAATATTACGATATTATCGCTAGATACCCGAGAGACGAGCCGACGCGAGAACGACGACGAAGTGGGTCTGTGCCCTTGGCTCGAGAACATGTCGGCCTGGTGCTCCGGCTCCAGTCCAGTGTAAATAGCTTGTACACAGCCTCTTCCGTCTGTGTCTTCCTACACGTAACATTCTGGTGGAGGTGAGCGATCCCCGTCCTCGCCACGGAACTCCGGAGTGGTCGCTACATCGAGCTTGTCACCATGCCTCCCGGTGACGAGACCACCTCTGCAACGGCTTCGGCTTGTCCGACTGCTCCCGTCGTCACGGTTGCCTAACATCGCGACCCTGGTGTGTTCTCTGCCCTGGAGGGACAGGACGTTGACGAATGGATCAAGCTATATGTACATGCCAGTGCTAATAACAGGTAGGACCCAACCATTATGCTCGCAAATGTCATCTTTTCAATTCAAATGTCATCAATTGTCATCAATTCAATTCTCCAACTACCCCGGTCATGTACTAATTGTGGCCATGTCGTCCCTGCAAACTTCTAAATCTCATTCGCCCACCTAAATTTCTGCCGCCCCTGCTACGCTTCCCTCCCCTTGGAATCCAGTCCGTAATCGTTAATGACCATCGGTTATCTTCCCTCCTCATTACATGTCCTACCCATGCCCATTTCTTTTTCTTGATTTCAACTAAGATGTCATTAACTCGCGTTTGTTCCCTCACCCTATGTGCTCCTTTCTCATCCCTTAACGTTACACCCATCATTCTTCTTTCCATAGCTCGTTGCGTCGTTCTCAATTAAAGTAGAACCATTTTCTTAAGCCTCTTGGCTTCTGCCCCGTAGGTGAGTACTGGTAAGACACAGCTATTATACACTTTTCTCTTGAAGTATAATGGCAACCTGCTGTTCATGAACTGAGAATGCCTGCCAAACGCGCCCCAGCCCATTCTTATTCCTCTGATTATTTCCGTTTCATGATCCAGATCCGTGGTCACTACCTGCCCTAAGTAGATGTATTCCCTTACCACTTCCAGTGCCTCGCTACCTATTGTAAATTGCTGCTCTCTTCCGAGACTGTTAAACAGTACTTTGGTTTTCTGCAGATAATTTTTAGACCCACTCTTCTGCTTTGCCTCTCCAGGTCAGCGAGCATGCATTGCAATTGGTCCCCTGAGTTACTAAGCAAGGAAATACCATCAGCGAATCGCAAGTTACTAAGGTATTCTCCATTAACTCTTATCCGCAATCCTTCCTAATCCAGGTCTCTGAATACCTCCTGTCAACACGCTGTGAATAGCATTGAAGAGATCGTATCTCTCAGCCTGACGCCTTTCTTTATTGAGATTTTGTTGCTTTCTTTATGGAGGACTATGGTGGCTGTGGAGCCGCTATGGATATCTTTAAGTATTTTTACATACGGCTCGTCTACACCTTGATTCCGTAATGCCTCCATGACTGCTGAGGTTTCGACAGAATCAAACGCTTTCTCGTAATGAATAAAAGCTACATGTAAGGGTTGGTTATATACCGCACCTTCCTCTATCAACTGATTGATAGCGTGAATATGGTCTATTGTTGAGTATTCTTTACGGAATCTTGCCTGGTCCTTTGCTTGACAGAAGTCTAATGCGTTCCTGATTCTATTTGCGATTACCTTACTAAATAATTTGTCGGCAACTGACAGCAAGCTGTTCGGTCTATAATTTTTCAAGTCTTTGGTGTCCCCTATCCTATGGATTAGGATTATGTTAGCGTTCTTCTAAGATTCCGGTACGCGCGAGGTCATGAGGCATTGCGTATACAGGGTGGCCAGTTTTTCTAGAAGAATCTGCCCACTATCCTTCAACAAATCTGCTATTACCTCATCCTCCGTAGCTGCCTTCCCCCTTTGCATAGCTCCCAAGGCTTTCTTTACTTCTTCCGGCGCTACTTGTGGGATTTCGAATTCCTCTAGACTATTCTCTCTTCCATTATCGTCGTGGGTGCCACTGGTACCGTATAAACCTCTATAGAACTCCTCATCCACTTGAACTATCTCATATATATTAGTAATGATATTGCCGGCTTTGTCTCTTAACGCATACATCTGATTCTTGCTAATTCCCAGTTTCTTCTTCAGTGCTTTTAGGCTTCCTCCGTTCGTGACAGCATGTTCAATTCTATCCATATGATACTTCCTTATGTAAGCTATCTTACGCTTGTTGATAAACTTCGAAAGTTCTGCCAGTTCTATTTAGCTGTAGAGTTAGAGGCTTTTATGCATTGGCGTTTCTTGATCAGATCTTTCGTCTCCTGCGATAGCTGACTGGTATCCTGTCTAACGGAGTTACCACCGACTTCCATTGCACACCCCTTAATGATACCCACAAGATTGTCGTTAATTGCTTCAACACTAAGGTCCTGTTCCTGAGTCAAAGCCGAATACCTGTTCTGTAGCTTGATCTGGAATTCCTCTATTTTCCCTCTTACCGCTATCTCATTGATCGGCTTCTTTTGTATCAGTTGCTTCCGTTCCCTCCTCAGGTCTAGAATAATTCCTGTTCTTACCATCCTGTGGTCACTGCAGCTCACCTTGCCGAGCACGTCCACATCTTGTATGATGCCAGGGTTAGCGCAAAGTATAAAGGCTATTTCATTTACAGTCTCGCCGTCCTGGCTTCTCGACGTCCACTTTCGGCTATCCCGCTTGCGGAATAAGGTATTCATTATCCGCATATTATTATGTTCCGCAAACTCTACTGATAATTCTCCCCTGATATTCCTAGTGCCTATGCCATAATCCCCCACTGACTTGTCTCCTGCCTGCTTTTGCCTACCCTGGCATTGAAGTGGCCCATCAGTATGGTGTATATTGTTTTGATTTTACCCATCGCCGATTCCACGTCTTCGTAGAAGCTTTCGACTTCCTGGTCATCATGACTTGATGTAGGGGCGTAGACCTGTACGACCTTCATTTTGCACCTCTTAATAAGTTTCACAACAAGACCTGCCACCCTCTCGTTAATGCTATCAAATTCCTGTATGTTGCCAGGTATATTCTTATTAATCGGAAATCCGACTCCTAGTGCTCGTTTCTCCGCTAAGCCCTGGTAGCACAGGACGTGCCCGCTTTTTAGCACTGTATATGCTTCTTTTGGCCTCCTGTGTGCTGATGTGCTGGTGTTAATACGAGTGCAACTGCCAGTTCTGTGTAAGACGAGGAAACTAGCCAAGCTACAAGTGAAACAGATGTTCTTTGTGATGACGGCGCAACAAGCTTCAGTGGCAGTGAACTCAATTTTGCTTTTGAGTTGAGTTCCAATAGTGATCCTTTTCAAGAAACAGATGAAATGGGCAGCAATGATGAAGGAAGTGCACAGAGGCATGGTGCTGAAGGAAGTGGGAGTAAGCTGCAGATGATTTCATTAAGTATTTTGGAAAACTAGTACAGGAAACTCTACCTTATCAGGCAACAACAAAAGCGCATGCTTTCCTGCTTCTGCTTAATATATTGTCACTGCAGGACCCGAATGGGCACAAGTTCGAGGACTTCTAACTATGAGCAATGCACTGTTAGTGGAGAAAGTTGTGCCATGCACTACCTACTCCCTGAGAAAGCTGTGGAAGAGCAAGGAAGAAGCGTTAATGGTGCACTTATATTGTCGGGCCTTCCCTAATACCTCAGACTATCTTGCAATGCCAAAAGCATGCCCAGTGTCCCCTGTCATTCATGTGGTGCAGAAGAGAGGCTTCAAGAGTCAATGAGTTCTGGGAGTTCCTTTTGATGTTTAACTTGAAACAGCAGTTGCTTTAATTCTTAAAACAAGTTGGCAGACCTCTCCACACTAACTTACGGAAGCTGTTATCAGGGCTTCTAGTGCCAGGCGCTTTTTCTGGCATCACCGATGGAAGTTTCTACCGTAGTGTATGAAAGCAGTTAAATATGGCTTGGAGTGACATCACATTGACCTTCAACAGTGATGGTGCACCTGTGTTTGATTCCACCAAGAGTAACATGGTCTTGGCTCGTAGCGCGAAGTGAACACACACAAAAAGAGGAGCAGACAGGACGAGCGCTAACTCTCAACTAAATTTTTATTAAAACGAAGAACATATATATAGGTGATTGCAAAAACCGCAGCATAAGAACATGACAAGGTAAAAACATCCGTTACACATATCAGGAGGTATAGAAGTCACAGAAGGAAACAAAGAAAGATTACTTCAGATTATTACGCGTGTTGCGAAGGTACTGAAATTCGCAATCTAACAAAGACAACGATGCATGGCTAACGCAAGTGTCTCCTAATCTTTTGATGTGGAATGCTTCGATAATTTCCCGTGTGGTTTGGCATTTGTGTGTGGAAAGAATTTTTGTGTCTTTAAAGAAAGGTTTACAACCACAATTGAAACAGAGTGACGGTAAATGTGATGCATTAGGCTTGTTTAGTGAATGTTTGTGTTCTTTTAGTCTAATGTTAATGAACCTGCCGCTCTGTCCAATGTAAGCTTTCCCGCACTCGAGTGGAATCTGATAAGCTATACTGGTGTTACAAGGCACTAAAAGGGGCACATGATTAACGTCGCAGTCATCTTTTCTTTTTTGCTACCCTGCTCAAGTTTCCTATTTATCATAGGCCACATGTTAGACAACTTAACAACGTTAACGTTAAGCACAGATCTAAAAACTGTAGTTTGATGCCCTGGATAAGCTCAAGCGTGATACCTAGGCCCCCACCTCATTCCGTAAAAACTTTTAAGATATCCGTAGCTTTCTTGGTGTAGTTATCGCGAGAACAAAACACTAGGAAGTCATGTACGTATCTGAACGCATGCACCGCCAATTCCTTAAGATTGCTTTGTAGTTTTCTATTGACGCGACTTAGATAAATATCACTCAAAACTGGCGCAACTTTTGAACCAATGAAAACTACCGATTTTTGTACATACATAGAACTACCCCATTTTACCATGGTATTCCCTATGTAAGACAACAAAACTTCCAGAAAAGATTCCACGGGCATCCCACAGTCCTGAGTAAACCAGAACTCATCATTGTTGAGCGTAACTGCTTCTTTAACACTACACAGTAGTTCCACTGCGGTTTTTGCAATCACCTATATATATGTTCTTCGTTTTAATAAACATTTAGTTGAGAGTTAGCGCTCGTCCTGTCTGCTCATTTCTGTGTCCGTGTTCACTTCGCGCAACAAGCCAAGACCATGTTACCGTACCAACTCGCCCAACTGTCTATCCTTTTCCACCAAGAGCACAGTTTGGCCATTTCAAGTAATGATAAATGAGCCGCCAGTTTTGATGCGGTGGCAAAGTGTGCTCATCTCAGGACCTATGGTTCTCAGGGAATCACCCACTGATGCACCTCTTCATGGTGCAGTTTGTTGAAGAAGTCACGAAAGTTGGAACTCTAGTATGGTCTCTTGCTGAGGCGGTATGAACATGCTGCAATAGCATGCGCGGTTTTGTGCATAACGGCTGTTGTGACAATAGACTATATTTGGCAGAAGTGTAATGTTAGTGCACACGTGAGTTGCAAACAAGGCGCTTTAGCTAGACTGGGAATAATTGCTTATGTGGATTTGTATAAACATTCTATTTTTCGTTTTACACATTATAGTCACTTTCTATTTTCTATAATTAATTGCATTATTACAAATATTGTTAAATACATAGGAAAGTTTCCGCTTACCAGATTTGATCAGAGGACCTCGAACGCAGTAGTAGGATATTTAAACCACTACGCCAATGATATGTCATTCGGCAAACCCCATAGAACGCCTTTGGGGATTTCTCTTGGGCAAGAAAGTGTGCTGAGACACTTGACGAATTTAGATTTGGCCGTCCATCTCTGGGTCAACGGAGTGACAACTGTGTAAACGTTCTAGACCGCGGACTCGGCTAGGTAGCCGCACACTAGGTTAATACACTAGCTCTGGTGGACAATGGCCCACGAATGTGCTACTGTGGATCGGAAACAGGCGATGCAAAGTAAGACACAGGCGTACACTCTCTCCAAGCGGCTCCCACGCAAAAAGGGCGCCTTGCGAACATGGGGGAGCAAACAGACACGCAACTTTTTTCTTTGAAAGGCAGTTTTATTCTCTGTGACACAGGCTCCTGTACACTGCTGGGGCCGTAAGACGCGGGGCTCGAGGCGGAGGGTAGATGCCTGCGGTTAGCGAAGGCGGTCGAACGGGAGGTGGCAGCGAGGCTGCAGGCGTGCAGCCTTGCGAGTCTGTCTCCTCAATGTCTTCGAGGCACCTCGGTTTCTGAGAAAAACGGGGCCTGGTACTGACGGCGTCGTGTTCGTTGCTTACACTTGACCATAATGCGCGAGCTCGTCCGGAGAGAGTCTCATCAGTCTGACTCGCTTCTGCACTCGATGCCCGACGCCAAGTTAAATTGTTTCATCTGGCTTGCATGGGCGTTCGTGACGTAGTCTGGTCACGTCGATCCCTTCGATATTCGTAGGTTCGAGATGCGGTGTGTGTCTGCAGGCAGCACCTCTGTAACAATGTACGGACATCTGTGTTTAGGTTGCGTCTTCATGGGCTGTCCTTTGTCCTTTACTGTTGTGGTTATGGAGGCGGCGGTAGTCGACCACGCTCTTGTATGTGCCATCCTTTTTTTCGCGTGGGAACAACGTTGCTGTACTCGGAAGTACTATTACAGATTAATCTATATGGTCACAACTCATCAACGATCTCTTTCCATGGCCACCTCTGGTAATAGGAGCTACGGTATGGTGGCTGGTAAAGCGGCTTGCTTAGAGGGAGCTCGACGATGTTCTTCTCAGCGATGCCCGTGCATCCCACCTTTTCGATTCGCAGTGCGCAGAAATTATTATTCTTGCTAAGCAACGTGCAGGGCTGTTTTCTCCTCGCCATTGATGATCGAGCCTACTATATTATTGCCTCGCTTTATCAGTTGTAGCGCATGAGCCTCCTCATAGGTGGTCCGTAAACTTTGCTCTGTCATTGACAAAGGGAAAATCAGACATCCACCCGTTCGTAGCAAGTGCTACAAAGGAAACCCATACGGGTTCTTCGAAAGAAAAGCCTCCAAGTTTAAGAAAAATTCCTCCTGGTCCGGGACTCGAAGCCGGGACCACCGCCTTACCGGGGCAGCCGCTCTACCATCTGAGCTAACCAGGCGGCTAGCAGATGGCAGGGCGATGTCGAATTTGTCGAAAATGCACGAAGCAAAGGTAAGTGTTTGACGTAGTAGTTCTGCGTTTAGTTTTGTTAATAGTTTTGCTCTGGCATGTTGCAAGGAGCGGGTGGACACATGAGTATTTGTCCTTGCTTCATGTGCAACTTCTCATTGCTGTAGTTCGCAACTGGGACGCTGAAAACAGCAGGTGCATCAAGAGAAGGCGTTCCCGATACAGACAGAACCGTCAGCGGGGAAGCCTCAATGCTTTCGCGACACTTGACGACTTCTCTCGGTCTTTCTAATTCTGCGACAATATCTGTAAGCCCTTCTGCTTGCCTTTCTTTCAGCAAATGGGATATCCACCCGTGCAGACCAGGAGCAGATCAGGCAAGTCGATCACGCCAGTGCCAATGATGACGTCCGGTCCAACAAAGGTGTCACTGACTATGTAGAAGTGGACGGCAGGAAGTTCAACATCATCAATACGCACCTTCAAATCTAGTTTGCCGAGGAATGGCTGCTTTCCTCCGATTCCGCCTATGGCCGCTCCGGGAGGCGCCATAAGCTCCCTGTTCAGCTGCACGGCACGCGTCAGCTTTATCAAGCTCACATCGGAGCCCGTATCGAAAAGGGTGATCATCCCTTCGCCGTCAATACAAATGCTTTCGTACATCTTTTTCAAAACGTAGTGCGTACAGTGTTAGTCACATTACCTGAGCAGCCCTGATGCGGACACGATTTCGCGCTGTGCCCATCACGGTTGCATTTCGTGCAATTAAGTGGACGCCGTGGCTCAGGACACTGACACGACAGGTGGCCCGTTTGTCGACAATTGTAGCAACGTACCCCTTCCGAGCGACGCCCTCCTTCTTCTATGGTACTGTTGAGTACTGCATCGTTACGTATGTTGACGCAGGACATGGCTGATGGCCGCTACTCCATCGGCTTTAGCTGTCGAACTGTTGTGCCGGTGGAAATTGTCTTTTGCGGCTTTCTCTGAAGTGTTCATGGGTTGCGAGAGCTTGAAGCAACTCGTCCACACTCTTAGGGCTTCTGTCTCGTAATGCGAAACTCATCTCTGTCGGCCAGAGACATCTGATAATCTCGACATTTGTATCCGGCAGAGTTAGCTTCACCCTAGCGCACATTTTTTTTCCTTTTCTCGGACGTACTTTGTCACATCCTCGTCACGACTCTGAACTCGTTCGTCTATTCTCCTCCATAAGTCCGGAAGGCATCTTCTCAGTCACGAAACCTGCTTTAAGTGCAGCTACAAACTCTCGCCATGAATAACACCTTGTTGCCGACGAAATCAGCCAATCCTTATCTGGGCCCTGCAGCTTGAGGTGAGCAGCAGTTAGTCGTTGATGGTCGTTGATGTTCAGACCATTTGGCTACGTCGGCAACGCGCGAGAATGTTTCTAGCCAATCTTCGGCACTAATTTGGGCACTGTCTCCAGTGAAGCATGGGATTGCGGTAGAGAGGTCCGGCCTCACATGAACAGTTGTCGCAGTCGATGGCGCATTCATCCTCTCCATCATGCAGGCCATCGCAGAGAAAGCCTTGGTGCGCTGTCTCAAGATGGCGTTGCTCAGGCCTGTATCCGGCTGGAATGACGGTGTTAAGGGAGCAGGACTAGGGCCGCCGCGCTCCCGAATTTCCTCCTGCAGTCATGAAAGCTGGGCGACTTTTCTTGGAGCTGGTCTGCTGCGCCGTGATCATTTCTATTGCCTGCTGTCCCGTTGAAGCTCGGTGGCGCTCGCCACCTGTTCAGCAGCGCGTAATTGTGCAGCAACACGTCTGTTGTACGGGTTTTCGTCATCCGGGCTTATCTTGACGGGCTTGTTGGGATTATCCCACTTCTGAGCGTAAAAAACTTCTGCACCACGGACTCACCTGGCTAACTACGCACTTCGTTAAAAACTAGCACAGGTCGACCGCGGCCCGCAAATGTTGCACTGTGAACCAGAAACACGAGGCACAAAGTAAGGCACAAGCTTACACTCGCCCCAAGCGGCTTCCGCCCAAAAAGGGCGCGGCGCAAACTTGGGGGAGCAAACAGACCCACAACCTTTCTCTTTAAAACGCAATTTACTCTCTGTACGACACAAGCTGCTGTAGACTGCTGGGGTCGTAAGATATTGGGCTCGAGGCGGGGAGTGGGGGAGATGCCTGCGGTCAGCGAAGGGGGTATAATTACAAAGACGGCGCCGGATAAAACAACACACGAAGAAGGGAGACACGAGACAAGCACGTAGGCGCTGCACGTAGTCTACGTGCTTGTCTCGTGTCTCCCTTCTTCGTGTGTTGTTTTATTCGGCGCCGTCTTTGCAATCATGCCTAACCAACTAGCCCACCAGCACATGCTAAGGGGGTATAACCGGAGATGGCAGCGAGGCTGCAGGCATGCAGACCGCCACAGGCGGGTATGTCTCTTCAGTGTCTTCGAGGCACCTCGGTTTCTGAGAAAAACGGGGCCTGTTAGCGACGGCGCCGTGTTCGTTGCTTACAACTGATTACATATACAATAGACATCCGATAATTCAAGCTCGAGGGGGCCCCAGAATTTTGTTTGAATTATCAGATGCAGGTATAAATATGTCTTAGGGCAACACATAAGCTTACACTGTAATGAAATATTTATTTTATCTTATTGTTACGAAAGGATGAAAGAAGACGGAGGAAGAAGATCGCGAGACGCTGGGTGCTGCGTGTTGTTGGTGGTCAGCCATCTTTTCTACGCTGACTCATCCTGTATATATATTGTAAATACAGTCTTTATATACTCCTAACATCCCCGTAACATAATGGTGGGAGGTGCGGGGTACCACGGCTGAAAACGGAGCTCCGCAGTGGACGTCGCATCACCGTCCGCATCATGAATGACGGTGAGCCGCGGGATCGATGTCGTTGCCGCCTCCAACATCACCATCAGCACCTACGTCGCTGTCGCCTTCGGTGATGGTTCTGCAACCCAAGGATACTGAAACTTTCTGCGGTACCGATGGCGCCGACGTTAAAGAGTAAGTGGCTATCTATGAACGCGTGAGTGGACTCAACAGATTGGACCCTACGCTTATGCTCGTAGATAGAACCGGTTGTTCTACCTACGAGGCATGGCGAAGGTGTGGTACGAAAGCCACGAAGAGGAGCTCACCAGCTGCGACCAATGCAGAGAGAAGTTGACAGAGTTGTTTGGCAAACCAGCCGGCCATAAAATTGCAGCAAAGCAGGAACTGGCCTTCCGTGTCCAATCCCCCACGGAGTCATATGTCTCGTACATCCAGGACGTGCTGGCACTTTGTCGTAAAGCCGATCGCGACATGACAGAAGCAGAAAAGGTCGGGCACATGCTTAAGGGCGATGCTGACGACGCCTTTAATCTGCGATGCTGACGACGCCTTTAATCTGCTCCTGTGCAATAGCTGTTCTACAGTTGACGCCATCATTAAATAGTGCCGACAAGTCGAGCAGGCTAAAACCCGCGGCCTCTTGCAACCATTCACCAGACTTCCCAATACTACGGCAACGTCGACGTGTGAGGATCAGCCTGTACAGCAGCATGCGTCTCCCTCAGAGGACGTGGTGCGAATCGTTCGAAGTGAACTGGATGCGATGGCGCCCGCAGCTTTCTGTTGGCGTAGCCCTGATGCTGCCACTTTTTCGATTCCCAAACCCAGAGCTAACGAACTCCCTGCTACTATTTTCGCTCCACCCCGACGCTTCTCTCCGCGTTATCGCCACCCGATTGAGAACTGCGGATGACCAGCCCATATGTTCCACCTGTCGCCGCATTGGTCATGTCGCCCGATACTGTCGCAACTCGTGGCCCTCAGCACTTCGTACGCCGACCAACCTGACCCGTTTTAATGGAAATGCCCGCTATGTTTCGCCCATTGTCGAGTCCAACAGTGCTGACAACTTTGCTAGGAAGACGTGGTACAGTCGCTCACCATCGCTGCGCGGACACTAGTCGCGCTCGCCGCAAACACGTCGCCCATCTTCCCGTTCGCCGCAGCCACGTCGCCTTTCGCCCACTGTGACTTTTGGCCGCAACTTTTCGGAAAACTAAGAAATGCAGCCATCGGAGGTGGTGCTGCATTGCCTACTACTGCAGCAAATCCTCTGTGTGCGCCCAAAAGGAGAA
Organism: Dermacentor variabilis; assembly: GCF_050947875.1. Classification (NCBI taxonomy): domain Eukaryota; kingdom Metazoa; phylum Arthropoda; class Arachnida; order Ixodida; family Ixodidae; genus Dermacentor; species Dermacentor variabilis. The sequence continues at coordinate 3,734,733 of NW_027460357.1, forward strand.
GCGTAATTGACTTTAATATAGAAGGCGTACCTGTCGAAGCACTCGTCGACACTAGAGCCCACGTTTCTGTGATGAGTGCTAGCTTACGTAGACGTCTAAAGAAGGTCCTCACCCCAGCAGGTGCCCAAGTGCTTCGTCTGGCCGACGGTGGCGTGCTGGTCGTTCTTAGAATGCGTACTGCGCGTTTAAGTATAGCCGGCCGCCCTACTTCTGTTATGCCCTCATGACGTTATCCTTCGATTGGACTTTTTATGCACTCATTCTGCTCTCATCGTCTGCGTAACCGGCGTTCTTCAGTTAGAACTGATTGACGCCTCTCTACTGACGTCTTCGCGCATGCGCCATCTTTTATCGAGGAAGGATGGGCAACGATGCTTCCAGCGCCATCAACGTCGCCTCAAGAGGATATAAGACGCCTGGTATCCCCAGAATCATTCAGTGGGCAAGCCGGCTGGTCCTCCTGTGGCACCATGTTCAAGCCGTTTCTTTTCTATGTGCAGGTTAGTAACGAAGTATCATCTGTTAAGCCTAGCAATCCTTACTTAGTCCAGCTGACGTGCCCACGTAGCCTGTTCACCCTGTATTGTGCCATTCAACAAGTGTTCCTGTCTTTGCTGATGCTATGTGGGGACGTTGAGCCCAACCCAGGGCCCTCGGCTTCCGAATTGTTATCACAATTGCTTGAAGGTCAGAACAATATCTGAAAAAGGCTTGATGACATTGAGTCGCAATTAAAAACTGTCGAGGAAACTTCTGTAACGATTAAAAGTTTCAGTGATAAATTTACTAGTTATGAAACAACCGTTCGTAACTTGGAAAGCAAACTCGTTGATTTGGAGAACCGAAGTAGGCGTAATGTCCTTGTAGTGTTCGGCATACCAGAAAAGAAAGACGACGCCTCTGATGACCTCATGGATAGCGTGGTTGATAATGTGTTCAAGAATACTCTAGACCTGAACGTTAACTCAGTCGAACGGATTCATAGGCTAGGGCGAATGCAGCGCGGTAAGGGGCGACCAGTGATCGTGAAATTCTGTGATCACAGGGAAGATGTTAACGTCCTAAAAAATTGCTACAAATTGAAAGGGAAGGGAATCTCAATCTCCGAGGATTTTTCTGCAACCACTAGGCACCTGAGGAAACTTCTCTGGAACAGTACCTCAGAAATTGGGAAATGCGGTACAAAGGTAAAACTCGTACATGATAAAAGTTAAAATTGACAATCGATTACTCACATTAGATGAAGTTCAGCGCGAAATGGCCGGTGCGCACACACCAGCTACCAGAGGAATTCCTAAGAAATGAAACGATGACGATGACAAACACTTCCGATGCTTAAATATTAATGCCCGTAGCATTCTAGCTAAAATCGATGGTTTAGACAGTGTCATAATAACTTATCAGCCTCAACTATTGATAATTACTGAAACGTGGCTTCACACTGAGATTGGCGACGACGAAATTACGCCTCAGGGATAACAATATTTTTTACAAACGCCTCAGCAATATTTACGCCTCAGCAATATTTTTTAAGGAAACCTTAAAAGTTGAAAGATTGGCCGATATACCAGATCTTGAATGTGTTATCGTGAGGGTAGACTCAGGTGGTTTGAAGTTCATAGTCGGTGGTTTTTACCGCCCCCCAGGCACAGATGAAACATTCTTTGATAAGCTTAATGAATTTCTTTGCTCCGTCCATGGCTACTCTAGCAACATAATGGTGGTGATTTCAATGTCGCTTCAGTCACATGGGATACGGATTTCCCTGTACCGTCTCGAAATGCAGCTAAACGTTTAGTTGACATAGTCCTTTATCATGATTTAACCCAACTGGTTAAGCTACCCACCAGCATCCAGAACACTACTGCCTCAACCATGGATATTTTTTTCGTTAAAAATGACATGTTGCGTCGTGTGTCGGGTATCGACGTGGTTGATGAAATATCAGACCACAAATTGGTGTGCCTGGGCGTTACACTGAACGAAGTGACAAAAACAAAGAGGGAAGAGCGAGTGGTCTCGATCTTCTCGTGTGCCAATGACGTAGAAATACTAGACACACTTGGCCTACACTTTTCTCGATTTACCACGCTTTCTTAGTCTAGCACCTGTACTGTTGACGCCCTTTGGTGTTTTTTCAAGAACCTTGTACTGCGATGCGTTCAGGACTATGTACCAACAAAATAAAGATAATAAGAAATGTTCGCCCGTGCATTAATATGCCAGTGGTGCGCCTGGGAAGAAAAGCGAAAAAGTTAAGAAAACAGCATCATCAGAACCCATCCCCGTCGTGCACACATGAACTCAGTGTCATGCGCAAAGAATTGAAAGACAGTATAAAATAAACAAAAGATTATTATTATAACGTCACTTTAGATAACTTTTTAGTTTCGTCCCGAGCGTAATTCTGGCAGCACTTTCTCCTAGAAAGAAGTGCTTCCTTAATATGTGTATAAATGGTGCTGTTGTTACGAACAAAGAAGTAATTGCGGAATCATTTATTGCATTCTTTTGTTCAGTGTTTACCGATGATGATGGTAGAAGGCCATGCCCCAACACAGCTAATAATATTCCACCAATAAGTGACATCTCGACATCTGAGGAAGGAATCTTCTCGTTGTTACTTCATATCGATCCAAAAAAGTCGTCTGGTATAGATGGCATACCTAACGCATTTCTTGTGAGGTATGCTCAATGGTGCTCTAAGTTCTTGTGCAATATTTTTCAGAGAGCGTTTTTTCAGTGCGAGCTTCCGAGCGATTGGAAATTTGTAAAAATTGTTCCTTTACCTAAAACATCAAAATCTACCATCATTTCGTCCTACAGACCGATTTCCCTGTTGTGCTCATGCGCAAAAGTTTTAGAACACATCATATTCAAGCACCTGTCACTTTTTCTCGAGCAACATAACATAATCAATGATCTAAAGCACGGCTTTCGTAGGGGACTCTCAACTATCACACAACTGCTGGAAACTGTTCATGATATTGCTGCTATCCTAGATAAACAAGGCCAAATTGACATGATCTTCCTAGACTTTGAAAAAGCATTTGATCGCGTGTCCCATCCCAAACTTCTGACAAAACTCAAACTTATACTGATAAATGACAACTTAATTTCATGTATCGAGGCCTACCTCTCGTATCGAAATCAAACTGTCACTATCGACAACGTGCGCTCCGATTCACGACCGGTGAAGTCGGGAATCCCTCAAGGTTCAGTGATTGGGCCACTCTTCTTTTTAATATTCATAGATGACAGCACGCTTGATATTCCGGTTAATATTAAGTTATTTGCAGACGACTGCATCCTTTATCAGGAAATACGCAGTCCATGCGACCAGGCTCTCTTAAACACAGCTTTAATCAAAATATCTTCTTGGTGTGAAGTCTGGCAAATGAAGGTCAACGAAAAGAAGACGGTGGCTATGAGCGTGACGCGTAAACGGTCTCCCTTAAAATGCGATTATTTTATTAATGGCCAAAAACTATCTTTCGTTGATACTTACAAGTACTTAGGCGTCATACTTAGCACTGATTTTAGGTGGGACGAGCATGTTGCCTACATCGAGAAGAAAGCTATGCAGAAATTGGGATTTTTAAGAAGGTCTCTGCGCAAATCCACCCCAAAATTAAAACTAATTGCGTACAAAACTTACATCCGCCAATCCTCGAGTACTCTTCCATGGTTTGGGATCCGCATAGCCAAGAAAACATTAAAAAGCTTGAAATGATTCAAAGAAAAGCAATTAAATTTGTTTACAATCGCTACAGTTCCTTTACATCCCCCACCACACTTCTAAGTAACGCTGACCTGAATACATTGGAGACAAGAAGACAACATGATCGTTTCAGATAGACGTTTTTACTTTATCATGACAAGCTGCGCATAAACAAGGACACGTACATAGAATCCGTTAATCGGCGATCCACGCGATCCGAGCGCCCAAAGACACTGAGGGAGTATTCTTGCAAGACACGAGCTTTTAAAAATTCTTTTTTTCCGTGCGCCGCTACTGAATGGAATGCTCTTTCTGCTGATACAGTAAATTGTACTACTGTTGAGTCGTTCATCCAAAAGCTGCGGCAACAATCCACTTGACCTTATGTCATCGTACATGCCCTTCCCCTATATGGCCTCGTTCAACGCACGCGCACTACGCTTCAATTAACGTTTTCTAGTACTTTTTCAGTGTGCTGAAAATATTTGCTCGGCGTCATGTGTATCTTTCGGTGTTCGCAAGGCGTAATGTTTTACAAATTTATCTTGCTCTGAATATGGTATGTTTACTCGTTGCAGAGATGTTTGACAAGAGATGTCTGTTTCCGTCATTCTGCCCTTGAATTGTATAATTTCTAGTGTGATTTTCTAGCCTTTGTTTCTTGTACCTGTGCATGAATCACACTCTCCCTAGTACCTGCATTGGACTTGCTTTCGCAACTTTTTCTGTTGCGCTTCGAGATTTGTTTCTCTTTGTTTTCAAATGTTTTTGTGTTATAACCCACTCTTGCCTAAGGCCCCATATGACAGGTCGGCAGTGCTCCTGAAATAAATAAATAACTGCCTCAACTCGCCGATATTCCGACCACCGCCCCACCGCACTTGTGCTTGCTTCACGATGGGCGTTTGGCACCCGAGGCAGTTACTTAAGTCAATTTGACCGCTCAGCCACAGGTTCCTGATGTCAATATGTGCTTCGCCCCATCGTCGACGTGCTTTTGAACCGGAACGTTGCTTTTCCGCATACGCTGGTCACGGTTATTAATAACGACGTCGTTCTACCGCTTCTGAATTTCAGCCTGTACCCTCAAGTAATCCCGGCTGGCATGTTCTTGGACAGCGTTTCTAGTGGTTCTGAATTTGACAGTGAGAGTCTGAATGCCGAGAGTGGTTTCTTGGCGCCAATTGAAGCTCTCAGCTCTCGTTCCTTAACGGATGACCTCCCTAAAATGATTGCACCTGACATCACCTCGGCACAAACCGCGGACACACGTCTCCTGCTTGAATCGTACAGTGACATCTATGATTTCGGTGACAAGCCTTTAGGCCAAACATCTGTTCACAACTGTATAGACACTCGTGACACGAATCCTATTCGTCGGCGTCCCTATCGTGCATCGCGTACTGAACGTCGAGTCATTCAATCTGAAGTGGAGGAAATGCTCCGCAAAGGGGTCATCGAACCATCAGCCAGCCCTTGGGCTTCGCCTGTCGTTCTTGTGAAAACGAAGGATGGTACCTGGCGTTTTTGCGTCGACTATCGCCAGTTGAACAAGATCACGTGAAAAGACGTCTACCCACTACCACGCATCGATGACGCCTTGGAATGCTTGCACGGAGCTAAATACTTCTCGTCCATCGATCTTCGATCTGGCTACTGGCAGATTTCAGTTGATGAAATGAACCACGAGAAGACGGCCTTCATCACGCCGGATGGCTTATATCAGTTCAAAGCCATGCCCTTAGGCCTTTGCAATGCTAATGCGACATATGAATGTATGGTGGACTCTCCTGCGAGGCTACAAATGGACCACCTGTCTGTTACCTTGACGACGTTATTGTGTTTTCTCCCACGTTCGGCAGCCACGTTACCCGACTCACTGCTATTCTTGCATTATTCCGAAAAGCCGGCCTCCAACTGAACTCCACGAAGTGTGAACTCGGGCGCCGTCAGATTACCGTGTTGGGACACCTGGTTGACGCATCCGGTGTTCAACCTGTGCCACGTTCTGCTTCTGACGTGCGCTGCTTCGTCGGCCTGTGTTCTTTCTTTGGCCGTTGCATCAAAACCTTCGCCGACGTTGCTCAGCCCTTGACAGATCTTCTAAAGAAGAACACGCCGTTCCCATGGGGCCCTGAGCAAGCTGACGCTTTCGTCGCTCTCATCTGGTTTCTGACCACCTCTCCCATACTTGCCCATTTTGATCCATCTGCACCAACTGAAGTCCACACTGACGCAAGCGGCCATGGCGTCGGCGCTGTTCTCGTCCAACAAGAGAATGGTACCGAGTGCGTGACAGCTTACGCCAGCCGCTTGTTGTCACCTGCCGAGAGAAACTACTCCATCACCGAGCGGGAGTTCTTGGCTTTAGTTTGGGCTGTGGCCAAGTTCCGGCCATATTTGTACGGCCGCACGTTTTCGGACGTTACAGACCACGACGCACTCTGCTGGCTGTCTTCTCTCCGGGACCCGACAGAACGGCTTGGTCGCTTGGCTTTGCGGCTCCAGGAATTTTCACTTATTGTCTGTTACAAGACTGAACGCCATCACAAGGGCGCTGACTGCCTCTCTCGTCACCTCGTGTATCCCCCTGGTGCTGCTGCGCATGATCCGCTGACCTGCGTGATGGCTTTTGCTTACATGACCGACATGAGCTGAACAACAATGCGACGAATCCCTGCAGTCCATCATCGCCGGAGTGCAATCTGACAGCACTGACGGCACGTGCCGCATTTTTGTGCTGCACGACGGCATCCTCTACCGCTCTATGACCACTGACGGCCCTGAGTTGCTCCTTGTCCTTCCTCGTCATCTGCAATCCGTTGCTCTCGAACAACTTCACGATGCACCGACGGCGGGACACCTTGGAGTTTTGCGTACATACGACCCAGTACGACGCCGCTTCTTCTGGCCGAGCCTCTACCGCTCCGTGCGTCGCTATGTCGCAACTTGCGAATTCTGTCAGCGCCGGAAGAAACCTCCCCTGCCACCTGTCGGACGACTCCATCCAATTGAAGTTCCCTCTGAATCATTCTTTTGTGTAGGGCTTCACCTGCTTGGCCGTTTTCCAACGACGACTAGAGGGAATAAGTGGATCGCCGTCGCTGCTGATTACGCGACACGCTACGTCTACGCGATAACAAAGGCGTTGCCGATTAGTTGCGCAACCGACGTCGCCGATTTTCTCCTTCATGACGTTATTCTCCACCATGGTGCGCCTCGGCTGTTACTTACAGACCGCAGCCACTCGTTCTTGTCTCGAATTGTCGACGACCTCGTCCGCTGTTGTGCCACTGAGCACAAGCTGTCCACTACCACCCACAAACGAATGGTCTTACGGAACGTCTCCACCGAACAATCACAGAGATGCTGTCGATGTACGTCTCTAACGATCATCGTGACTGGGACGCCACGCTGGCCTACGTGACGTTCGTGTATAACTCGTCCCGACATGGCACCACAGGATATTCACCCTTTTAGCTTTTGTATGGTCGTGACCCCACTTTGCCGTTTGACAGCATCCTCTCTACTGTGCCATATGTTGAAAGTGAGTACGCTCGTGAAGGGCCTTGTGAAATCCTACGTCAAGTTAACATAAATTACGAGATTTCGCAGCTTCAGTTTAATGCATCCTCAGGTCCGACGCCTGTTGACGTCGTGCACATTTCGTGCCTGAAGCCATTCTTCGCTCGCAATTCTTCGCCTACCATACGCCGAGACGGAGCTTTACCACCCGGGGTTCCTGTTACGGAAGGATCAAAGGAGACAGAAGAAGAAGAAGATCGTATAATGGTTTTTAGCAGGTACGGACGCGAGCACAAGTAAGTAGAAACGGACAGGACAACGCTAGACTTACAACTGAAGTTTATTGTGAAAACATTCCACAAATCTCCGCCACGCATACGTATACACCCAAGAACAATAACAAGGTTCGTGGTCAATTATCAACAAAGGTTATACACGTACACGAAGGCGAAGTCACACCCCTTCCCGACAAAGGCAACAACACGTGGATTAACATGAGAAATTTAGAAATTGAAGTTATTTATCATTGGAATGAACCGATGGTTCACTCATACATGTATGCGCGTCCAACCTTTTTATGTGGAACGCTTGGCTTATTTCTCGTTCCAGTTTACTACGCTCTCTCCCCACTATCGATGCACTATCAAAAGCTGGTCGGCATTCGTCCTTTTTGCAATGCAATGGCAAGTTCCCCCCTGTAGCTATAGGTAGCAAATAGCGATGCTCACGCATGCGGTCATTAATGCAACGACCTGTTGGCCGATATAGGACAGTCCGCATGAGAGAGGTATGCGATACAAAGCCCAAGAAACACAGTTTTTGTGAAAAAATGTGTGTGCTTTTTTCCACATCCGCTAGTCGTATCTTTCTTTTCTCCTGTGATGCTTTTGCACAACCTAACCAGTATGCTCGGCGCCGAAAACACTAGTCTGACGCCATTCCCAGTGGCCACCCTCTTAAGATTATGAGACAAGCAATGCAAATACGGCTTCACTACAACCTTCTTTGTTTTTGAAGATTCATTGTCGTCCGCAGTTTCCACGGTTTTCTTTTTTGTGTAGTTTTTAAGCAAGGCTTCTGACACAGCCATCAAAAGTGAGACCGGGTACCCTGCCGACATTAATCTCGCCTTCTGCGCTTCAAAACATTGCTGCAATGAGTGGGTCAACTCTTGTTAAGAGCATTCGTCAAGTACAAGGAAACTATGCCACGTTTTATTAATTCGGAGTGGGACGATTTGTACGGGAGGGGCGATTTTTTCGATCTAGGGCAATACTGCCAACACACACGACTCTCACTTGTAAATTTAATTTCCAAATCAAGAAATCTGATCAAGTTTTCTTTGCAAAGTTCAAACGTGAACCTGAGATCTCGGGAAGACTCCTCGAAACACGTTAAAATCCTTCTCGCATTTGATTCAAGGTTATCATGGGATTTTAACCTTAAAAGCACTAAACGATCATCCACATACCTAAAAATTTGCGCAATACGTTTGTCCTGCAGCCTGTGAATTACATGACAGTCAAACTTTGATAAAAGATGTTACACAAAACAGGAGTAACCTTAGATTCGATGCAAATACCATTTTTCTGAATGAATACATCCTTGTTAAATGACACTACAGTGGTTGACAGGTAAAAAGGGAGAAGTTCGATAAAAGACTCAAGTGATAAAGCGCAAGAATTCATAAAAGCTACTTTCTCAATTTCTTCAATCAGATCACATAAGCTGTGCACAGATAATCGTGTGGGATAGAATAGAACAGATCCTCAATATCTACACACATCGCCGCATTGGCCCATATCTCACTTGACTTTAACCAGTACACAACTTCCAAGGAGCTCTGGACGCCAAAAGGACCGGAAGTGTCCAAGGTTTTCAACGTACGCTGAAGGAACTCACTAAGAACTATCTGCCATGAGTCTCCTGTGACGATAGCGCGAAACGGAATATCTGGCTTGTGTGTCTTTGCTGCAAAAAACACGCGTAACACATCTTGCTTACTTAGTTTTGCGGCTTTTTCTAAGGCCTCAAGCTTCAGTTTCTTGAGGAGTTTTTTGCTAGAGCCTTTGACTTTTTAGGCGAGACATCCACTGGCCAAAAATTCCGAATGCCATGGACTGCTTTTTCTAGAAAGAGAACCTTTGGAAGCACGACAAACCCACCTCCTTTGTCGGACTTTACCAGGTTTAGCTCTCTGTTGTTGAAGTGCTTAACGACACGTCCGAGAATTTTTGTCGTCACGTCCACTCTGTTCTCCGTGCCACCTCAGCAGGCAATCAACTCCTTCAGAGAGGGCCCTGTCCTTTTCCTCCAGTGGGGCCTGTTCCGTTATTTTATGAACGGTAGCCAGAAGCTGAGGTCCGGTGACCTGCAGCACCAAACTGAACTTCGGGCCTTTGCTAAGAAGCCTGTCAACGTCATCCGGTACTTCAGCCCCTTGCAAGTAAGTACACGACACCCACATGGTCATCTTTTTTCTGAGGTTTCTTCGGAAAATTCTTGCGAATGTCGTTCCTGCACACCTCTGTCACTGTGTCAACTAGGCGTCTCATTTGCTGCAATTTGGCAGCTCCCGTGAAGTCGTTGCTTTATTCAAGGCAACACATCCACCATCCAACAATCGGCACCACATCGAATAATCGTCCCCCTCCAAATTAATAAAACGTGGCATAGTTTCCGTGTGCTTGAAGAATGCTCTTAACAAGAGTTGCACCCACTCATTGCAGCAAAGTTTTGAAGCCCAGAAGGCGGGATTAATGTCGGCAGGGTACCCGGTCTCTCTTGATGGCTGTGTCAGAATCCTTGTTTAGAAAGTACACAAAAAAAACCGTGGAAACCGCGGACGACAATGAATCTTCAAAAAGAAAGAAGGTCGTAGTGATGCCGCATTTGCATGGCTTGTCTCATAATCTTAAGAGGGTGGCCACTAGCAATGGCGTCAGACCAGTGTCTTCGGCGCCGAGCAAACTGGTTAGGTTGTGCAAAAGCATCACAGGAGAGAAGATGCGACTAGTGGCTGTGGAAAAAAGCACACCACTTTTTTCACAAAAACTGTCTGTCTTCGGTTGTGTATCGCATACCTCTCTCATTGGGACTGTCTTATATCGGCCAACAGGTCGTTGCATTAATGGCCGCATGCGTGAGCATCGCTATTTCCTACCTACAGGTACAGGAGGGAACTTGCCATTGCATTGCAAAAAGCACGAATGCCGACCAGCTTTTTATAGGGTATCGATAGTGAGGAGAGAGCGTAGTAAACTGGAAAGAGAAATAAGGCAAGCGTTCCACATGAAAAATTTGGGCGCGCATACATGTGTGAGTGAACTATCGGTTTATATCAATGATAAAGAACTTCAATTTCTAAATTTGTCATGTTAATGCACGTGTTATCTTTGTCGGGAAGGGGTGTGACTTCGCCTTTGTGTACGCGTATAGCTTTTGTTGATATTGACTACGAACCTTGTTATTGTTCTTGGGAGTATACGCATGCGTGGCAGAGACTTGTGGAATGTTTTCACATAAACTTCAGTTGTAAGTCCAGCGTTCTCCTGTCCGTTTTTACTTAATTGTGCTCGCGTCCGTACCTGCTGGAAGCCATTTTACGTACACCATGCACCAATTGGCCCAGCAAACTACTCAACTAAAGAAGATCGTGAGACACTGGCTGCTTCGTGCAGCCAGTGGTGAGCCATCAGGTGGTGAGCCATCTTGTCTACGCTGACTCATCCTGGATATATATTGTAAATACAGTCTTTATATACTCTTAACATCCCTTTAAGAATATATTGAATATAAATTGCAAATTCGGGACTGCTGTCTTGCAGCAAGCGACTTCAAAACAAAAATGTTTCTATTCCAACAAGGACAGCTATTCTGGTTGTGGTTTTTACCACTTTGAGAAGTGTAGACCGGTAGTGGGCTTCATTTTCATATGAACGAAAATGTTCAGCTAGAAGTGACTAAAGCACCTCATACTTCTGGTATACAAGCAAGAAGTATGAATGAACAGATTTAACGGAATGGTTCAGTTTGAATTAATTGTCTTTTTAATACATTGACAAAAAAAAGGGTCAAGCAAAAATTATAGATTTGTTTGAATGAACTGAGAGCACGAAATATCAGATTTGAATTCACATAACTTTACTCTACTGTCAACAGGTGTGGTATGCCCGGCTGTAGTTTCGTCTCGATCACAGCTGGTTCTGTTTGATCACGCTGACAGTCACACTGGCCTCTTGCCTCCGTGTTTGTGTTGTCTGATGACGGCAGTGCACTGATTATTCAAAAGACTAGCGCAAAATAGCAGGGACAAAGACAGAGAAGACGACAGGACGAGCGCTAAACATCAACTGGTTTTTACTGCGAGCGAAGGTACATATATACATTTCGTTGGTGCATGCGCACACAGCGTTAAAACAGTACAATCACATTCTAATCAAAATGTGGCAGACTGTTCTGTAAGTACATTTTTTCTTTTTTTGGACAAGGCAAGTGAAGCCGTGCTGACACAGTTATCACCTTCCTTGTCAATGTGATATGCCTCACAAATCTCGCGCCCCCACCTTGTGCCTCCCCTACCAAGCACACACGTGGTGCTAAACGCCGGCACGCACCTGCATCGCTTACAGTGCATGGCCAAATGGCCGCCCCCCGCTAATGAATCTACCAGCGTTCGGTGCTCTCGTAGCCGTTCATTTAGGCAGCGGCCAGTCTGCCCCACGTAGCATCTACCGTCATATCTAAAACACCTCACAACACGTTTTTCCTGTTTTATGCACGCTGCCACGCGCTTGTCAAATTGGCCTAAAAAAATTTCACTGAGTATAGGAGCAATGCAGGAGCCTATGCAAATACCATTTTTCTGCACGAACAACTTGTCGTTAAAACAAATGTAGTTGGAAGTGAGGTAGCACTCAACTAGTGCTACAAAGTCGTTTACGGAAACCCCGCGACTAATTTGGAACTGGACAGCCCCCCAGTTTTCAATCCGCTCTTTTACTGCGTCTAACAACTCTGTTTGGGGAATGGAATAAAAGTGCTCCTCAATATCAACTGAAAAGGCAAAACTGGCTCGTGAAGCACCATCTTGCTCACCCAAAAATTCAATCAGATCCTTTGAGTTACTAACACGAAAAGGATCTTCTACGTCTATTTGGCTAAGATGCTTTTGTAGGTATTTTCATACCAGACCTTGCCAGGCTTCTTTCTCGGATACAATTGCTCTGAGAGGCATGCCTTCCTTGTGGGTTTTTGCAGAAAAAAATACGTTCAGCCCCGGCATATTCGCAGCTTTTACAGACTTGTGTAGTGCTGTCAAACTGATCTGTTCACACAGTTTTAGTGCCTCTGCCTTTACTTTCCTGCCAGATCTTTCCAAGGAAACAAAATTCTTTTCAATAGCCTCCTTAGCCTTTTCATGATACATCGTTTTGGGCAACACGACGAAACCACCCTCCTTATCAGCAGTCAGCAAAGAAAGATTATTCTTCCTGAGGTAATGAATAGTTCTGCTCACCGCTAGCGTTGCCCCAAGTGAGCAAGGTTTCCTACTTGTCAGGCAGTCGACACCTTCAGAAATACATCTAGCTTTGTCTTTTGCATCTGCACATTGCCCAACTTTCCTAACCATAGTAAGGACTCCAAGCGGTGTCTCGTTAACTTCATTACAAAAATTAGGCCCGCAGCTCAAAACCCTTTGAACATTATCTGGGAGACCACATTCCGCTAAACACAACACTTTTTTCTTATGAACATCTTGGGAATCCTCTTTTGCTTTTTTCGAAGCACACAAAGATGGTAGGCCAGAAGACCACAGAAACTCGGTAACATTACCTGCCACCTTAGCCCAAGCACACATCAAGGCGTCACAGGTTACCTGGCAGCTTGTCCTAGTCGCGGCATGCACACGTAGGCACGAGTGGAAATACCGGATGTGTCTCCAGAGTTCGGCACGGAAGATCTTGGTGATTCTTCTAGTATGTCGCACCGATGCTTGGGAGGGATGGAACAAGGCTTGCACATCTGGCGGTACCAGTCCATTCGTCAGGGCGAAGGATAGCACTCTTGCGCGTTAGGTAGTTACTGCTATTACGTTCACATATGTAACTGAGGGATCTCGACACATAAAAGAAGGAAGCACAGGGCCCGATGTACGAGAAATCATAGCGATCAAGGCAGAAAGCTGGGCTAGTTGGTGTGTCATCATTATTCAAAAGACTAGCGCAAAATACCAGGGACAAAGACAGAGAAGACGACAGGACGAGCGCTAAACATCAACTGGTTTTTATTGCGAGCGAAGGTACATATATACATTTTGTTGGTGCATGCGCACACAGTGTTAAAACAGTACAATCACATTCTAATCAAAATGTGGCAGACTGTTCTGTAAGTACATTTTTTTCTTTTTTGGACAAGGCAAGTGATGCCGTGCTGACACAGTTATCACCTTCCCTGTCAATGTGGTATGCCTTACAAATCTCGCGCCCCCACCTTGTGCCTCCCCTACTAAGCACACACGTGGTGCTAAACGCCGGCACGCACCCGCATCGCTTACAGTGCATGGCCAAATGGCCGCCCCCCGCTAATGAATCTACCAGCGTTCGGTGCTCTCGTAGCCGTTCATTGCATGTTAGACGCGCACGTTGTTTTCTGCCAAACCACAAGCTAAGCATGCACATTTGGCAGAGCGCGCATGTGGATTTCTACCAAACGACTTGCTAAGCACGCCCATGCTGCTCTTTGCAGCACACGCGCATCGATTTGTGCCAAACCACTTGTTAAGCATCCACATGCATCTTTCCGTAGACGCGCACGTTGTTTTCTGCCAAACCACAAGTTATGCATACACTTGCTGCTTTTGGCAGAGCGCGCATGTGGATTTCTACCTAACGGCGTGCTAAGCACGCCCATGCTGCTCTTTGCTGCACACGGGCATCGATTTGTGGTAAACAACTTGTTAAGCATGCACATGCATCTTTTGGTAGACGCGGAGGTTGTATTCTGCCAAACCACAAGTAAAGCATGCACATGCTGCTTTTGGCAGAGCGCGCGCGTGGATTTCTGCCAAACGACGTGCTAAGCACGCCCATGAATCACACGCGCATCGATTTGTGCCAAACCACTTGCTACGCATGCACATGCATCTTTCCGTAGACGCGCCCGTTGTTTTCTGCCAAACCACAAGCTAAGCATGCACATGCTGCTTTTGGCAGAGCGCGCATGCGGATTTCTACTAAACCACGTGCTAAGGACGCCCATGCTGCTCTTTTCAGCACACGCGCATCCATGTGTGCCAAACCCCTTGTTAAGCATGCACATGCATCTTTTCGTAGACGCGCACGTTGTTTTTTGCCAAACAAGATATGCAAGCACATGCTGCTTTTGGCAGAGCACGCATGTGAATTTCTACCAAACCACGTGGTAAGCACGCCCATGCTGCTCTTTTCCCCTGTTGAAAAATTTGTATGACAAATTGAACGAGATGTATGCATGTCGTACAGATTTGACGAGAAATGAACGATATGAAATGCGTATTGAACGAACTCTCATAGAAAACGAGCGAGATCTGTATGATGTGCTACGCAGACTTTTACGAAGTGCACGAGATTTATGCGATATGCGATAAGAATGCGTAGAGCTTGTATGACATGTGTGCGATGAGTTGCGTAGACCTGACGAGATTATGTATGACGTGTGTGAGGTGGCGTGTGATGTGTACGCACTGTAGTCGTATGAGCAACTTGATCTTTGAGGATGACTATGAATTGCATACAAAGTGTGTGTACTCAAGTCTAATGACAGTGACATTTATGATGAGTTGTTTGTAGTACATGCAAGAGCGTGATCAATGTGCTGTATGATCACATTGAACCATTGTGACACATATATACCAGCATAATCTACAGAGCAAATAAGATGTTCAGAGTTCAACTTCTGGAATTTCATGCAACGAACACATATACTTCCCCATCAAAGCTGGTGTCGGTACTTTTGATGCAATGATTTTCACTTGGGGACATATTCTCAGATGAACACTTATGGCGATACTACTGCCTTTGCATGACGCATTCCTCGACCAGCCAATAGGCACTGGATAGCACCATGATATTGTCGAAAGCTATCATCAGAGAATGAATCCTTTGTTCAGAGTAGATCTGCCTAAGATTTTATTGCAATATAGGAGTCAGGTACCATCAAAGTTTCATAATAAAATGCTATATGTTTGTTTGTGCACGCAATAAAATAATCTGGCAATGTGATTATAGCACATTGGAAACACTTCAAACAAGGACGAGTTGGCAAAGTTTATTGCAGGAAGTTTGATCAGTGACAAATTATGCATGCACTTTGTCACATCCTAATAATATTGCTTTGCATCAGAGATATCAGTCAGAGGTAGTAATGGGCGAACTTGAACCTGCATATTTTCCAAATAGCCAAGTGCGTCAACCACAATACCGTCAAATACAAATCTGCTAAGAGCATGTTAGTGCCTGTTTATGTCAAATTGTAGAAGGTAGGCATGGGATTGGCCATGCATGCCCACATATAAAAATAAAAAGCACAACCACAAAACAGTGTAATAGGTTGGTGAACAGATAGCCAAAATAGCAGTCAGAATCCATCGCACTTTGTCACAAATAAATAAAAAATATGGTAATAACAATAACAATCCCTAAATATGTCATGTGATCAATTGTGGTCATGATCACAGTTACTGCTGTGAAAAATTATTTGCACTAAGTGTTTCACAACTTGCTAAGAGAGCTTGACCTAGTAAAAAATCCTCATATGTGCACAGCAGTGGCAAAAAACGAGATGAGCGTCGCAACTTGGTGACCATTATCTGCCTACATACTACACAAAACTGAATTTGAATTTAAAGGAGAAATGACAAAGCAGTTCGTGTGCCAATGATGGTTAAGCGCACTGCAATGCCTTGCCATGTGTTGAAAGCTGACCTCCAAGCAACCAAAATGTAAGTGACCCTAAACTGAAGCAGGGTCTTTAAATGACGAACGTGTATCACATCCTGGCGTTCGCGGACGCAGTCACCAAATGAAAAACACCTTTGCAAATCGCAATAACGACGAATGTCACGCGCGCGCACACAGACAGAATGCGAGCAGTTTCCGAAAGCACTCACGAAAGACTGTACGGACGTTCCTACGCATTCGACGCATATCAGAAGCGCGCGCGTGCGCACACACGCACACACGCACAAAAGGCGAGCAGTTTCCGAAAGCACTCGCCAAAGACGGTACGGATGTTTTTACAAGAAAGCAAATCCCGCCGGCGTGGCACCATTTTCCGAAGCACAAACAACACCACTCATTAACAGCACACATCCGTAGAACGGCGCACAACAAGCACGAACAAAGTGCACACCACTCGACGCCAAATCTGTCGTCGATTACGTCGCTGAGAAACACGAACACCTTCTAACATTCACAAACCAAACCACGATGTGCTGCGAACTTCAAACAGATTTTACGGCCCTGTCCGGTTTATAGGGCTGCTCCACAGGCTGTCCTCGCTGTTGAAAGCAATGTCAGCAAAGTTGTTGAAAAAGGTCGCCTAAAACACGCAAGAACATTGAAATAATACGCCTGTACTACCCACGCTACCCATGCGATCACGGTTACCGGAACCACAGACGGCGAAGTAAACAAAAGAGGTCATTTCCCCTCATTTCGGACCGAGACTTCTAGTTACTTTCTCAGTTGCACGACTCTTCCTTTCGAGCAAGGCGCGACTAGTGCCTGGGAATGTGAGGGCGCTGCGGTCGAGCTCTGCACCAAGTGAGCGGTGCTGCTCTGCTGACATGTGCACGTTAGTTGCGGGTGTTTGCGCTTCTTGTGCTGTAGCCGATTTTATTTTCTCACTGCGTGTGTCTTGTTACTGTCCTCTTGCACGTGGCTGGCGGTCGAGCTCTTTTGCGTCCGGTCCAAGTTTTGCGCTCACGGAGACGCCAGTACCGGCAAAGTGTGGGTCACCGAGCGTTAACATTGCGTGCGCACTTTGGTTTGTAGACCCACTTTTTTTTCATCTCATTCTTTTCTTCGGACCTGCACCCCTAGGTATGGCGTCTGTAAAGTATTATACTTCAGCTTAAACAACAACAGAAAGAAATAACGGCTGCTTTATTCAGCGAGCACCATGTAAATGCCGAGTGCCGCGACAAACACCCATAATCGTGCCAGGCTATAGCAGACGACGCTCGGACGCTTGGCGCGGAGGTCGATAGCAGCGCTGCGGTGGCGGGAACGGCAGCGGGCTAAATGGCGCGCATAGGCTAGGAGTTCGGGCACTTAAAGAGGTTTATAAACGTTATTGCGGCGGACCGGGCGGTCGATGTGGTACTGATCGTTTAATCATATTTACGCGGTGCTTAGAAAACATGTGCCCCTTTTTTGTGTGAATTAACGATCACTAAGCCCTGGGTCCTGTGCAATGCTATTAGCTCGCTGTATGTTTCTTGCGGTGCGCCGTTGTTGGTTATCGTAGTGCGGTCCACACGCGCTTTCTTTGTGCCAGGCTCATGAGAAGCTGGTGTACTCTCGCCGCTCCCGCCTCGGCTCACAGTGCACGGAAGAATGTGTTGATAGTTGTGCTATCGCGTGCTGTAGTTCACCGCAATTCAACACTACGCTGGACGGACTGTTGGTGCTGTCGATGCGGCGTGAACGCCCTTACAAAAAAAATTGTTGAAAGGTTATTGACGTATCATTGTTCAACGTCAACAAATGACCTTGAAAGATCATTGGGGAATTGTTGAAACATCATTGAGGAAATTGTTGACAAGTGTTGATAATTGGCCCGCGACATTCACTCGAAACATCATTGTGGCCTCTCAATTTGAAAGATCATTGGCATATCGTTGAAACTATGGTGTACTTCAATGCTGAAAGCCCATTGAAGCATTGTTGAAGACGTGTTGTTTGTCAATGTTGAAACCCAATTGACGTATTGTCGAAATGTGTTGTTTGTCAATGTTGAAAGCCCATTGAAGCATTGTTGAAGCTCAAAATTGAAAGCCCATTGAGGTATTGTTGAAATGTGTTGTTTGTCAATGTTGAAAGCCCATTGAAGCATTGTTGAAGATGTGTTTAGTCTCAAAATTGAAAGCCCATTGACGTATTGTTGAAATGTGTTCTTCGTCAATATTGAAAGCCCATGGAAGAATTGTTGCAGATCTGTTGAACATTAACACAAATTATGTTGAAATCCCTTTATGCCCCACTGGGTATTTAGCAGTTTAAACCTGCACTTACCTTAAAATACTGCTGAGCTATGTTGCATATAATTACCTTTGATGTCACGTTGGTATGTTTGCTGTGAGAGGATAGGGATAAAATTTAAATACAGCCATTTTGTATCGCAGGCCTCTGTCACCCTGGGCTCAAAACATGCTCCTAGATTGCCTGTAATAAAACATATTGCAAAACTGCTAGCAGCACTGTTATGCCACATTTTTCAATTGTCAGAGTGAATGGTCCTCCACAAAATCAAGAGTGCTGAACTGATGCAGACAAAAACCATTTTTCTAGGTGAACTGTTTATTTGTAACCAAACATCTGTGTAAATGTACAACCATTTGTAGTTTGAGAACATCAGAAACTTCTTAAAAACTATTGCACAGTACAAACTTCCTGCAGCTTGACACCATAACAAAATTGAATACTGAAGGTGTAGTCTGTGTGGCCCTCAAGTAAAACACATTTCCCAAAAGAAATAAATTTTAAAAAATAAATACCTAAATAAATAAATGTAGAAGCAGACTAATATGACTGTCAATAAGAGCACTCAAAAAAGGTACTTGCTTTCTCTATTAGGGAGCCAGTGGTACTATTACCATGGCACGATTTGCTTGAGCCCACAGCAATCAAATGAGACCCGATATGCAGGTGGTTATCTTTAAGTTTCATGGAATTTATTAAACACGGACTGCTTATCTTTAAGTTTCATGGAATTTATTAAACACGGACTGTTACAGCTAACATAATTCTAGATGCAGAGTGCCAAACATTACTTGCATGAGAAATCAAGACACCATAGTCAGCTGATTAAGAAAAACTCAGTTCCTAATAAAGTTTTTACGAATTGTAGACGGTAATTTTACAAGGTGTATGCACTAAGAACGAACTTCCAGAATGACACCAGTAACGAGACACATGCCATCAAACTGGCTGTAGAAATGCACTGCTCTAGCACTTTTTTGTTAACAAAACGCACTGTTATGCATTGAAGCACAAAAGTAACCGGAATGCCTATGTATTTCTCTCACATTTCTGAAAAAATCTCGCAACTGGTGTCATCCTGGAAATTAATTTCAAGTAAGTATGTCTTTCAACCTCACTGGCTACAATTTGCAAACTGAAATATGTGCCGTGATGTTTAAGTGAATTAATAAATTTATGAGAATCAGTTTAATGTTTCCATTTCTTGTGCTAGTAATGTCCACCTCTGAATAATCCAGCTCAAGAACAAAAATTCTGCTACCTGGCACAGACAACTTTTAAAAAATCTGTAAAACTGAAAAAGGACCACTGTACAATCCTTATTTGTTGGTTGAATGGTGTGTGCCAATTTCAGTAAACCTTACATACTTCTGAAATATGGCAATCACAATAAGTGATGCTTATGGGAGCAGTTTATTATGCTGCATTGCTGTTGCATGATACAGTTGCGTTTTCTGCCATGATAACGTTCCTGCGCAGGTCATTCCATATCAAGCAACTTATTCATATTAACTACTTCAGATTTTAATATGAAAAAAAAAACTATTAGTGATGTGCTGGAATAAAACAAAGTTACTCCTTTTGTGAGTTCAATTTTATTCACTGTCACAAAAAAATAACGAAAGAATTCAGAAAAAGATATGGTTTCATGCAAGCATGAAAGGCACATCATTGCCATTACCGGAGATTTCTTGTTGCATTTTAAATTTAAGCCGACTTATACTTATTAATTTTTACTCATGTATTTTAGATAGCAATAAACCATGTTTACAAAGTTATGTAAAATGCAGTTTTTACTGAACTCTGACAATGGCACAGATGCACTTGCAGGTGTGCGATTCCATGCCGAATCGACCAGTGTTTTTTTGACACCACACATATAGCTGAAACATTGCCATGTGTTTATAGAGTTCAAAACTCGTTACCCACTTTTATTAATTTTTGCCAGATATTTTGTAGCATTTTGGTGACAGTTTAGTTTTCCTGCTCAGCTGAGCTAGAGGACATCAATCAACATTCTTTTTCAAATGCACATTGTATTGATCGAGGCCTTCAAATGGTGTGCGTGGAAATACGGTGAAGTGATGCAACTGCCAAAATAGACAATTTTTCAAATATTTGAATACTTCAATTGCTTTTGGCACCGGCAAAAAATGAGTCAAATTGCAATCCGTTATTTTTTTTCGTAACGAAAAATTCACAGGACAGAACTTAAATACAGAAAGGTAGCCCAGGTGACATAGTATAGCAAAAAGATATGTGCAGCTTTGAAGGTTCAGCTGATTGCCTGTAAAAAAAACAAATTCTAATGTTTTGCAAGAAGCTTCATGTTGAAGGAAAAAACAGCTTTCGTAGTTGGCCAAAAAATATGATACATTATTGGATAGCTCTACATGTCTGCTATGCATGTGTTAAGTTAAAGAAGGCATTATTTTTAAATGCGAGAAATTCTTTTTTGAAATTTTGTCAGCACCGACTTTTCTCGGATGTGCGCACAGCTTGCCGGCTGGGAATGCACACGACAAAGCTGGCTTTGTCTCCACACAGATGACAGAGAAGCGGTGTTAGGGTCTGCATTTTATTGCCAAGGGCCACATGCTCTAACGCAACGAGGCTTGTGTTTGGTGTGGGCCAGGTAAACCATACGGCCATTGCACATAAACTATCTATACGAGGTCTGTTAGAAAAGTATCTGACCTTTGGCTGAAGAAAAAAAAAACTGGCATAACTGGAGCGTTGGAAACCTAATCACCCTCAAAGTAGTCACCTTGGGACTCCAGTCACTTCTCCCAGCAGTGCTGCCATTGTTAGAAGCATTCCGAGAAGGCCTCTTTCCGAACAGAGTTTAGCTCAGCTGTCGTTGCAGCCATAATGTCTTCTCTTGTCTGAAATCGCGCTTCTTTCAATGGCCTCTTGATTTTGGGAAACAGCCAGAAGTCGCAGGCGGCCATATCAGGAGAGTAAGGAGCCTGTCGAACTACAGGAGTCTGGTTATTCGCCAAAAAAGTCTGAATCAAGTGCGAGAAAAGCATTGTCGTCATGGATGCGCCAATTTCCTGTTGATAACTTCGGTATCTTGCGCCACACAGCATCACATAGACCATGGAGGACATCCCTGTAGTAGTCTTTAGTGATTGTTTGACCCTGTGGTGCGTACCCGTGGTTTACCACTGCGGGAGTCAAAGAAAGCAGTCAGCAACACTTTAACATTGATGCGCACTTAGCGGTCTTTGGTTGGTGATGTGGAATGCTTCCACTGTAATGACTGGGATTTGGTTTCCGGGTCGTAAACATACCCCCAAGACTTGTCACCAGTGATTATGGTGTTCATGAAGTTGGGGTCACTGTTTGTGGAATCCAGCATGTCTGTGAGACTTCAACACGAAGTTGCTTTAGCTCCACCATGAGCAGCTTGGGAACGAATTTCGGTGCAACTCTTCATGGCCAAATCTTCAGTGATAATGGAATGTGGATAAAATGTGCTGATGCCCACCTCTTCCACAATTTCTTGGATAGTCACACGACAGTCCCGCATCACCACGGGGTTCACTTCGGCAATGACCTGGTCATTTCGGCATGTTGATGGCCGACTGGAGCGTGGCTCGCTCTCCATCGATGTGTGGCCATCTTTAAACTGGTTGTACCACTCCTTAATCTGTGTGCTGCTTATAGCATAGTCACCAAAAGCAGTCTGAATCTTCGGAATGGTTTCCACTTGGCTGTCGCCCAGTTTCTGGCAAAATTTGATGCAGTAGCACTGCTCCAGTCACTCCGCCATTTTCCTTGCAATAAAAAACCGACGAGAGCACTGTGTACTACCTCATTCAAATGCTGCGTCCCAGCAAGTCACGCTATTGGCAGGCAGGAAAAAATTCGTGCACGCGTACAAAGGTTCAAGGGCGGCTGATGAAAACGCACTTGTTACATATTCATCAGGTGTTCGCAAAAAAAGGTCAAATACTTTTCTAACAGACATCGTACGTATTAAATACGTGAGGGAATCCTGCAGTGCTAAAAGATATGGTTCGTGCAGTTTACAAAAAGAAATATCAGCTATTATGTAAACAGTAAATCCAGAAAGAGCGCTGATATTGTTTATACAAAGCATTTTAAAGGGCATGTCGCAGTGCAATGCAACATAGAGGGAGCAGGACACTTTGTGCCCTGCTCCCTGAAGCCCAATGATGATGCAAGTAGAAAACACCTTCATAATTAGGACTGAAAACTTACATGAGTACGAACAAATTCTTGTGGTGTTGTTTGCTACTACTGTTTCAGAGCCGGAACATGCTCATCTATAAAAGTCACATGTGCCATGTTTAGTCTGATGTGGTCAGACACCATTGGCAACCACTTCTTGCGTTCATGTTAAAAAAATACGAATTGAGACTGCAGCTGCAGCGCTTGACGTCACCTGCCTTCGCAATGATAAAAAAGGCAGTCAGTTTGTTGAATAGTTCTTGTGGATAATTATATTAACAATATTTCCTTACTAGATGACATGGCTTCATATATTTATGCTATATTTATGCTGTATGTGTGATCCACAAATGAAGATTATAAGAAATAATTTATCGCACTTAAAGAATAATACCTTTTTGTTACTTGTCACATGTATAGCAGACATGTAGGGCTGTGTAACGATGGGCGACATACTTTTGTGCCAACCACCAAAGCTAATTTTTTACCTTCAACACGAAGCTTTTTGCAAAAAATTTGAACTTTACAGTTTTTTAGCTGCTCAACTGAACCTCCAAGGCTTCAAAAATTTTGCAGCTATCCCAAGTCAACCAGTCTGATTTTATATTTATTTTGTGCCTTCTGTATTTCCCTACGTTAGGAGAAAATTCAAACTTTGCAAATTTTGGCACTCACACCACTTCAGTCTCTCGACATGAACACCATCTGAATATTTGGATCATATAATTTCCCTTTCAGAAGAAACGTGTATCAGTGCCTTCTAGCTTAGCTGGGCAAGAACAATAAATTTTTGCCAAAGTTCAAAAAATTTTTTCCGAAGGAAAATAAATGGGGAGCAAGAGTTTGGAGCTTCAACTATATCTGTGATGGTCAAAAAAACGTTGGTTGGTTGCCCTGGAATGACTCAAGTGTATGTACGAAAGCAAATTTCCTCATTGTACCTACTCAAAATCAAGCAAACTTGAAATGGTTTGCCATAATGGAACAGTTCTTGACAAAATTGGGTGGTTTGGCATGAAATGGCTTAAGATACTTAAAAAATATATTAATAAGGAAACACTTTCCTTACTAGAACAATATCAAAAACTAACATAAAAATGTAGTGAACTATAACAAAGCACAGCACTTGTATTCTGGATTGAGCAATCCAATGTGGACTTCTCAGGAGACTAGCTCAATTAACATAAATAAAATTAACATAAAAATGTGAAGGCATAGAAAGGCACAACATTTGTAAGCTCATTTGAGAAATCCAAATTGGGCCCTTCAGGAGACTAACACAGAACATAAAAATGTCGAGAGTTACAAAAGCACAACACTTGTGTTTTGGTTTGAGCTGTCCAACTTGGGCTCTTGAGAGGTTATTGGTACCATGCGAGAAGCGAGGCCACAGTTCTTTACATAGGGCATGTTGGTACCAGGCAATTTGCGACACGTGAAGCCTGCAAAAACAAGAAGCCAGAACAAGTTTTAAAAAGCAACTTCCACATGCAAAAGAATGGCATGCAATCTGCCCTCGTTATAACGAAATTGATTGATGTATTTGTGTTGCTTTATTCCAACTTTCCACAGGTACAGCTTTACAGCATGACCATTTAAATTTATTCAGTGCGGCACAGGACTCCACTAAGTGTCAAATGCAGGAAAGGGCAAAGAGGAACAAAACACTGTAGCAAAATAACTTTATGAATATCCTCAATGTCAAAGATGTGAGCTTTGCTTGCTGAGAAACGAAATGGTGAAACAAATTCATGTCGTTCATAAATAAACCTGAACTGACAACTAAAATTATTTCTTATAACTTTCATAATTAAAATTTGCTGCACTTCACTGTGCTTTTCCATGCTCCAAATACAATACTGTCATGTCACTACAACTGAGTGTAGCTTCATTTGATGTTAGGTTTCCTGAGTTCACATGCAATCGGAATGTACTTCTCGCCTTACAATGACTTAAGGCTTTCTACATTAAAGAAGACACTGCTTACAGTGAAGTATGTTTTCTGCCTCGACGACTGAATTACTGTTATAATGAGGATTCCGTGTAGTGCACCAAGCTGCTTAGCATGACACATGCAGAATGTGACAGAGACGAAGAAATGCCGTCTTTTAAGGGCCATATGCCATAGGACTGACTTCTTTAACCCTTTTAGGGTTCACTGCCGTACATCTGTGGCTGTGATGGAACGTTCTGAAAAAAATTTGCCTTATCAGAATAAAGTGTTGCCTAGCATCCCACTGGAGGTGCTGCAACCTTCTGAGACTTCTAGAAAATATTTTTATAGTGGTGTCGCTCCTTGGGTTTCTCCAAAACTGATTTTTCACCTAGCTCCTTGGTGTCTGTCATTGCAGTAATTTGGGAGTGTTGCCACAAGTTTTTTGTAAGTTTCATTACACAAAAAAATTATGCTGCTTTATCCTGCATAAAAAAATAAAACATGTAAAACTGCAAATACTGAAATGGTATTGCCACTTTATTGTTATTTAAAAATATTATTTACCAGTTTATTTTCACGGAATGTCACTCTGAAGAACTTAAATCTGCAATAAAAATATTAAGGGTGCGCGAAAAGTGATTTTTGAGGCTGAACCGAAAAATGCTAGAAGCAAATCAAATAATGGATAGCTTGTGAATAATGAACAGCTGATATCACAATTAATGTAAGATGAGGCTTACATCCTAGTATTATTAAAGTTAGCAAGTTTCTGTCATTGTTATGTTATGAAAAGCTGTTTATTAAAAGCACAAATGGAGCAGCAGAAAGTTTCTTCACATGCACAGGACTCTTCAGTAAGCATAAATGATTGCTGTAAAGCCTCTAAAGTACAGCTACTGAAGTAACGTAGCCTGGTCTGCTATTACAAGTTCTTACGTTTTATGTCTACACTATGTTATTGGAGGTGAAAATTTACCGTACTTTGGCTCAAATTTCATGTTTTATTGGTCTTTCGAAATATTAGTATACTCGCATTTACAAATAGTGACCACTCAAAGACTAAATTGAATAGGACACTATTCAATTCGAAAGTTTTGAGCATTTGCACACCACAAAAAATATATAACTCCTAAATTAGAGGCATATTTCTCCCCAAAATGTGATCCTCAACGGGCTAAACAAGAGCGACAGAAAAGCCAATTCATCTTTTTGATTAATTTAAGCCCATAATCTACTTGGCAATGGTTCATAATAACCCTGTTAACAGGTAGGTGAAGTAAGGAAGCAGGAATCAATTCTAACAATTTCAGAATGGGAGTAGTGAACATGTCCGATGGTCTGTAAGAAGCTTTATACATTAGGCCCCAAGATCCTATTCTCAATTTATTGAAGTATATGGGGAAAAGCCACATAAATATTTTTTTCATATCTTAGAATACAAAGTGATAAAGTGTGCATTAATAAATACGAGTCATAGGTTAAGTGCTTAGAATGAGTAAGCGCCCACTAAACGTAGTACTGTTGACAGCAATGCTTGCAACTCTGTCCCTGTTGTTTCTTTGATTGAAACAACCAAAAGAAAATTGCCACACCACTCAGGTTCCCTCTGCTAAAAGGCTGCTGTCTGGCATCACATGGACCTCCTTCAATATAGGAGCAACCTTAATTCGATGTGGTCAGTTAAAATTGGTGAAACTACTGTTTCACATCTCAGAACCTGGAGAGCTGTTTTGACTTCTGCAATTTGGTGAACATGCTCCTGCTCGAGCTGAGCAGTAACCACACTTGAGCATACCTTCTCCGCAATTCGCGTATTAGAATAACATTTTCAGGCTAACTAAACATGTCCTCCATGCCAATAGATTTGGAGCGTGCTTCACAGACAACTATTCCTTGCAATGACAGCCAAGTAACACTGCTAATGCGCAAATGCAGCTCATTTTATGTGGTGGAGCCACTAAAAACTTTCAGCAGTGAAGGCAGCTTTTAAATTTTAGAAGCATTTGAGCATGGCGGCATTACGCACTTAATATCGTATGAACAGTCATTCCAAATAGTAGGCTATTGTTGCACACAACTGCACACATGGGCTACTTGAAAGTCGTTTGTTATGCCAATGGCAAGTTCATAATTTTAGAAAAAAATGTGAATGTAAAAATGCAACCAGAAAGGATATATGGTACTTGCCTATAACAGCACTGACCCTGGTGGGGTCAAGAGCCTTTTTTGCCCCTTGGTGTTATTTCCAAAGCCCAAATGGCCCATGAGCTCCTCCTCTGTGAACACATGGTGAAGCAAGGCCCTTGCAAACTTTCGTGGTCCACCATGGCAGGCCATGGCAAGCTGTGCCAGGATAACCTTCTCAATGTGCACTCCTTCAACCTATGTGAACCTGCATGTTTAAGTAAATGTTAGCAAAACAGTTTTAAGCCTTTCAAGCACATTCACACAACAGCCCTAGTGCAAATAAATGACAAAAGTACCTGTTGCAAATCTAGATTGCTAAACTTGACTTCTTACAAGCTTCTTATGCTGTCTGGACGCCACATGTTTCAGAAAAACAATCCAGCACAAAGAATAATAATAAACCAAAGTATCCAAACATCTAGTACTTGAAAAAGGGGAGTACCAGCGAAACACAAATGACACGCACACAAGGAAACGGCATTAGACACGGACAGACGTTGGGACGGACCAGCGTCCGTCCCTGTCTAACGCCTTTTACGTGTGTGCGCGTCCTTTGTTTTGCTGGTACTCCCCTTTTTCAAGTTTATCATGCACCAACTGGCCCAAGAGCTTGCGCTAATGCACATCTAGTACTATTTATTGTGATTACCATTCTTAGGATACTTCATATTTTCAGGTGTTTGTCTCTATTTTCCCATCCATTTGTGTCAATAGGTAGTCCATGGTCTAATGGGGAGATTGGGCTATGTTGAGGGAAGAGTTCAAAATCAGCCGTTGGAACAGCTTGGGTGACTGGGTATGCGACCTTGAGCATATGCCACTTTTCAATGAATCTCCTTCCCGCTATCTTGGGCAACTGCTGCTGCTTGTGTTGGCAAGCAGCATTAGGAGCTCAAAGAGGGACATGATTGTCGATCATTACTAAGGTTACCACTACACGTCACGTTAGCTTGCTGTGCTGCAGAAGCAATATGTGAGATTCCACTCCACTGTATGAAATGTACATAAGCTGCAAGGACAGTATGTGCCAACCACCACCTCAATTAAATTAATCGACTCGCAAAGCAAAGGCTGCACAAGATCACGGAGTGAACTCAGAAGTTTGTGGACAGTCAGTTGATGTCCATGTCAGGGACCTCTAGGGAGACTCAGTCATTTCCTCGATGTGCATCATCGTGCCGTCATACATTGTATTACAATTCTGTCTGTCTCGTTGTACCACCGTTCTAATAGTCATCATGTATCACCACAATTCAAAATATAAATAGACACTTATATCTACTGTTTATTTAATCTTTATGGAGAATACTTTGAGCATGAGTTTTTGCAAAGATCATGAATTCTACAGCTTAAAGGAGCACTAAAGCAAAATTAAATTAATTAAATTCTGGCGTTTTAAGTGCCAAAACGACAATCTGATGTTTAGGCACGCCTTAGTGGGGAACTCTGGACTAATTTTTACCAAATCAGGCTGCAAGGTACCTGGGCAGTTTTGTATTTCACCTCCATCAAAATGCGGTTGTTTGATCCTGTGACCTCGTGCTTAGCGGAGCTGTGCCAACACCCCTAAGCAACTACAGCACGAAAGCACTAAAGAGAAAAATTATTTTAGATGTATCTGTACATGACCTTCCTACAATTCAAGAGATTCAATTATACCGTGACAAGAGGCTGAGTAAACTGTAAAAGCACCAAGAGGAAAGATTGGTGGCAGTGCTGCTTTGAAGTTACCACACCCGCTTGCTGTGACGTCATGGATTTTGATGATGTCTGTTGAGGTGTAGCAATTTTTTTTACAAATAAAGATGTTCTTCATCGTATTCCAAAAACCCAAAATAAAAAGCGCCAAGAACTTTTACAGAACCAATACAGCCCAAGTTTGAAAACATACTTGGAATCCATGATGTGACACTGAGGTGTCAGCACAAAGATTTTGGGGCGATACTCAGAAAATTGAACTTTGAGCTTTATTTTCTCTAATAATCAAACAACTACCAAGAAAGTTACAGAAGTAGTTATTTAAGACGATGCTTTATTTTAAATTCATTTAAGGTGTCATTAGTGTCCCCTTAATACAAAACAAGGAATGCACTTGGCTGCGTAATAGGTTAACATGCATCACTGGTTCTCATTAAGGTAGGATTATCAGTATAGCAAAGGGCATGCACTGGCTGCTCCAGAGGGGAGCCCTTCCACTTCCCCTCAACCTCCCAATTTCCAATTTCTTTATGAGCAGTGATGCAATTTCTGTATCTTAACGAGACATAATGCCAAGGAGATTAAAAATGCCATGCTGGCTACAGCATGTGGTGACCGGCACTTCACACCGTCCAGCTCGACATCAATCTTTTTGGAATTTGGCCCTTGAAATGTAGAAAGCCCCGCTCACTGCTCGTTTTTCAGCCAACTTTCTCAAAGGGTGCTGCTGTTCTGGTTTGATACCTCTAGCTGTGCACTGCTGTAAGACATAGGTCATAATACCTTCGTTCTGGTAAAACTAGAAAGATGTGCACTCATGCAGACCACTAATGTCCACACTAAGTTTCTGAACGCCCCTCTCATATCAGGCATATACACTGAAAAAGGCACATTCTGCGTTTAATATGTTCACAAGTGGCACTGAAATTCACTCCCAGTCCCGGTGCAGTTGCAAAGTCTTTAAGCTGAGTGCTTAAAGGCACCATGTCTCCTAATGAAGGCACTCTGCGCCAATTGATCACTGGAGCAAATGCGTTGCAGTTGCATCAGCAATGTTGTTGTTTTTTCTGCTTCCTGCAATACAATTTCACGGTATCACTGTATTTGATCATCGTGACGCTACAGAATGGATGGCCAAAGAATTCACTTTTACCGTTCCAGCTGGGGCCTCTCCCAGCTCATTTTGAATCTGAAAAAAGATGTCACTATTAAAACGTGAAGCCACGATGCAGCAAAAGCGACAATCAAAAGAGCTACATGGACCATTAGGCTGACATAAATGGACGGATACAAATGACTAGTCATTGAATACACTAAATTGTGGCCGCTCTTGCCAATGGCAGTGTGAGCTTGTCAAAAAATTTATTTCACATTCCTCTAGTTACTTTAAACATTATTTCCACGCATCTACTTAACTGTTATGGCCACATATTAGAGGCAGCTCCTTCATATAAAACCAGTGTAACATTCTTTTACTCCCCGTCTACCTGATGCTACTGAAGTTTTGCTCACTCTCAAAGAAAGAATTTCACAGAACTGCTCTTTCGACAAAGCATTATTCCAAGCTTGTGGCAAAGTGTCGTGATTTAGTTCACAACGATGCGCTCCCCTTTCAATCTGTTCACTCTATAGTGCTCTGATTCAAAGCAAAAATAGCTTTTCGACATAACTAGCTACTTCTATGGTCACAAGAAACAATGCTAATTATTGATGTTTATGTTGCCGATAACGTATACATGCCGCCTCGAAACACAGTGGGACGACAACGCAGATATGCCAAGTATCTCGTTCCTTTACTGATTTTAAAACTATTGTTAAATCAGTTACTGAAGTGCGAAAAGCTGCAATTTCACGAAATTACATTATTTTGAATGTTGTAGGACCTGGAGTGCCATGAAATCTGCCTTTCCGTGAATGCAAAGAGCGCCTACGCGAAGCCGTTTGGGCGAAGCACTCGATGGCGTCGAACGGAGAAGATGATAAAAGAAAGTTGAATGCGCGCGACCTGGGGGAAAACAAAACACACGCGGTTGGCAAGGCGTATAACTCGATGATTTCGCAGCACTCTGTGGCATCACCCCTATTGTATCTCACGTATCGCATGTACACCCTTGAAATTCTTTATTATTATTGCGCGACAGCCTCCTCTGTGTTCTCCGATCGCGCGAACATCGGCCGCACGGCGTGTCAGATAGTAGCTTTGAAGCACCGCGGAGTCACTCGATCCTGAAGGGAACAGCGCAACAGAATACACTTTCGCCAATCCCACCGCATCCCCCCCCCCCCCCCCTTTTGCTGAAAGCTCGCTCACACGCCTTGTACTAGCGTGGCGCAAACGAAATATCTTCGATTACAGTACAGATCGGATGGTTTCACGTCGCATTGTTTTGCGCTCATTAATAAGGCTAACTCAATCGGTGCTCGAACACCGTATCAGAAATCATGGCGTACAACATGCCCTGTTTTAAGTGGCACCACATAGCTGCCTTACGCCACCACAAGCGGAGTGTAAAGTTAAACCAGGACAAAACTCCACGTTATCTACCACAAATCTAGTGCTGTACAACCCATTCTCGCAACGGAAGGATAGTACTAGGAATGAAAACTAGAAAAGAGGCGCGCGGAAGACACGCACAAGCGCTGAAATAATTTCCCCGCTTCCGTTCACCGCGTCGCAATGGACGAACAAGGGGAATTCGAAACACTCACTCACCCTTGATGTCGCTGAGTCGGAGGCGATCATGGCGATCTTCGAGGCAACAAGTCCATAAAAAGCGAGCAACACGCAGGAACATTCCAAAGATGTCACAGCGAACCACACAAAGAACACAGAAAACGCAGGAAACTCTCACGCAAACGGCGTGCACGAACTCGCCGGAATGCGCCAAGCATCAACAGCGCAAACGCGCAATCATACATGTACACTCATACAAATACACGCTTATATTATCATAAATTGTACCATTGGATAAAAAATTATGTAATTTCATGTTATTACTGAACAATTGTTGCGATTTGCAAGTGTATAAAAGTTTTTGCTTCGCTTCTTTGATGAACTACTTTCTTTAGCGCAGTAACGCAGTGCACCGGCCGGAGCTAATGGAATGCGCGGGATAAGGCGCCAAATTCAAACGTCACAAACGCCGCGCTAATTTGTGCGCGCACAGTTTTCGTCGTTTGGATTTAAAAAAAAAAAAAGTAATGCGTGCCGCAACAATACGAACTGAACTATTGACCAGAAAAGTACAGAAACGTCGCTGTTTGTGCTTCTTATTTCGACGTCGTGGCAAACTGTAGGCGGTCTGTCGTCCCATTCTTTAAACATTTGTGCGTGTGCTCCTGCGCTGTGCGATTTGTCACCGAGAACGTATAGCAGCGCAGATTGTGCTTGGTGGCCGAGCAGACTCCGAACACATTCGCCAGCACCCCGTCGAGGTCACAGAAAAGAATTCGGCCTCCATGTGAAATATGAGCACCATGTCGTACATATCGGCCAAGCTTTTCGTTTCGTTCTGTATAGCGCGCTAACGGGTAAGCGAAATGCACTCTGTAAAAACGATGTTCACTCCTTTCTCCGCCGCACCCACCGTGGTGGCATAGTGGCTGAGGTGTTGCTCTACTAACCCGAGTGCTTGGGATCTAATGCCGGCCGCGGCGGCTGCATTTCGATTGGGGTGAAATGCAAAAACGACCGTGTACTGTGCGTTCGGTGCAAGTTAAAGGACCCCAGATGGCAGAAATAAATATGGCATTTCTTACTACGGTGCGGCTCATAATCAAAGCGTGGTTTTGGCACGTCAAACGCCAGACTTGAATTTTGTTAACGTTCTCCGCCACCTTGACCATATTTAACATGGAGGCATGCAATGCCGTTTCCTAACACACAGCCAAGGCACCTGGCCCCTTATAATGGACGCCGATGGAAATGCAGGATGTGTCCAATCATCGGTTGTTTGTCACTGCTTATAGGGACGTTTGTCTTCTCAAACTGCATATATATATATATGCAGGGTGTTTCTGCTAACTTTAGGCCGAGTGTATAAACTCTATGACGACGCGACTAAATGCATGTTGCTCCCTTTGGTATGTAGCGTGTCGCGCTATTTGTGTATTTTTGCTTAATTAGCCAATTAGTCAAGCATAATTAACCAACTTCTGAAGCAAGGAAGTTAGGAAAGAAATTCCAATTAGAAAGTTGCAGAGCTGTTGGCAACACGTCCGAATAAACAGTTTCTGTCTTTCTATATGTTAAGTATTATTGTTTTTCAGCTTACTGTGGATGCTCGCGAAATAGAAAAAGCACCACGTGACATATGCCCGCCTGCGTCGTGATTGCACTGCTCCTAAGCCTTCTGCGCACAAACGACAACATACCATTTAACCAGTGTGAACACCTGTCTGCTTATCGCCATCATGAACCGCAGCGAGGGAAGCACGTCGCTGGCGTCAATACCACAGCCAACGCCTTCGTCACTGCCCTGTCGCTTTTTAAGCGGCAACACACCCTGCTCGATGGTATGCTCGTTTGGGAGCGCTGCAAGCACGGCGCGCAAGCGGATATGTCAGGTGATATTTTTTGTATTTCACGGGCATCCGCAGTAAGCTGAAAAACACTAACACTTAATAGATAGAAAGTGAGAAATTGCCTAATAGGACGTTTTGCAAAGTGCTCTAGAGCTTTCTAATTCGAATTTTTCGCCTAACTTTGTTCCTTCAGAATGGCTAATTTTCTTGACTAATTAACTACTTAGGAAAAATACAAGAATAGCGTGACACGTACAAGAGTGAGCAACATGCATTTGGTCGCATCGTCTTATGGTGCATCGGCATATTTTTAAACTCTGAGTAAAGTTAGCTGAAACACGTGTATATACGTCTATGGTTCAAGTAACGTGAAACAACACCCTGTATATATGCAATGGTGATCAAGTGATCAGTAAAGCAACATATATGTGCAAAAGACGCACACATACATATGTGCGTGTGTTTCACATGTACTTCGAAACTCAATATTGCTCGTGACTCAATTTTATTCAACAATAAGTTAACAGCATTTAGACAACGACTTTATTGTTGGAAACTACTCAACAATGGTTCAATAGTCAATACTATTCAACAATATGTCAAGAGAATTTAGTCAACGACTTTATTGTTGAAAACTACTCAATATTGGCTCAATAATACTCAATACTATTCAACAATATATCAACAGAATTTAGTCAACGAATTTATTGTTGGAAACTACTCAACAATGGCTCAATAATACTCAATACCATTCAACAATATATCAAGAGAATTTAGTCAATGACTTTATTGTTGAAAGCTGCTCAACAATGGCTCAATAATACTCAATACTATTCAACAATATACCAACAGAATTTAGTCAACGACTTTTTTGTTGTGAACTGCCCAACAACTTTACTGTTGAATTATTGCCTGTGGTTTCAATAATTGTTGAGGTATTGTTGAAAGGCTATTGAGTCAACAATTCGTCAACAATATGCCAACAACTTTTCAACAGTCATTTTCATAAGGGCGGACACGAAGCAGAACTCGCCTCAGAAAGTATGTCCGGCGCCTAGCGCATTCTTGTGGTTCATGTAGTGTACCTTGTCATGCGCAGCAGAAGATTAGTACAGCTACAAAAACAGTAACAGTGATTCCCTAATGTTCCTTCGATATCGTAGTGCACATTTAGCAAAACGTTTCACGAAAATTACCCCGAGATTGATGTTGTTGAGAGCTTCATCTATTGTTTATTTTCTTTTTGTTATGAAGTATGCTAGCGCCGGGGCATCGCTTGGTCTGAACGGGCACAAAAATTCAAGCAGGGAATGTCACTGCTTCTGTACGTAATTTCTCAGCAAGAAATCGTATAGACAATTCTAGAAGTACGTTGATGTGTTGTGCAAATGATCTGACTCGTGAGAAGATTTTAGCTTGTATGCAAACTTTGATGCTTATAGATTGTCGCCAAGGCAACCTGTATTTCTTGTGTCTAGTGTTCTGTTTGTTTTCGTGCCTTTGACACGTTGAATAACTGCCTGTGATGTAAGAATGAAATATTTAATTTGTCTAAGCGGATGCAGCTTCTTGTAGCTGGCTCTACGAGAGCTTTCCACAATTTGACGCGGTGTTGTTAAATCACAAGTTTGCAGATTCAGCAGTGATTACAATAAGCTGAACATTTATTGTTTAGGGATGTCACAATTTCCAGAGACGGAGGCATCTCTGCACCACAAAGGAGACTGCGGCACTATGCAGCCTGAACAGCACGACAAAGCATCTGATCTGCCTGCTTTGACAACGTACGTACAAAACAGTCACAGCCATTTATGCGTTCTAGGTTCTGTTCGTGTATTTAGTACCTGCCAACTTTCCCGATTAGTTTCTGCTTTTCCAAGTGTGCTGTTTGTGTACAGCGTGTCAAGGTAAATAATGGTTAATAATGTATGCATAGAAAAATGTGGGCGCTGAGAGCGCTTGGGCGCTTATACTCTTGCGCTGAGAGAAAGCTTTAGGAAAGTGCGTGCTGTCTTTCGAACACAGGATTTCTGTCTAGAATTTTTGCTAAATACGAAGTGCAGAGGCTGGCAGGTTTGTCAAACAATGTTCAACACTTTTGCTTTAGATTTTAATGTAGCCAGTTCATTATCTGTCCCTAGTATAGCATAGCGTCAAGCTTGAAGCTGATCTCTGATGTCACGTCAGTTGCAGGATATAATAATGTGGTATCACGAACTGCTTGTTACGCATGTCAGTCAACATAGTGCAGTGGTCACAGGTGCGAGTATAACCAAAAGCTGGGCATTCTTTGCCCTTCTGCACATGATGTGGGATAGAGCTTGAACTATCCTATAGTGGCACCATCTCCCTCACCTTCTCTTCCTCATTATTCTGTTAACTTGCACTAAAATGCACAACTTCTAGAGGCTTAATTATGGGGTTGTCTGCTGAACTTGGCTGATGTGAATTTCAGTAGTCTGGGGTACCCTCAAAGCCATGCTGTACTTTGCATGCATTTTAATATGGTCAATTTGAAATATGTGATTGGCTGTGGCATTCTCAGAGAAACAAGGCCTCTTGTGAATAATGCATACGTGCATTATTCGCATTTTCTAATACTCTTTCAAGAAGCAGCCTGTAGGCTGCTCCCCGAAGAAGTGACCACCTTTGCTTACTCTACGTGGCAGTCTGGTCCAGTTTACTTAACCTGTCTGCCATCTATGCACGAGGAGGACAGAAGCGAAAAAAAGGGACCTTCGATTAATGTTTTTGCACAGATGGCTCATACATTGCACTTTTCTTATCTTGCAGGCTTTGTTAACTCAAAGCTTTCTATGGGCGAATATCAGTATTTCATTACTATTTATACCTAATAAGAATTACTTTGTTCATAGTGTCACTTTTTATATTATACTCTTGTGAGAATAAGCTCACTTGTTTTAATGCTCACGGCGGCCGCATTTCGATGGGGGCGAAATGCAAAAACACCCGTGTGCTTAGATTTAGGTGCACGTTAAAGAACCCCAGGTGGTCAAAATTTCCGGAGTCCTCCACTACGGCGTGCCTCATAATCAGAAAGTGGTTTTGGAACGTAAAACCCCAAATATTATTATTATTATTGTTTTAATGCACATGTGGCTGGGCCTGCAGAAAGAGTGTAAGCAGACTACTGTGTTGCTGATCAGTGCTAGTGCTGATCTCTACGTCTGAGTTGGCCTCACAACGTCCAGGCACCACTGTGCTTTGCTTCTTTGACAAGGTAATATGATATAGACAACTTGCACCTCAGTATCAGTTTTGAGAAATATGCTAAGACACAAGAGTTGGCCTTGGTGATAAATACACTTGTGTTCTCTTTTTAAAGCGTTCTTCTTGCAGTGTTCCTCATGCACATGTTTTCAGAAGATGCTTAAATGCAAACCGCCATGGAACTTGTTTATGCCCTAAAGTAGCACTCTTTCACCAAAAAAAAGCCTTATTTAATGCACAATTCATGACAAAGGTGAGGAAGTGACAGGACATAAGTCTAACAACCATCCAGTTTTACTGCTTGCACAGCACTATAAAGCGAGAGGTGAAAGGGCAAGAACAGATAAATCGAAAATGCATGTTGCTCACACAACTGCGAAAAGGACACGTGGCATGGCTACTATGACGCTTGTTTTACAATGATAAATAATCAGTCTTGCTGTCTGATATTCCACTGGAGGTGGAGCCAACTTGCAGATTTCCTGTCACACATATAAGGAAATCTTAACGAATTTCGCCAGCACTATGGTCCTTATACATTGCCACAGTTGCACAGTTTTCAAACAAAATAATGCAAGTGAGCTTTGCACTACCAAGTGACCACAAAATGACCTGAGCATTCAGTTAACATGGTTGCAAATCCAGTCATTTATACATTGGCCTGTTTTGCCGACGTCTACTGCACGACAGTGGTATTTAATATCCATCAACACCCCTGTGCTCTACGTGCTCTTTCTTGCATCCTTTTTTTTCACAGGTAGTGGAAGATTACTTGATTCCAGAACAATTTGGTTTGTTCTACACATGATAGTGAACTTGCCAGTCTTATAATAAACACGGGATTGGGTAGAAAGATGTGGTATTTCTTATGGTGCCCTGGTGCGTTCAGCTTGTGCAGATGCTTCAAGCTTGTATTGACAAAAATTGGGATGAAGCCATAGGAGGAGAGTTGTAAAAGTGTAACAAAAGCCTCCTGATAGATATGCTGAGTTGTGCTGCTGTGGACACTTATTTGTTATCCCTACTGGGTAACACTGTTAGGGTTATGGATGCTTTGACACTGTAGGGCCTACAAGATGGCTAGCATTACAGAACACAATAAAACGACTAGGGATGCGTGTCGTGCTATGCTATCATAATTGGCGCACAAAGTGACCACCTTTGCTTACACTATGTGGTAATCTGGCCCAGTTCACTTAACCCAACTGCCATCTATGCATGAGGAGGAGAAGGGACTAAAAAAATGAAGGGACCTTCGATTAATGTTCTTGTACAGATGGCCCACACATTGCATTTTTCTTATCTTGCAGGCTTTGTTACTTAAAGCTTTCTATGGGCGAATATCAGCATTTCATTCTTATTTATACCTAATAAGTATTGCTTTGTTCACAGTGTCACTTTTTATATTTACCGTATTTACTCACATAATGATCGCACTAACGTAATGATCGCAGCCCTGAATTTTGTCGTCGAAATTCGATTTTTTTTATTTCCCAGTTGATCACACTCCGAACTTGCCGTAGCGATCTGTCATGTGCCAAGTCTAGCTATTAATGATAGCGCTTACCATCTGTCGGATGCTACGCGAACAACTCTTCAAGACAAACCAAGCAGTCTGCACGCACCAAACATTCTTAAGCAGATGCCCGATTTCATTCCTTTCATCACTTTCCGCACGTCCATGACAAAAAAGCTACAACCAAAATTGCCTTCATTATGTGTAGGCTTTGTAATGGTTGTGGTCAAGAACAACAAAAAAGGTACCTTTCGATTCTTCTCATCTGCACTCGTGGGCACGCAACAAATCTTGTAACACTTGTAACACAGCTAAGATATTCGCCCACCCTTAGCGGAAACGTGCTGTATTAGGATAGTAGTGAAGACAGATGCCGCAGTTTCTGCAGCATGCCCGCCGTGTCTTTCTACGTCACTGGCAGCTAAGCGCGCCCATCTGTTTCTGCCCCCTCATAGTGGACATGGCTACGTTATTGCCACAAACTTACTGATATTAATGATATTATTCATTAAGGATACGGAAGAAACTTTCAATGCATGTAATGTACTCGCGAGAAAAAAAATCGCGTTCGGCGCATTTGGTGTGTTCAGCTTGCTGCGCCGGCCGCCATTTTTGTTTTGGTGTCCCGCACTACACTCAGTGGCAGCCACCTATTTGTTGACCTGTTGCCATGCCGCAGCAAACGCGGGATAAAAAAAATTCTTTTTGCAGGAAATTTAACCGGCGTAATGATCTGAATAACATCTGAATTTTCGACCATTTTTTACAAAAAAGTGCGATCATTATGCGGGTAAATACAGTACTCTTGTGACACCAAGCTCACTTGTTTTAATGCAGGTGTGGCTGGGCCTGCAGAAAAGCTGTAAGCAGACTGCAGTGTTGCTGATCAGTGCTGATCTCCACGTCCGAGTTGGTCCCACAACCTCCAGGCACCACGGTGCTTTCACAAGGTAATATGATATGGACACCTTGCACCTCAGTATCAGTTTTGAGTTTGACTTTTGATAAATATTTAAGAAGACACAAGGGTTGGCCTTGGTGATAAATACACTCGTGTTCTTTTTTTAAAGTGCTCTTTCTGCAGTGTTCCTCATGTACATGTTTTCAGAGGATGCTTACACTCCTTAAATGCAAACTGCAATGGAGCTTGTTTAGGCCTTAAACTAGAACTCTTTCACAAAAACTATCATTTAGTTGCTATAGTAGTATTAAAGGTGAATTAATCTTTCCTATAAACAATTCTGCAGTGGCATCTATGCAGTGTTTTCCGTCTGCATATTCCGCAGTGCGGTAGCAAAGAGCTGTGCTATCTGTGTATTCACTTGCATGAGCTTGTTATACTTGTTCATTTAATGTAAAATACTTGTGGAAAAGTATTAGACTATTTCTGTGGTCTTGTATTGCAATTCTGCAGCCATTTATATTGTTTGTAAAACACGAACATTTAACAGAGACAGGAACAAGACAATGCGAGGATGAGCACTTGCTTTCAACTGCTGTGGTTAATGTTGAAATATCACTATACATAGGTAGAAAACTCATAAGCCTCCGTGTTCTCTTTTTCCTGTTTCTCTGTGAGATTTTCACGCTTTACACACAATATCATGCAAGAACCAGCCCATTCAGTTATGCAGTGGAGCCACCTATTGTGCATGTTAGTTCCAATGGCTTGTTAGAATCTAGCAGGGCCGGCTGCTTTGTTTAGATTTTTTTGCAGAGGCATACGAGCACTTTGTGTCAAAAACGCCGAGCACTGTGGATACAGAGGCAAGGAGGCTGAAGGACCTGAACAAGCACCTGGCCACTATGCTTCGGGATGCAAAATAAAGATGGTTTGTGTTAATTGTGTGCCCTAAAAAGTGTCCTCTTTGTCTCCGAGCTGGCACATCGGCCGACTCATGTGATAGAAATTAACTCGCTGTAATGTTGGCAGTACATGTTACTGTGTGGAACTTCACCAAAAATATTGCATGAACAAAAGAACTCATTCAACACAAATGAGAACACCTGTAGAATGCAGCTAAACAAGAATAGTCTCATTTTCCATAGCTGAACGAGAACATTTTCATGTAGCATACACATACGAGAACGATATCGTTGAGCATAGACGTGCGAGAACTATCTCGTCAAGCAAAGCTATGCGAGAATAATCTCGTTTAATGTACCCATACGAGAACGATCTCGTTCAGTGACGATGTCCTCTCGTACACATGTGACATACGACATCGTTGAGTCTACGGAGCAATAATAGCGTAGAGAAGTTCTCGTAAAATTCTCATACAATTTTTTTCAATAGGGTCAGCACACGCGCATCGATTTGTGGTAAACCACTTGTTAAGCATGCACATGTATCTTTTGGTAGACGCGGACGTTGTTTTCTGCCAAACCACAAGTTAAGCATGCAGGTGATGCTATTGGCAGAGCGCGCATGTCGATTTCTACCAAACCACGTGCTAAGCACGCCCTTGCTGCTCTTTTCAGCACACGCGCATGGATTTGTGGTAAACAGCTTGTTAAGCATGCACATGCATCTTTCGGTAAACGCGCACGTTTTCTGCCAAACCACAAGCTAAGCATGCACATGCTGCTTTTTGTAGAGCGCACACGTGGATTTCTGCCAAACGTCGTGCCAAGCATGCCCATGCTGCTCTTTGCAGCACACGCGCATCGATTTGTGGTAAACAACTTGTTAAGCATGCCCATGCATCTTTTGGTAGACACGGACGTTGTTTTCTGCCAAACCACCCCTTAAGCATGCACATGCTGCTTTTGGCAGAGCGCGCACGTGGATTTCTGCCAAACGACGTGCCAAGCACGCCCATG
This sequence comes from Dermacentor variabilis, assembly GCF_050947875.1. Taxonomy (NCBI): domain Eukaryota; kingdom Metazoa; phylum Arthropoda; class Arachnida; order Ixodida; family Ixodidae; genus Dermacentor; species Dermacentor variabilis. Next base: position 3,775,337 of record NW_027460357.1, read on the forward strand.
CTGCTCTTTTCTGCACACGCGCATGGATTTGTGGTAAACAACTTGTTAAGCATGCACACGCATCTTTCGGTAGACGCGGACGTTGTTTTCTGCCAAGCCACAAGTTAGCATGCACATGCTGCTTTTGGCATAGCGCGCGCGTTGATTTCTACCAAACCACGTGCTAAGCCCGCCCATGCTGCTCTTTTCAGCACACGCGCATCGATTTGTGGTAAACAACTTGTTAAGCATGCACATGCATCTTTTGAAAGACACGGAAGTTGTTTTCTGCCAAACCACAAGATAAGCATGCACATGCTGCTTTTGGCAGAGCGCGCACGTGGATTTCTGCCAAACGACGTGCTAAGCACGCCCATGCTGCTCCTTTCAGCACACTTGCTTCGATTTGTGCCAAACCACTTGTTACGCATGCACATGCATCTTTCAGTAGACGCGCCCGTTGTTTTCTGCCAATCCAAATGTTAGGCATGCATATGCTGCTTTTGGCAAAGCGCGCATGTGGATTTCTACCAAACCACGTGCTAAGCACGCCCTTGCTGCTCTTTTTAGCACACGCTCATGGATTTGTGGTAAACAACTTGTTAACCATGCACATGCATCTTTCTGTAGACGCGGACGTTGTTTTCAGCCAAACCACAAGCTAAGCATGCAGATGCAGCTTTTGGCAGAGCGCGCACGTGGATTTCTACCAAACGACGTGCTAAGAACGCCCACGCTGCACACGCATCGATTCAGCACTTTTCAGCACACGCGCATCGATTTGTGCCAAACCACTTGTTAAGCTTGCACATGCATCTTTTGATAGACACGGACGTTGTTTTCTGGCTAACCCCAAGTTATGCACGCACATGCTGCTTTTGGCAGAGCGCGCATGTGGTTTTCTACCAAACCACGTGCTAAGCACGCCCATGCTGCTTTTTTCAGCACACGCGCATCGATTTGTGCCAAACCACTTGTTAAGCAAGCACATGCATCTTTCGGTAAACGCGCACGTTGTGTTCTGCCAAACCACAAGTTAAGCATGCTCAGGCTGCTTTTGGCAGAGCGCGTATGCGGATTGCTACTAAACCATGTGCTAAGCACGCCCATGCTGCTCTTTTCAGCACAAGCGCATCGATGTGTGCCAAACCACTTGTTAAGCATGCACATGCATCTTTCCACCGACTCACGTTGTTTTCTGGTAAACAACAAGTTATGCATGCACATGCTGCTTTTGGCAGAGCGCCCATGTGGATTTCTACCAAACCACGTGCTAAGCACGCCCATGCTGCTCTTTTCAGCACACGCGCATCGATTTGTGGTAAACAACTTGTTATGCATGCACATAGATCTTTTGGGAGACGCGGACGTTGTTTTCTGCCAAACTACAAGTTAAGCATGCACATGCTGCTTTTGGCAGAGCGCGCATGTGGATTTCTGCCAAACCAAGTGCTAAGCACGCCGTTGCTGCTCTTTTCAGCGCATGCGCATGGATTTGTGGTAAACAACTTGTTAAGCATGCACATGCATCTGTCGGTTGTGGGGACCCCTTTTGGGACCCCTGTCTCCTGTGCACGCGCGGCTTGGGCCATTCAGCCGCGCGATCGCTGGGGACACGCAATTCCAAGCCTCATTTTGGATAGCGTACATTCCCCGCGGTCGCAGGCGCCGGCGCGACGCGGGGCCTGCTGCTTGCGCGCGCGGCTCACGTTACGCCGTTCGCCGCGCGTAATGCCTGTTTCACATGCAAGCGATTGAGCGAATGGAGCGAACAGCGGCGCGGCGCTGCGAAGCTTTTCGCGAGGTTTCGTTTCACATGCATTGCTGCCGCGCGTTTTCCGCCGCTGCGAATACCAATGTTGCTGGCAAAAAACGCGGGTCTTTCAGCCAGTTTCGGTAGTTTGCGACTACCAATATAAGTATTGCTTTGTCCCTGATTCCCAAATTTTTATTTTATAAATACATATCCTGCCCTTTAAGTATCTAAATCATGATTATTTTTTATATTTTGTGTTGTTTTTGTAAAAGAATGCGCATATGCGGCGCACAAACTAGCGAGCGGCTCGGTATTCTGCCACAATGGATGCTAGCGTGTTGACGGAGACCGAGATGGAGATGGATTTATGTGCACCGCATGACGATTCCTACACGCATCTCCTTTTGCTCGAGGAGTACTGCCTTTTAAAAACACGGAAAGCTTTGCTCGAACTCCGGGTTCCACGGCGTTGGTGGGTGAGACCGATCTGGGAGAAACGGAAGGAGGAATCCGAGTTCCACACCGCGGTGAGTTGTGTTTGCACAGAAATAGTTATCGTGTTGCTGGTACTTTACTCTGCAATATTTTCGTGCAGATGCCGCTGCTCATGAACGCCGACACGGAGTATTTTCAGAAGTGCTATAAGATGTCGGCAGAAAAGTTTGAGGAGCTCCATGCCCTCGTTGAAGGGCCGCTTACGAAGCCCTTCGTTGTGCGGGAACGTATACCGTCACGCGCACGACTTGCAATGACTCTCAGGTAGGTCGACCCGCCGTGGTTGCTCAGTGGCTATGGTGTTGGGCTGCTGAGCATGAGGTCGCGGGATCGAATCCCGGCCACGGCGGTCGCATTTCGATGGGGGCGAAATGCGAAAACACCCGTGTACTTAGGTTAAGTGCACGTTAAAGAACCCCATGTGGTCGAAATTTCCGGAGTCCTCCACTACGGCGTGCCGCATAATCAGAAAGTGGTTTTGGCACGTAAAACCCCATAATTTTTTTTCAGAAGGTCGCCGCATTTCATTGATAAATCGGTGACCCGAGTACGCCAAGCTGACATTACTTCTGAGCTTCCTTCCAGGTACATGGCATCAGGGATGCAAATTCAAGATATCGCCCTGGCATTCGGAGTGGGCATCTTAACAGCTGATATTATTATCCGCGAGACTTGCAAGGTGCTGTGGGAAACTCTTCAGCCCATTTGTCTCAAGGTATGTTGTTGGCAGGAAGAGACCGTTTAGATGGAGGTGAAACGCTAGGCGCCCGCGTACTGTTCGATGGCAGTGCGCATTAAACCGGTCGAAATTAACCCCGAGCCCTTCACTACGGCGTCCCTCAGCCCATGTCGCTTTGGGATGTTAAGCGACCCCAAACACTACAGGAATCTTTTTCTCCCCATATGTGATGTAGGTAGCCTACATATTGTAAGAATACTGCAGGCATAAATTCATATACATAATGATTGCTTATTATTCATCACTGCATATTCTAAGAGATTTGTTTTTTAAGAACAGTTTAGCAATGAGCATCGTGTGAATTAGACACTGTCCACTCTATGTGCACATTGTAAATGACAATGAGGAAGGGCAAATTGCAAGAGAGCAAAGGGAGAACCGCATATCATGAATGTCCATTGTAATATTTCCAAAGGCACCTGTCCGTTTAAATACAAACTGAAGACAAAATAGGAAGCATGCGGATAGTGTTGGGAGTGTGAAGTCTCAAAAAGTATTGCATATGCTACAAGAGCTCAAGAGCAAGATCATGCAGTCTTCCCACCAACATGCACGTGGTTATATACTGTAAAGATACCAGAATTATATGTGTGGTATGCACTCTTTGATTTGGAGTGTTTAGTTAATGGTTCCTAAGCTTACATGCCTCCCCCCTTTCAAAAAGAAAGAATAAGCTGTATCTGATCTGTTGCTTGAGGCATTAAGATTTTATCGAAGTGTATATGTTGCTCTGCTTGTCAATTCGTACTACAAATAAATAGAACGAACTAAAGACAGGGACGTTAAATAACTGCAGGATGGCACTTCTCTTTACATGCCGCTCTTTGGTTTGCGCTGTTTCTCATCGTACACTAAAAATGCCTTTATGTCTCCAGAAGAGGGTTGTAGCGCCGAAAAACACAACAGACCGCAAGCGAGACGGGACAGGCGCATATGGGATGTGCCTGTCCCGTCTCGCTTGCGGTCTGTTGTGTTTTTCGGCGCTACAGCCCTCTTCTGGAAACATGCACCAACTAGCCCCCCAACAAGTATTACTCAGTTACCTTTATGTCTGCTTCGTTCCCACCACAGGTGCCAACTACTTCCGATTGGCAGAAGGTAGCCGAAGGATTTTTTGAAAAATGGAACTTCCCGAATTGTGTAGGCGCCGTGGATGGGAAACACGTGCAGATTCAGGCCCCACCAAATTCAGGCAGCCTATACTTCAACTATAACGTAATGTACACATTGACCCGTTTTTGTTTGTAAATCACTATTTTCTCAATATTAACCATTCATCATTCCAGGGCTCATACTCTATAGTACTTATGGCTATAGCTGACAGCAATCTGAAGTTTATCCTTGTAGACGTTGGGGCCTATGGGCGGCAGAGCGATGGCGGAACACTCGGAGCCTCAAGGCTAGGGAAATTCTTGGAGCGTGGCCTCCTCGGTCTCCCGGCACCAAAATGCCTACCAGAGACTTCAACGGTGGCACCCCACGTTTTCGTAGGGGACGAAGCGTTCCAGCTTCGCCCCGACTTTCTTCGGCCTTACCCAGGTAGAGGCCTAGATGAAGGCAAACGAATATTCAACTATCGGCTCAGTCGTGCAAGGTTTGTTTCAGTGCTACATTAATTTACGGTGTGGGTGTCATCACTGGCCTAGCGGCAGAAATTGTTGACCTAATTTGATGTACCTCTCGCGATCACAAGTGCAATGTACTTGTATCAAAATTCTTTTCATTTCAGGAGGTGTGTTGAAAACACATTCGGGGTGATGGCCTGGAGGTTTCGAATTTTTCGCCGAGTTATTAACCTGCACCCCGAGAATGCAGATTATGTGGTAATGGCTGCATGTGTGCTGCACAATTTTCTGAGTGAAGATGCAGCTTACATGCCACCAAACTATGCGGACTCAGAAGACAGCTACGGTAACGTGACTGAAGGCCAGTGGCGGGAAGAAGACACCCAAGCCATGCTTGAATTGGCGCCTCCGGTGGGCCATAACTACAGTCGCAGTGCAGCTGCAACAAGGGAGATTTTCAAGGACTATTTTAATAGCACGCAAGGAGCTGTGCCATGGCAGTGGACATCAGCTGGACTGCGGCACTGAATACAATGCTCTGTGCCACCTCTCTCTCTCTCTCTCTCGCTCTGTGTGTGTGTGTGTGCAGCAAGCAAGTTTGGCATAGGGAAATAAAGATGGCATGGGAATAAACCGGAATATGCCTTATTCTTCTTCGTATGATGGGTGCACAAGAAGGCCCACTGGGCATTTCCCTTGACTGTAATGCTCACAAATGCTCAGCAGCTCCATCTTTAAATGCATCAGCATGTGTGCAGGAGTTGCTTCAACTTGTGGTCTAAGTGACAGCAAAAAATGGCTTGAAGCGTCCATCGGCCTGTGAGCAGCAATGGCATTCCGCACGGATTGCAGCTGCCTATCTGTCTCGTCCAGTTCGTGGCGCCTCTTTTGTCGTTTATTTACCCTTGATGATGGGACACCGCTTGTGCTGGGGGTTGCCGTCATAGACCCCGCTTCATTTGCATCTGCACAGCCTGGGGTTTGAAACAGTACTTCGAGGGTGTCCAAAGAGGCATCTGGATCCTTCTGACTGTTTCGCGCTGGGCTTCCGCATGTAGCTGCACCACTGTTGGGCGCCAAGTTCCCATTAGCCGCTGAGTTGTCCGCGAGAATATCTGTGCGACCAACTGAGAGATCAGTTGGTCCAAGGTTGCAGTAGCTCCTGCGTAGAATGTGCACAAAGTGTCAACTCTTTTTTCACATGCATATTACTTGTTGCTTACCGTCTCGTTTCAACGGCATCCCTAAGGAACTCTAGCTGCTGCATATATGGCCAAATTGATTTGCTAGCAGCTGCTGCTCCACTCTTCTTGGTGTCTGCTTCATCTTTAATTTTCTTTCTAAAAGTATCTTTGAGATTTTCCCACCTTGTTTGGATTTCTTCTATAGTCACTGAAATGGGGACCAGTATACCACATGATGTTAATCAACAAAAGGGATAAATAATTTTGAGCTCATATAAAGGTCAAAGTTTTGCGTGAACATGCGGATTTTGCCATCTGTGAGCACAATAATAAAATAAAGCCCACATGAACGGGCCTACTCGCAGTAGCTTTAGCTCGGGCGCAACTCCGATGCAGCCTATTCAAATACGTCTAAAACACAAAAACACTTTTCTAAAATAACCACTGGGCCGATGTTAATGAAATTTGTTGTATTTGAGAGAGAAAGAAATTCTAGTGACTGTTGCTTGCGGAATTTCTATTTAGGGCCTTAATTTTATTACAAGAATTTCCAAAAATTTGTAAGTTAAGAAAGAATAGAGGCACCAAGTTTACAAATTACTCGATCAAGAGCAGATATCGCGATTCTGTAAACGGCATCTATTGGATCATTCAAAGCGGAGAAATTCGATATGCTAATTTATATTTTACGTGAATTCGTTACGATATGTACAAGGGTTCTGCAAAAATTGTATTTCCACATTACTAAATTTTTTGAGAAATATGTGTGACATATCAATTTTGTCAGCGTCAGATGTACTATTAAATGCAATCCACATAATTATGCCATCGTTTTTCATTGCTGAGTTACGGAGTCGTAAACTTGGTAGTTTCGTTTTCCGAAAATGTGCGCTTTTGCCAATTTTTAATAAAAAATTGACCATTTAAATAAAAAATTCGAAACAAACAGTCTCTAGACCTTAAGTATTTCTTTTAAATGCGACAAACCTCGTCGAATTTGGTGCAGTGGTTGCCAAAAACGAATTGTCCTTTTACATATATTTAGATGGGAACACCTGAGCTAAAGCTTCCTCTATCTAAAGGAATGACAGCTTTCTTTTTCTCACGGTTGCATAATTAAAGAAAAGGCGTTTCGCTAGAGAAGCGAGAAAAAATACTTTTAACACAAGCACTGTCATTCCATTCAAGAGTCGGCAACATTAAAAAAAATATTTATCAACACTGACAATCTCGCAGTTCAATACAACTGTTTTTTTTTCGCTTACCGGTGTCAAAGTGTTTCAGCAAGGCGTCCCTTACTTCTTCCCAAAGGGACTCTTTAGACTTCCTATTGCGGAAGTTGTTGTCTTTCACATTCCAGAGGAGTGGCCGTTTTGAAACTGCAGTGATAAGCAGTTCGTTGAAAAGCTCTCTTGGCATGTTGCCCGTACCACGTGTAGCAAGTATATAAACATCGTCCTATGTGCAGGCTTTCCCGTACCAGTCCTCCTCTGGTCACGTGGCGAAGCGGGCCGTTCGGAAGCGGCGCTGCCGCTCTGCCGCCGCGATGAAATTCCAACTTGCCCGAACCTCGCCGCTCACGCCGCTAGTGCTGCCGCCGCCGCTCGAAACCGATTTCTGCGGCGCGGCGGCAGGGTTCGCGAGCATTTTCGCTTGCATGTGAAACAGGCTTAAGAACAGTGCCTGAGGAGCGGGCCCCTCTCGCCCTCTCTTCGGTTTCTCTCTCCTTCAGCATCGGAGGTGCGCGGGCGCTTTCGCCCGGACAGATTGACTTTCGGTGCTCATGGCTGTCGGACGTGCGGACCCCCTTGGTCCCGCGCCCCTCTGCGCAAGGCGGCCCCCTTTTGTGTGGCGAACCTGCTCGGAAGAGCCAGCGTGGCGGAGCAGACTTCCCGGGAGCTTTCACCTGTAGTCTGCGACGGCCACCCCAGTGCCGTATTGCTGTATTGTACTCGCATTTTGTACGTAGCAGGGAATAAACCCCCATTCGTTGGTGCCACGGCTGGAGTCGTCTCTACGCCTTGCCGGTGAGCCAGCGAACCCGCCGCGGCACCCCTTTGCGTGCGCTGCGGAGTGGGGACGAGCTACGTGTCTCCTTAGACCTTAGCTAGCCGGGTCCGGGCACGTTAGCCCGAAGCCCCACACGGTAGACGCGGACGTTGTTTTCTGCTAAACCACAAGAGAAGCATGCACATGCAGCTTTTGGCAGAGCGCGCACGTGGATTTCTAACAAACGACGTGCTAAGCACGTCCATGCTGCTCTTTTCAGCACACGCGCATCGATTTGTGCCAAACCACTTGTTAAGCATGCACATGCATCTTTCCGTAGAGGCGCACGTTGTTTTCTGCCAAACCACAAGCTAAGCATGCACATGCTGCTTTTGGCAGAGCGCGCATGAGGATTTCTACTAAACCACGTGCTAAGCACGCCCATGGTGCTTTTTTCAGCATCCACGCATCGATTTTTGCCAAACCACTTGTTAAGTATGCACATGCATCTTTCGGTAGACGCGCACGTTGTTTTCTGCCAAACCACAAGCTATGCATGCACATGCTGCTTTTGGGAGAACGCGCACGTGGATTTCTACCAAACCACGTGCCAAGCACGCTCATGCTGCTCTTTTCAGCACACGCGCATCGATTTGTGCCAAAGCACTTGTTAAGCATGCACATGCATCTTTTGGTAGAAGCGGAGGTTGTATTCTGCCAAACAACAAGATAAGCATGCACATGCTGCTTTTGGCAGAGCGCGCACGTGGATTTCTACCAAACCACGTGCTAAATACGCCCATGCTGCTCTTTTCAGCACACGCGCATCGATTTGTGCCAAACCACTTGTTAAGCATGCACACGGATCTTTCCGTAGACGCGCACGTTGTTTTCTGCCAAACCACAAGTTATGCGTGCATATGCTGCTTTTGGCAGAGCGCGCATGTGGATTTCTACCAAACCACGTGCTAAGCACGCCCTTGCTGCTCTTTTCAGCACACGCGTATCGATTTGTGGTAAACAACTTGTTAAGCATGCAAATGGATCTTTTGGTAGACGCGGACGTTGTTTTCTGCCAAACCACAAGTTAAGAATGCGTATGCTGCTTTTGGAAGAGCGCGCATGCGGATTTCTACTAAACCACGTGCTAAGCACGCCCATGCTGCTCTTTTCAGCACACGCGCATCGATGTGTGCCATACCACTTGTTAAGCATGCTCATGCATCTTCCCGTAGACGCGCACGTTGTTTTCTGCCAAACAAAAAGTCATGCATGCACATGCTGCTTTTTGCAGAGCGCGCTTGTGGATTTCTACCAAACCAGCTGCTAAGCACGCCCATGCTGCTCTTTTCAGCACACGCGCATCGATTTGTGTTAAACAACTTGTTAAGCATGCACATAGATCTTTTGGTAGACGCGGACGTTGTTTTCTGCCAAACCGCAAGTTAAGCATGCGCATGCTGCTTTTGGCAGAGCGCGCACGTGCATTTCTGCAAAAGGACGTGCTAAGCAAGCCCATGCTGCTCTTTTCAGCACACGTGCATCAATTTGTGGTAAACAACTTGTTTAACATGCACATGCATCTCTTGGTAGACGCGGAGGTTGTATTCTGCCAAACAACAAGTATGCACATGCTGCTTTTGGCAGAGCGCGCACGTGGATTTCTACCAAACCACGTGCTAAGTACGCCCATGCTGCTTTTTCAGCATCCACGCATCGATTTTTGCCAAAGCACTTGTTAAGTATGCACACGAATCTTTCGGTAGACGCGCACGTTGTTTTCTGCCAAACCACAAGCTATGCATGCACATGCTGCTTTTGGCAGAACGCGCACGTGGATTTCTACCAAACCACGTGCCAAGCACGCTCATGCTATTCTTTTCAGCACACGCGCATCGATTTGTGCCAAACCACTTGTTAAGCATGCACATGCATCTTTCGTTAGACGCGCAAGTTGTTTTTTGCCAAACCACAAGTTATGCATGCACATGCTGCTTTTGGCAGAGCGCGCATGTGGATTTCTAGCAAACCATATGCTAAACACGCCCATGCTGCTCTTTTCAGCACACGTGCATCTATTTGTGGTAAACAACTTGTTAAGCATGCACATGCATCTTTTGGTAGACGCGGAGGGTGTATTCTGCCAAACAACAAGTTAAGCATGCACATGCTGCTTTTGGCAGAGCGCGCACGTGGATTTCTACCAAACTACGTGCTAAGTTCGCCCATGCTGCTCCTTTCAGCACACGCGCATCCATTTGTGCCAAACCACTTGTTACGCATGCACACGGATCTTTCTGTAGACGCGCACGTTGTTTTCTGCCAAACCACAAGTTATGCGTGCATATGCTGCTTTTGGCAGAGCGCGCATGTGGATTTCTACCAAACCACGTGCTAAGCACACCCTTGCTGCTCTTTTCAGCACACGCGCATGGCTTTGTGCTAAACGACTTGTTAAGCATGCACATGCATCTTTCGGTAGACGCGGACGTTGTTTTCTGCCAAAGCACAAGTTAAGCATGCACATGCTGCTTTTGGCAGAGCGCGCGCGTGGATTTCTACCAAACCACGTGCTAAGCACGCCCTTGCTGCTTTTTTCAGCACACGCGCATCGCTTTGTGCCAAACCACTTGTTAAGCATGCACAGGGATCTTTCTGTAGACGCGCACGTTGTTTTCTGCCAAACCACAAGTTATGCGTGCATATGCTGCTTTTGGCAGAGCGCGCATGTGGATTTCTACCAAACCACGTGCTAAGCACGCCCTTGCTGCTCTTTTCAGCACACGCGCATGGCTTTGTGCTAAACGACTTGTTAAGCATGCACATGCATCTTTCGGTAGACGCGGACGTTGTTTTCTGCCAAAGCACAAGTTAAGCATGCACATGCTGCTTTTGGCAGAGCGCGCGCGTTGATTTCTTCCAAACCACGTGCTAAGCACGCCCTTGCTGCTCTTTTCGGCGCATGCGCATGGATTTGTGGCAAACAACTTGTTAAGCATGCAGATGCATCTTTCCGTAGAGGCGCACGTTTTTTCTGCCAAACCACAAGTTATGCATGCACATGCTGCTTTTGGCAGAGCGCGCATGTGGATTTCTACCAAACCACGTGCTAAGCACGCCTATGCAGCTTTTTTCAGCACACGCGCATCGAATTGGGCGAAACCACTTGTTAAGCATGCACATGCATCTTTCGGTAAACGCGCACGTTGTTTTCTGCCAGACCCCAAGCTAAGCATGCACATGCTGCCTTTGGCAGAGCGCGCATGCGGGATTCTACTAAACCACGTGCTAAGCACGCCCATGCTGCTCTTTTCAGCACACGCGCATCGATTTGTGCTAAACCACTTGTTAAGCATGCACATGTATCTTTTGGTAGACGCGGACGTTGTTTTCTGCCAAACCACAAGTTAAGCATGCACATGATGCTATTGGCAGAGCGCGCATGTGGATATCTACCAAACCACGTGCTAATCACGCCCTTGCTGCTCTTTTCAGCACACGCGCATGGATTTGTGGTAAACAACATGTTAAGCATGCGCATGCATCTTTCGGTAAACGCGCACGTTGTTTTCTGCCAAACCACAAGCTAAGCATGCACATGCTGCTTTTGGCAGAGCGCACAAGCTGATTTCTGCTAAACCACATGCTAAGCACGGCCATGCTGCTCTTTTCAGCACACGCGCATCGATGTGAGGCAAACCACTTGTTAAGCATGCACATGCATCTTTTCGTAGACGCGGATGTTGTTCTATGCCAAAGCACAATTAAGCATGGACATGAACCTTTTGGCAGAGCACGCACGTGGATTTCTACCAAACCACGTGGTAAGCACGCCCATGCTGCTCTTTTCAGCTCGCGCGCATCGATTTGTGGTAAACCACTTGTTAAGCATGCGCATGTATGTTTTGGTAGACGGGGACGTTGTTTTCTGCCAAACCACAAGTTAAGCAGGCACATGCTGCTTTCGGCAGAGCGCACACGTGGATTTTTGCCAAACGTCGTGCCAAGCACGCCCATTCTGCTCTTTGCAGCACACGCGCATCGATTTGTGGTAAACAACTGTTTAAGCATGCCCATGCATCTTTTGGTAGACGCGGACGTTGTTTTCTGCCATACCACACCTTACGCATGCACATGCTGCTTTTGGCAGAGCGCGCACGTGGATTTCTGCCAAACGATGTGCCAAGCACGCCCATGCTGCTCTTTTCTGCACACGCGCGTGGATTTGTGGTAAACAACTTGTTAAGCATGCACATACATCTTTCGGTAGACGCGGACGTTGTTTTCTGCCAAACCACAAGTTAAGCATGCAGATGCTGCTTTTGGCATAGCGCCCGCATTGATTTCTACCAAACCCCGTGCTAAGCCTGCACATGCTGCTCTTTTCAGCGCACGCGCATCGATTTGTGGTAAACAACTTGTTAAGCATGCACATGCATCTTTTGATAGACACGGAAGTTGTTTTCTGCCAAACCACAAGTTAAGCATGCACATGCTGCTTTTGGCAGAGCGCGCATGCGGATTTCTACCAAACCATGTGCTAAACACACCCATGCTGCTCTTTTCAGCACACGTGCATCGATTTGTGGTAAACAACTTGTTATGCATGCACATGCATCTTTTGGTAGACGCGGAGGTTGTATTCTGCCAAACAACAAGTTAAGCATGCACATGCTGCTTTGGCAGAGCGCGCACGTGGATTTCTACCAAACCACGTGCTAAGTACGCCCAAGCTGCTCTTTTCAGCACACGCGCATGGCTTTGTGCTGAACGACTTGTTAAGCATGCACATGCATCTTTCGGTAGACGCGGACGTTGTTTTCTGCCAAAGCACAAGTTAAGCATGCACATGCTGCTTTTGGCAGAGCGCGCGCGTGGATTTCTACCAAACCACGTGCTAAGCGCGCCCATGCTGCTCTCTTCAGCGCACGCGCATCGATTTGTGGTAAACAACTTGTTAAGCATGCAAATGGATCTTTTGGTAGACGCGGACGTTGTTTTCTGCCAAACCACAAGTTAAGAATGCATATGCTGCTTTTGGCAGAGCGCGCATGTGGATTTCTACCAAACCACGTGCTAAGCACGGCATTGCTGCTCTTTTCAGCACACGCGCATCGATGTGTGCCAAACCACTTGTTAAGCATGCACATGCATCTTTCCGTAGACACGCACGTTGTTTTCTGCCAAACAACAAGTTATGCATGCACATGCTGCTTTTTGCAGAGCGCGCTTGTCGAGTTCTACCAAACCAGCTGCTAAGCACGCCCATGCTGCTCTTTTCAGCACACGCGCATCGATTTGTGGTACACAATTTGTTAAGCATGCAGAAAGATCTTTTGCTAGACGCGGACGTCGTTTTCTGCCAAACCACAAGTTAAGCATGCACATGCTGCTTTTGGCAGAGCGCGCATGTGGATTTCTACCAAACCACGTGCTAAGCCTGCACATGCTGCTCTTTTCAGCGCACGCGCATCGATTTGTGGTAAACAACTTGTTAAGCATGCACATGCATCTTCTTGATAGACACGGAAGTTGTTTTCTGCCAAGCCACAAGTTAAGCATGCACATGCTGCTTTTGGCAGAGCGCGCATGCGGATTTCTACCAAACCATGTGCTAAACACGCCCATGCTGCTCTTTTCAGAACACGTGCATCGATTTGTGGTAAACAACTTGTTATGCATGCACATGCATCTTTTGGTAGACGCGGAGGTTGTATTCTGCCAAACAACAAGTTAAGCATGCACATGCTGCTTTTGGCAGAGCGCGCACGTGGATTTCTACCAAACCACGTGCTAAGTACGCCCAAGCTGCTCTTTTCAGCACACGCGCATCGATTTGTGCCAAACCACTTGTTAAGCATGCACACGGATCTTTCCGTAGACGCGCACGTTGTTTTCTGCCAAAGCACAAGTTAAGCATGCACATGCTGCTTTTGGCAGAGCGCGCGCGTGGATTTCTACCAAACCACGTGCTAAGCGCGCCCATGCTGCTCTCTTCAGCGCACGCGCATCGATTTGTTGTAAACAACTTGTTAAGCATGCAAATGGATCTTTTGGCAGACGCGGACGTTGTTTTCTGCCAAACCACAAGTTAAGAATGCATATGCTGCTTTTGGCAGAGCGCGCATGTGGATTTCTACCAAACCACGTGCTAAGCACGGCCTTGCTGCTCTTTTCAGCACACGCGCATCGATGTGTGCCAAACCACTTGTTAAGCATGCACATGCATCTTTCCGTAGACGCGCACGTTGTTTTCTGCCAAACAACAAGTTATGCATGCACATGCTGCTTTTTGCAGAGCGCGCTTGTGGAGTTCTACCAAACCAGCTGCTAAGAACGCCCATGCTGCTCTTTTCAGCACACGCGCATCGATTTGTGGTAAACAACTTGTTAAGCATGCACAAAGATCTTTTGGTAGACGCGGACGTTGTTTTCTGCCAAACCACAAGTTAAGCATGCACATGCTGCTTTTGGCAGAGCGCGCATGTGGATTTCTACCGAACCAAGTGCTACGCACGCCGTTGCTGCTCTTTTCAGCGCATGCGCATGGATTTGTGGTAAGCAACTTGTTAAGCATGCACATGCATCTGTCGGTAGACGCGGACGTTGTTTTCTGCTAAACCACAAGATAAGCATGCACAAGCAGCTTTTGGCAGAGCGCACGTGTTTTTCTGCCAAACGTCGTGCCAACCACGTCCATGCTGCTCTTTTCAGCACACGCGCACCATTTTGTGCGAAACCACTTATTAAACATGCACATGCATCTTTCCGTAGAGGCGCACGTTGTTTTCTGCCAAACCACAAGTTATGCATGCACATGCTGCTTTTGGCAGAGCGCGTATGTGGATTTCTACCAAACTACCTGCTAAGCACGCCCATGCAGCTTTTTTCAGCACACGCGCATCGATTTGTGCGAAACCACTTGTTAAGCGTGCACATGCATCTTTTCGTAGACGCGGATGTTGTTTTCTGCCAAACCACAAGCTAACCATGCACATGCAGCTTTTGGCAGGGCGCGCACGGGGATTTCTACCAAACGACATGCTAAGCACGCCCATGCTGCTCTTTTCAGCACACGCGCACCATTTTGTGCGAAACCACTTGTTAAGCATGCACATGCATCTTTCCGTAGAGGCGCACGTTTTTTCTGCCAAACCACAAGTTATGCATGCACATGCTGCTTTTGGCAGAGCGCGCATGTGGATTTCTACCAAACCACGTGCTAAGCACGCCTATGCAGCTTTTTTCAGCACACGCGCTTCGATTTGTGGTAAACCACTTGTTAAGCATGCACATGTATCTTTTGGTAGACGCGGACGTTGTTTTCTGCCAAACCACAAGTTAAGCAGGCACATGCTGCTTTTGGCAGAGCGCACACGTGGATTTCTGCCAAACGTCGTGCCAAGCACGCCCATTCTGCTCTTTGCAGCACACGCGCATGGATTTGTGGTAAACAACTTGTTAAGCATGCACATGCATCTTTCGGTAGACTCGGGCGTTGTTTTCTGCCATACCACACCTTACGCATGCACATGCTGCTTTTGGGAGAGCGCGCACGTGGATTTCTGCCAAACGACGTGCCAAGCACGCCCATGCTGCTCTTTTCTGCACACGCGCGTGGATTTGTGGTAAACAACTTGTTAAGCATGCACATGCATCTTTCGGTAGACGCGGACGTTGTTTTCTGCCAAACAACAAGTTAAGCATGCAGATGCTGCTTTTGGCATAGCGCACGTGTTTTTCTGCCAAACGTCGTGCCAACCACGTCCATGGTGCTCTTTTCAGCACACGCGCATGGATTTATGGTAAACAACTTAATCATGCACATGCATCTTTCGGTAGACGCGGGCGTTGTTTTCTGCCAAATCACAAGCTAAGCATGCACATGCAGCTTTTGGCAGAGCGCGCACGTGGATTTCTACCAAACGACGTGCTAAGCTCGCCCATGTTGCTCTTTTCAGCACACGCGCACCATTTTGTGCGAAACCACTTATTAAACATGCACATGCATCTTTCCGTAGAGGCGCACGTTGTTTTCTGCCAAACCACAAGTTATGCATGCACATGCTGCTTTTGGCAGAGCGCGCATGTGGATTTCTACCAAACCGCGTGCTAAGCACGCCCTTGCTGCTTTTTTCAGCACACGCGCATCGCTTTGTGAGAAACCACTTGTTAAGCATGCACATGGATCTTTCGGTAAACGCGCACGTTGTTTTCTGCCAGACCACAAGCTAAGCATGCACATGCTGCTTTTGGCAGAGCGCCCAAGCTGATTTCTGCTAAACCACATGCTAAGCACGCCCATGCTGCTCTTTTCAGCACACGCGCATCGATGTGGGGCAAACCACTTGTTAAGCATGCACATGCATCTTTCCGTAGACGCGCACGTTGTTTTCTGCCAAACAACAAGTTATGCATGCACATGCTGCTTTTGGCAGAGCGCGCATGTGGATTTCTACCAAACCACGTGGTAAGCACGCCCATGCTGCTCTTTTCAGCACGCGCGCATCGATTTGTGGTAAACCACTTGTTAAGCATGCACATGTATCTTTTGGTAGACGCGGACGTTGTTTTCTGCCAAACCATAAGTTAAGCAGGCACATGCTGCTTTCGGCAGAGCGCACACGTGGATTTCTGCCAAACGTCGTGCCAAGCACGCCCATTCTGCTCTTTGCAGCACACGCGCATGGATTTGTGGTAAACAACTTGTTAAGCATGCACATGCATCTTTCGGTAGACTCGGGCGTTGTTTTCTGCCATACCACACCTTACGCATGCACATGCTGCTTTTGGGAGAGCGCGCACGTGGATTTCTGCCAAACGACGTGCCAAGCACGCCCATGCTGCTCTTTTCTGCACACGCGCGTGGATTTGTGGTAAACAACTTGTTAAGCATGCACATGCATCTTTCGGTAGACGCGGACGTTGTTTTCTGCCAAACAACAAGTTAAGCATGCAGATGCTGCTTTTGGCATAGCGCGCATGCGGATTTCTACCAAACGATGTGCTAAACACGCCCATGCTGCTCTTTTCAGAACACGTGCATCGATTTGTGGTAAACAACTTGTTATGCATGCACATGCATCTTTTGGTAGACGCTGAGGTTGTATTCTGCCAAACAACAAGTTAAGCATGCACATGCTGCTTTTGGCAGAGCGCGCACGTGGATTTCTACCAAACCACGTGCTAAGTACGCCCAAGCTGCTCTTTTCAGCACACGCGCATCGATTTGTGCCAAACCACTTGTTAAGCATGCAAATGGATCTTTTGGTAGACGCGGACGTTGTTTTCTGCCAAACCACAAGTTAAGAATGCATATGCTGCTTTTGGCAGAGCGCGCATGTGGATTTCTACCAAACCACGTGCTAAGCACGGCCTTGCTGCTCTTTTCAGCACACGCGCATGGATGTGTGCCAAACCACTTGTTAAGCATGCACATGCATCTTTCCGTAGACGCGCACGTTGTTTTCTGCCAAACAACAAGTTATGCATGCACATGCTGCTTTTTGCAGAGCGCGCTTGTGGAGTTCTACCAAACGAGCTGCTAAGAAAGCCCATGCTGCTCTTTTCAGCACACGCGCATCGATTTGTGGTAAACAACTTGTTAAGCATGCACAAAGATCTTTTGGTAGACGCGGACGTTGTTTTCTGCCAAACCACAAGTTAAGCATGCACATGCTGCTTTTGGCAGAGCGCGCATGTGGATTTCTACCAAACCAAGTGCTACGCATGCCGTTTCTGCTCTTTTCAGCGCATGCGCATGGATTTGTGGTAAACAACTTGTTAAGCATGCACATGCATCTCTCGGTAGACGCGGACGTTGTTTTCTGCTAAACCACAAGATAAGCATGCACAAGCAGCTTTTGGCAGAGCGCGCACGTGTTTTTCTGCCAAACGTCGTGCCAAGCACGTCCATGGTGCTCTTTTCAGCACACGCGCATGGATTTATGGTAAACAACTTAATCATGCACATGCATCTTTCGGTAGACGCGGGCGTTGTTTTCTGCCAAACCACAAGCTAAGCATGCACATGCAGCTTTTGGTAGAGCGCGCACGTGGATTTCTACCAAACGACGTGCTAAGCTCGCCCATGCTGCTCTTTTCAGCACACGCGCACCATTTTGTGCGAAACCACTTAACATGCACATGCATCTTTCCGTAGAGGCGCACGTTGTTTTCTGCCAAACCACAAGTTATGCATGCACATGCTGCTTTTGGCAGAGCGCGCATGTGGATTTCTACCAAACTACCTGCTAAGCACGCCCATGCAGCTTTTTTCAGCACACGCGCATCGATTTGTGCGAAACCACTTGTTAAGCGTGCACATGCATCTTTTCGTAGACGCGGATGTTGTTTTCTGCCAAACCACAAGCTAACCATGCACATGCAGCTTTTGGCAGGGCGCGCACGTGGATTTCTACCAAACGACGTGCTAAGCACGCCCATGCTGCTCTTTTCAGCACACGCGCACCATTTTGTGCGAAACCACTTGTTAAGCATGCACATGCATCTTTCCGTAGAGGCGCATGTTTTTTCTGCCAAACCACAAGTTATGCATGCACATGCTGCTTTTGGTAGAGCGCGCATGTGGATTTCTACCAAACCACGTGGTGAGCACGCCCATGCTGCTCTTTTCAGCACGCGCGCATCGATTTGTGGTAAACCACTTGTTAAGCATGCACATGTATCTTTTGGTAGACGCGGACGTTGTTTTCTGCCAAACCACAAGTTAAGCAGGCACATGCTGCTATCGGCAGAGCGCACACGTGGATTTCTGCCAAACGTCGTGCCAAGCACGCCCATTCTGCTCTTTGCAGCACACGCGCATGGATTTGTGGTAAACAACTTGTTAAGCATGCACATGCATCTTTCGGTAGACTCGGGCGTTGTTTTCTGCCATACCACACCTTACGCATGCACATGCTGCTTTTGGGAGAGCGCGCACGTGGATTTCTGCCAAACCACGTGCTAAGCACGGCCTTGCTGCTCTTTTCAGCACACGCGCATCGATGTGTGTCAAACCACTTGTTAAGCATGCACATGCATCTTTCCGTAGACGCGCACGTTGTTTTCTGCCAAACAACAAGTTATGCATGCACATGCTGCTTTTTGCAGAGCGCGCTTGTGGAGTTCTAAGAAACCAGCTGCTAAGAACGCCCATGCTGCTCTTTTCAGCACACGCGCATCGATTTGTGGTAAACAACTTGTTAAGCATGCACAAAGATCTTTTGGTAGACGCGGACGTTGTTTTCTGCCAAACCACAAGTTAAGCATGCACATGCTGCTTTTGGCAGAGCGCGCATGTGGATTTCTACCAAACCAAGTGCTACGCACGCCGTTGCTGCTCTTTTCAGCGCATGCGCATGGATTTGTGGTAAACAACTTGTTAAGCATGCACATGCATCTCTCGGTAGACGCGGACATTGTTTTCTGCTAAACCACAAGATAAGCATGCGCAAGCAGCTTTTGGCAGAGCGCGCACGTGTTTTTCTGCCAAACGTCGTGCCAACCACGTCCATGGTGCTCTTTTCAGCGCACGCGCATGGATTTGTGGTAAACAACTTAATCATGCACATGCATCTTTCGGTAGACGCGGGCGTTGTTTTCTGCCAAACCACAAGCTAAGCATGCACATGCAGCTTTTGGCAGAGCGCGCACGTGGATTTCTACCAAACGACGTGCTAAGCTCGCCCATGCTGCTCTTTTCAGCACACGCGCACCATTTTGTGCGAAACCACTTATTAAACATGCACATGCATCTTTCCGTAGAGGCGCACGTTGTTTTCTGCCAAACCACAAGTTATGCATGCACATGCTGCTTTTGGCAGAGCGCGCATGTGGATTTCTACCAAACTACCTGCTAAGCACGCCCATGCAGCTTTTTTCAGCACACGCGCATCGATTTGCGAAACCACTTGTTAAGCGTGCACATGCATCTTTTCGTAGACGCGGATGTTGTTTTCTGCCAAACCACAAGCTAACCATGCACATGCAGCTTTTGGCAGGGCGCGCACGTGGATTTCTACCAAACGACGTGCTAAGCACGCCCATGCTGCTCTTTTCAGCACACGCGCACCATTTTGTGCGAAACCACTTGTTAAGCATGCACATGCATCTTTCCGTAGAGGCCTACGTTTTTTCTGCCAAACCACAAGTTATGCATGCACATGCTGCTTTTGGCAGAGCGCGCATGTGGATTTCTACCAAACCACGTGGTAAGCACGCCCATGCTGCTCTTTTCAGCACGCGCGCATCGATTTGTGGTAAACCACTTGTTAAGCATGCACATGTATCTTTTGGTAGACGCGGACGTTGTTTTCTGCCAAACCACAAGTTAAGCAGGCACATGCTGCTTTCGGCAGAGCACACACGTGGATTTCTGCCAAACGTCGTGCCAAGCACGCCCATTCTGCTGTTTGCAGCACACGCGCATGGATTTGTGGTAAACAACTTGTTAAGCATGCACATGCATCTTTCGGTAGACTCGGGCGTTGTTTTCTGCCATACCACACCTTACGCATGCACATGTTGCTTTTGGGAGAGCGCGCACGTGGATTTCTGCCAAACGACGTGCCAAGCACGCCCATGCTGCTCTTTTCTGCACGCGCGTGGATTTGTGGTAAACAACTTGTTAAGCATGCACATGCATCTTTCGGTAGACGCGGACGTTGTTTTCTGCCAAACCACAAGTTAAGCATGCAGATGCTGCTTTTGGCATAGCGCCCGCGTTGATTTCTACCAAACCACGTGCTAAGCCTGCACATGCTGCTCTTTTCAGCGCACGCGCATCGATTTGTGGTAAACAACTTGTTAAGCATGCACATGCATCTTTTGATAGACACGGAAGTTGTTTTCTGCCAAACCACAAGTTAAGCATGCACATGCTGCTTTTGGCAGAGCGCGCATGCGGATTTCTACCAAACCATGTGCTAAACACGCCCA
The DNA here is from genome assembly GCF_050947875.1 of Dermacentor variabilis. NCBI lineage: Eukaryota > Metazoa > Arthropoda > Arachnida > Ixodida > Ixodidae > Dermacentor > Dermacentor variabilis. Next base: position 3,795,986 of record NW_027460357.1, read on the forward strand.
TGCTGCTCTTTTCAGCACACGTGCATCGATTTGTGGTAAACAACTTGTTATGCATGCACATGCATCTTTTGGTAGACGCGGAGGTTGTATTCTGCCAAACAACAAGTTAAGCATGCACATGCTGCTTTTGGCAGAGCGCGCACGTGGATTTCTACCAAACCACGTGCTAATTACGCCCAAGCTGCTCTTTTCAGCACACGCGCATCGATTTGTGTCAAACCACTTGTTAAGCATGCACACGGATCTTTCCGTAGACGCGCACATTGTTTTCTGCCGAACCACAAGTTATGCGTGCATATGCTGCTTTTGGCAGAGCGCGCATGTGGATTTCTACCAAACCACGTGCTAAGCACGCCCTTGCTGCTCTTTTCAGCACACGCGCATGGCTTTGTGCTAAACGACTTGTTAAGCATGCACATGCATCTTTCGGTAGTCGCGGACGTTGTTTTCTGCCTAAGCACAAGTTAAGCATGCACATGCTGCTTTTGGCAGAGCGCGCGCGTGGATTTCTACCAAACCACGTGCTAAGCGCACCCATGCTGCTCTCTTCAGCGCACGCGCATCGATTTGTGGTAAACAACTTGTTAAGCATGCAAATGGATCTTTTGGTAGACGCGGACGTCGTTTTCTGCCAAACCACAAGTTAAGAATGCATATGCTGCTTTTGGCAGAGCGCGCATATGGATTTCTACCAAACCAAGTGCTAAGCACGCCGTTGCTGCTCTTTTCAGCGCATGCGCATGGATTTGTGGTAAACAACTTATTAAGCATGCACATGCATCTGTCGGTAGACGCGGACGTTGTTTTCTGCTAAACCACAAGATAAGCATGCACAAGCAGCTTTTGGCAGAGCGCGCGCGTGTTTTTCTGCCAAAGTCGTGCCAACCACGTCCATGGTGCTCTTTTCAGCACACGCGCATGGATTTATGGTAAACAACTTAATCATGCACATGCATCTTTCGGTAGGCGCGGGCGTTGTTTTCTGCCAAACCACAAGCTAAGCATGCACATGCAGCTTTTGGCAGAGCGCGCACGTGGATTTCTACCAAACGACGTATTAAGCTCGCCCATGCTGCTCTTTTCAGCACACGCGCACCATTTTGTGCGAAACCACTTATTAAACATGCACATGCATCTTTCCGTAGAGGCGCACGTTGTTTTCTGTCAAACCACAAGTTATGCATGCACATGCTGCTTTTGGCCGAGCGCGCATGTGGATTTCTACCAAACTACCTGCTAAGCACGCCCATGCTGCTCTTTTGAGCACACGCGCCCCATTTTGTGCGAAACCACTTATTACACATGCACATGCATCTTTCCGTAGAGGCGCACGTTGTTTTCTGCCAAACCACAAGTTATGCATGCACATGCTGCTTTTGGCAGAGCGCGCATGTGGATTTCTACCAAACTACCTGCTAAGCACGCCCATGCAGCTTTTTTCAGCACACGCGCATCGATTTGTGCGAAACCACTTGTTAAGCGTGCACATGCATCTTTTCGTAGACGCGGATGTTGTTTTCTGCCAAACCACAAGCTAACCATGCACATGCAGCTTTTGGCAGGGCGCGCACGTGGATTTCTACCAAACGACCTGCTAAGCACGCCCATGCTGCTCTTTTCAGCACACGCGCACCATTTTGTGCGAAACCACTTGTTAAGCATGCACATGCATCTTTCCGTAGAGGCGCACGTTTTTTCTGCCAAACCACAAGTTATGCATGCACATGCTGCTTTTGGCAGAGCGCGCATGTGGATTTCTACCAAACCACGTGCTAAGCACGCCTATGCAGCTTTTTTCAGCACACGCGCTTCGATTTGTGCGAAACCACTTGTTAAGCATGCACATGGATCTTTCGGTAAACGCGCACGTTGTTTTCTGCCAGACCACAAGCTAAGCATGCACATGCTGCTTTTGGCAGAGCGCCCAAGCTGATTTCTGCTAAACCACATGCTAAGCACGCCCATGGTGCTCTTTTCAGCACACGCGCATCGATGTGAGGCAAACCACTTGTTAAGCATGCACATGCATCTTTTCGTAGACGCGGATGTTGTTCTATGCCAAACCACAATTAAGCATGGACATGCACCTTTTGGCAGAGCGCGCACGTGGATTTCTACCAAACGACGTGGTAAGCACGCCCATGCTGCTCTTTTCAGCACACGCGCATCGATTTGTTCCAAACCACTTGTTAAGCATGCACATGCATCTTTCCGTAGACGCGCACGTTGTTTTCTGCCAAACAACAAGTTATGCATGCACATGCTGCTTTTGGCAGAGCGCGCATGTGGATTTCTACCAAACCACGTGGTAAGCACGCCCATGCTGCTCTTTTCAGCACGCGCGCATCGATTTGTGGTAAACCACTTGTTAAGCATGCACATGTATCTTTTGGTAGACGCGGACGTTGTTTTCTGCCAAACCACAAGTTAAGCAGGCACATGCTGCTTTCGGCAGAGCGCACACGTCGATTTCTGCCAAACGTCGTGCCAAGCACGCCCATTCTGCTCTTTGCAGCACACGCGCATGGATTTGTGGTAAACAACTTGTTAAGCATGCACATGCATCTTTCGGTAGGCTCGGGCGTTGTTTTCTGCCATACCACACCTTACGCATGCACATGCTGCTTTTGGGAGAGCGCGCACGTGGATTTCTGCCAAACGACGTGCCAAGCACGCCCATGCTGCTCTTTTCTGCACACGCGCGTGGATTTGTGGTAAACAACTTGTTAAGCATGCACATGCATCTTTCGGTAGACGCGGACGTTGTTTTCTGCCAGACCACAAGTTAAGCATGCAGATGCTGCTTTTGGCATAGCGCCCGCGTTGATTTCTACCAAACCACGTGCTAAGCCTGCACATGCTGCTCTTTTCAGCGCACGCGCATCGATTTGTGGTAAACAACTTGTTAAGCATGCACATGCATCTTTTGATAGACACGGAAGTTCTTTTCTGCCAAACCACAAGATAAGCATGCACATGCTGCTTTTGGCAGAGCGGGCATGTGGATTTCTACCAAACCATGTGCTAAACACGCCCATGCTGCTCTTTTCAGCACACGTGCATCGATTTGTGGTAAACAACTTGTTATGCATGCACATGCATCTTTTGGTAGACGCGGAGGTTGTATTCTGCCAAACAAAAAGTTAAGCATGCACATGCTGCTTTTGGCAGAGCGCGCACGTGGATTTCTACCAAACCACGTGCTAAGTACGCCCAAGCTGCTCTTTTCAGCACACGCGCATCGATTTGTGCCAAACCACTTGTTAAGCATGCACACGGATCTTTCCGTAGACGCGCACATTGTTTTCTGCCGAACCACAAGTTATGCGTGCATATGCTGCTTTTGGCAGAGCGCGCATGTGGATTTCTACCAAACCACGTGCTAAGCACGCCCTTGCTGCTCTTTTCAGCACACGCGCATGGCTTTGTGCTAAACGACTTGTTAAGCATGCACATGCATCTTTCGGTAGACGCGGACGTTGTTTTCTGCCAAAGCACAAGTTAAGCATGCACATGCTGCTTTTGGCAGAGCGCGCGCGTGGATTTCTACCAAACCACGTGCTAAGCGCGCCCATGCTGCTCTCTTCAGCGCACGCGCATCGATTTGTGGTAAACAACTTGTTAAGCATGCAAATGGATCTTTTGGTAGACGCGGACGTTGTTTTCTGCCAAACCACAAGTTAAGAATGCATATGCTGCTTTTGGCAGAGCGCGCATATGGATTTCTACCAAACCAAGTGCTAAGCACGCCGTTGCTGCTCTTTTCAGCGCATGCGCATGGATTTGTGGTAAACAACTTGTTAAGCATGCACATGCATCTGTCGGTAGACGCGGACGTTGTTTTCTGCTAAACCACAAGATAAGCATGCACAAGCAGCTTTTGGCAGAGCGCGCACGTGTTTTTCTGCCAAAGTCGTGCCAACCACGTCCATGGTGCTCTTTTCAGCACACGCGCATGGATTTATGGTAAACAACTTAATCATGCACATGCATCTTTCGGTAGACGCGGGCGTTGTTTTCTGCCAAACCACAAGCTAAGCATGCACATGCAGCTTTTGGCAGAGCGCGCACGTTGATTTCTACCAAACGACGTGCTAAGCTCGCCCATGCTGCTCTTTTCAGCGCACGCGCACCATTTTGTGCGAAACCACTTATTAAACATGCACATGCATCTTTCCGTAGAGGCGCACGTTGTTTTCTGCCAAACCACAAGTTATGCATGCACATGCTGCTTTTGGCTGAGCGCGCATGTGGATTTCTACCAAACTACCTGCTAAGCACGCCCATGCTGCTCTTTTCAGCACACGCGAACCATTTTGTGCGAAACCACTTATTACACATGCACCTTTCCGTAGAGGCGCACGTTGTTTTCTGCCAAACCACAAGTTATGCATGCACATGCTGCTTTTGGCAGAGCGCGCATGTGGATTTCTGCCAAACTACCTGCTAAGCACGGCCATGCAGCTTTTTTCAGCACACGCGCATCGATTTGTGCGAAACCACTTGTTAAGCGTGCACATGCATCTTTTCGTAGACGCGGATGTTGTTTTCTGCCAAACCACAAGCTAACCATGCACATGCAGCTTTTGGCAGGGCGCGCACGTGGATTTCTACCAAACGACGTGCTAAGCACGCCCATGCTGCTCTTTTCAGCACACGCGCACCATTTTGTGCGAAACCACTTGTTAAGCATGCACATGCATCTTTCCGTAGAGGCGCACGTTTTTTCTGCCAAACCACAAGTTATGCATGCACATGCTGCTTTTGGCAGAGCGCGCATGTGGATTTCTACCAAACCACGTGCTAAGCACGCCTATGCAGCTTTTTTCAGCACACGCGCTTCGCTTTGTGCGAAACCACTTGTTAAGCATGCACATGGATCTTTCGGTAAACGCGCACGTTGTTTTCTGCCAGACCACAAGCTAAGCATGCACATGCTGCTTTTGGCAGAGCGCCCAAGCTGATTTCTGCTAAACCACATGCTAAGCACGCCCATGGTGCTCTTTTCAGCACACGCGCATCGATGTGAGGCAAACCACTTGTTAAGCATGCACATGCATCTTTTCGTAGACGCGGACGTTGTTTTCTGCCAAACCACAAGTTAAGCAGGCACATGCTGCTTTCGGCAGAGCGCACACGTCGATTTCTGCCAAACGTCGTGCCAAGCACGCCCATTCTGCTCTTTGCAGCACACGCGCATGGATTTGTGGTAAACAACTTGTTAAGCATGCACATGCATCTTTCGGTAGGCTCGGGCGTTGTTTTCTGCCATACCACACCTTACGCATGCACATGCTGCTTTTGGGAGAGCGCGCACGTGGATTTCTGCCAAACGACGTGCCAAGCACGCCCATGCTGCTCTTTTCTGCACACGCGCGTGGATTTGTGGTAAACAACTTGTTAAGCATGCACATGCATCTTTCGGTAGACGCGGACGTTGTTTTCTGCCAGACCACAAGTTAAGCATGCAGATGCTGCTTTTGGCATAGCGCCCGCGTTGATTTCTACCAAACCACGTGCTAAGCCTGCACATGCTGCTCTTTTCAGCGCACGCGCATCGATTTGTGGTAAACAACTTGTTAAGCATGCACATGCATCTTTTGATAGACACGGAAGTTCTTTTCTGCCAAACCACAAGATAAGCATGCACATGCTGCTTTTGGCAGAGCGGGCATGTGGATTTCTACCAAACCATGTGCTAAACACGCCCATGCTGCTCTTTTCAGCACACGTGCATCGATTTGTGGTAAACAACTTGTTATGCATGCACATGCATCTTTTGGTAGACGCGGAGGTTGTATTCTGCCAAACAACAAGTTAAGCATGCACATGCTGCTTTTGGCAGAGCGCGCACGTGGATTTCTACCAAACCACGTGCTAAGTACGCCCAAGCTGCTCTTTTCAGCACGCGCGCAGCGATTTGTGCCAAACCACTTGTTAAGCATGCACACGGATCTTTCCGTAGACGCGCACATTGTTTTCTGCCGAACCACAAGTTATGCGTGCATATGCTGCTTTTGGCAGAGCGCGCATGTGGATTTCTACCAAACCACGTGCTAAGCACGCCCTTGCTGCTCTTTTCAGCACACGCGCATGGCTTTGTGCTAAACGACTTGTTAAGCATGCACATGCATCTTTCGGTAGACGCGGACGTTGTTTTCTGCCAAAGCACAAGTTAAGCATGCACATGCTGCTTTTGGCAGAGCGCGCGCGTGGATTTCTACCAAACCACGTGCTAAGCGCGCCTATGCTGCTCTCTTCAGCGCACGCGCATCGATTTGTGGTAAACAACTTGTTAAGCATGCAAATGGATCTTTTGGTAGACGCGGACGTTGTTTTCTGCCCAACCACAAGTTAAGAATGCATATGCTGCTTTTGGCAGAGCGCGCATGTGGATTTCTACCAAACCACGTGCTAAGCACGGCCTTGCTGCTCTTTTCAGCACACGCGCATCGATGTGTGCCAAACCACTTGTTAAGCATGCACATGCATCTTTCCGTAGACGCGCACGTTGTTTTCTGCCAAACAACAAGTTATGCATGCACATGCTGCTTTTGGCAGAGCGCGCATGTGGATTTCTACCAAACTACCTGCTAAGCACGCCCATGCAGCTTTTTTCAGCACACGCGCATCGATTTGTGCGAAACCACTTGTTAAGCGTGCACATGCATCTTTTCGTAGACGCGGATGTTGTTTTCTGCCAAACCACAAGCTAACCATACACATGCAGCTTTTGGCAGGGCGCGCACGTGGATTTCTACCAAACGACGTGCTAAGCACGCCCATGCTGCTCTTTTCAGCACACGCGCACCATTTTGTGCGAAACCACTTGTTAAGCATGCACATGCATCTTTCCGTAGAGGCGCACGTTTTTTCTGCCAAACCACAAGTTATGCATGCACATGCTGCTTTTGGCAGAGCGCGCATGTGGATTTCTACCAAACCACGTGCTAAGCACGCCTATGCAGCTTTTTTCAGCACACGCGCTTCGATTTGTGCGAAACCACTTGTTAAGCATGCACATGGATCTTTCGGTAAACGCGCACGTTGTTTTCTGCCAGAGCACAAGCTAAGCATGCACATGCTGCTTTTGGCAGAGCGCCCAAGCTGATTTCTGCTAAACCACATGCTAAGCACGCCCATGGTGCTCTTTTCAGCACACGCGCATCGATGTGAGGCAAACCACTTGTTAAGCATGCACATGCATCTTTTCGTAGACGCGGATGTTGTTCTATGCCAAACCACAATTAAGCATGGACATGCACCTTTTGGCAGAGCGCGCACGTGGATTTCTACCAAACGACGTGGTAAGCACGCCCATGCTGCTCTTTTCAGCACACGCGCATCGATTTGTTCCAAACCACTTGTTAAGCATGCACATGCATCTTTCCGTAGACGCGCACGTTGTTTTCTGCCAAACAACAAGTTATGCATGCACATGCTGCTTTTGGCAGAGCGCGCATGTGGATTTCTACCAAACCACGTGGTAAGCACGCCCATGCTGCTCTTTTCAGCACGCGCGCATCGATTTGTGGTAAACCACTTGTTAAGCATGCACATGTATCTTTTGGTAGACGCGGACGTTGTTTTCTGCCAAACCACAAGTTAAGCAGGCACATGCTGCTTTCGGCAGAGCGCACACGTCGATTTCTGCCAAACGTCGTGCCAAGCACGCCCATTCTGCTCTTTGCAGCACATGCGCATGGATTTGTGGTAAACAACTTGTTAAGCATGCACATGCATCTTTCGGTAGGCTCGGGCGTTGTTTTCTGCCATACCACACCTTACGCATGCACATGCTGCTTTTGGGAGAGCGCGCACGTGGATTTCTGCCAAACGACGTGCCAAGCACGCCCATGCTGCTCTTTTCTGCTCACGCGCGTGGATTTGTGGTAAACAACTTGTTAAGCATGCACATGCATCTTTCGGTAGACGCGGACGTTGTTTTCTGCCAGACCACAAGTTAAGCATGCAGATGCTGCTTTTGGCATAGCGCCCGCGTTGATTTCTACCAAACCACGTGCTAAGCCTGCACATGCTGCTCTTTTCAGCGCACGCGCATCGATTTGTGGTAAACAACTTGTTAAGCATGCACATGCATCTTTTGATAGACACGGAAGTTCTTTTCTGCCAAACCACAAGATAAGCATGCACATGCTGCTTTTGGCAGAGCGGGCATGTGGATTTCTACCAAACCATGTGCTAAACACGCCCATGCTGCTCTTTTCAGCACGCGCGCATCGATTTGTGGTAAACCACTTGTTAAGCATGCACATGTATCTTTTGGTAGACGCGGACGTTGTTTTCTGCCAAACCACAAGTTAAGCAGGCACATGCTGCTTTCGGCAGAGCGCACACGTCGATTTCTGCCAAACGTCGTGCCAAGCACGCCCATTCTGCTCTTTGCAGCACACGCGCATGGATTTGTGGTAAACAACTTGTTAAGCATGCACATGCATCTTTCGGTAGGCTCGGGCGTTGTTTTCTGCCATACCACACCTTACGCATGCACATGCTGCTTTTGGGAGAGCGCGCACGTGGATTTCTGCCAAACGACGTGCCAAGCACGCCCATGCTGCTCTTTTCTGCACACGCGCGTGGATTTGTGGTAAACAACTTGTTAAGCATGCACATGCATCTTTCGGTAGACGCGGACGTTGTTTTCTGCCAGACCACAAGTTAAGCATGCAGATGCTGCTTTTGGCATAGCGCCCGCGTTGATTTCTACCAAACCACGTGCTAAGCCTGCACATGCTGCTCTTTTCAGCGCACGCGCATCGATTTGTGGTAAACAACTTGTTAAGCATGCACATGCATCTTTTGATAGACACGGAAGTTCTTTTCTGCCAAACCACAAGATAAGCATGCACATGCTGCTTTTGGCAGAGCGGGCATGTGGATTTCTACCAAACCATGTGCTAAACACGCCCATGCTGCTCTTTTCAGCACACGTGCATCGATTTGTGGTAAACAACTTGTTATGCATGCACATGCATCTTTTGGTAGACGCGGAGGTTGTATTCTGCCAAACAACAAGTTAAGCATGCACATGCTGCTTTTGGCAGAGCGCGCACGTGGATTTCTACCAAACCACGTGCTAAGTACGCCCAAGCTGCTCTTTTCAGCACACGCGCATCGATTTGTGCCAAACCACTTGTTAAGCATGCGCACGGATCTTTCCGTAGACGCGCACATTGTTTTCTGCCGAACCACAAGTTATGCGTGCATATGCTGCTTTTGGCAGAGCGCGCATGTGGATTTCTACCAAACCACGTGGTAAGCACGCCCATGCTGCTCTTTTCAGCACGCGCGCATCGATTTGTGGTAAACCACTTGTTAAGCATGCACATGTATCTTTTGGTAGACGCGGACGTTGTTTTCTGCCAAACCACAAGTTAAGCAGGCACATGCTGCTTTCGGCAGAGCGCACACGTCGATTTCTGCCAAACGTCGTGCCAAGCACGCCCATTCTGCTCTTTGCAGCACACGCGCATGGATTTGTGGTAAACAACTTGTTAAGCATGCACATGCATCTTTCGGTAGGCTCGGGCGTTGTTTTCTGCCATACCACACCTTACGCATGCACATGCTGCTTTTGGGAGAGCGCGCACGTGGATTTCTGCCAAACGACGTGCCAAGCACACCCATGCTGCTCTTTTCTGCACACGCGCATGGCTTTGTGCTAAACGACTTGTTAAGCATGCACATGCATCTTTCGGTAGACGCGGACGTTGTTTTCTGCCAAAGCACAAGTTAAGCATGCACATGCTGCTTTTGGCAGAGCGCGCGCGTGGATTTCTACCAAACCACGTGCTAAGCACGCCCTTGCTGCTTTTTTCAGCACACGCGCATCGCTTTGTGCCAAACCACTTGTTAAGCATGCACACGGATCTTTCCGTAGAGGCGCACGTTGTTTTCTGCCAAACCACAAGTTATGCATGAAGTGCTGCTTTTGGCAGAGCGCCCATGTGGAGTTCTACCAAACCACGTGCCAAGCACGCTCATGCTATTCTTTTCAGCACACGCGCATCGATTTGTGCCAAACCACTTGTTAAGCATGCACATGCATCTTTCGTTAGACGCGCAAGTTGTTTTCTGCCAAACCACAAGTTATGCATGCACATGCTGCTTTTGGCAAAGCGCGCATGTGGATTCCTAGCAAACCATATGCTAAACACGCCCATGCTGCTCTTTTCAGCGCGTGTGCATCGATTTGTGGTAAACAACTTGTTAAGCATGCACATGCATCTTTTGGTAGACGCGGAGGGTGTATTCTGCCAAACAACAAGTTAAGCATGCACATGCTGCTTTTGGCAGAGCGCGCACGTGGATTTCTACCAAACCACGTGCTAAGCACGCCCTTGCTGCTCTTTTCGGCGCATGCGCATGGATTTGTGGCAAACAACTTGTTAAGCATGCAGATGCATCTTTCCGTAGAGGCGCACGTTTTTTCTGCCAAACCACAAGTTATGCATGCACATGCTGCTTTTGGCAGAGCGCGCATGTGGATTTCTACCAAACCACGTGCTAAGCACGCCTATGCAGCTTTTTTCAGCACACGCGCATCGAATTGGGCGAAACCACTTGTTAAGCATGCACATGCATCTTTCGGTAAACGCGCACGTTGTTTTCTGCCAGACCCCAAGCTAAGCATGCACATGCTGCCTTTGGCAGAGCGCGCATGCGGGATTCTACTAAACCACGTGCTAAGCACGCCCATGCTGCTCTTTTCAGCACACGCGCATCGATTTGTGCTAAACCACTTGTTAAGCATGCACATGTATCTTTTGGTAGACGCGGACGTTGTTTTCTGCCAAACCACAAGTTAAGCATGCACATGATGCTATTGGCAGAGCGCGCATGTGGATATCTACCAAACCACGTGCTAATCACGCCCTTGCTGCTCTTTTCAGCACACGCGCATGGATTTGTGGTAAACAACATGTTAAGCATGCGCATGCATCTTTCGGTAAACGCGCACGTTGTTTTCTGCCAAACCACAAGCTAAGCATGCACATGCTGCTTTTGGCAGAGCGCACAAGCTGATTTCTGCTAAACCACATGCTAAGCACGGCCATGCTGCTCTTTTCAGCACACGCGCATCGATGTGAGGCAAACCACTTGTTAAGCATGCACATGCATCTTTTCGTAGACGCGGATGTTGTTCTATGCCAAAGCACAATTAAGCATGGACATGAACCTTTTGGCAGAGCACGCACGTGGATTTCTACCAAACCACGTGGTAAGCACGCCCATGCTGCTCTTTGCAGCACACGCGCATCGATTTGTGGTAAACAACTGTTTAAGCATGCCCATGCATCTTTTGGTAGACGCGGACGTTGTTTTCTGCCATACCACACCTTACGCATGCACATGCTGCTTTTGGCAGAGCGCGCACGTGGATTTCTGCCAAACGACGTGCCAAGAACGCCCATGCTGCTCTTTCTTGCACACGCGCGTGGATTTGTGGTAAACAACTTGTTAAGCATGCACATACATCTTTCGGTAGACGCGGACGTTGTTTTCTGCCAAACCACAAGTTAAGCATGCAGATGCTGCTTTTGGCATAGCGCCCGCGTTGATTTCTACCAAACCACGTGCTAAGCCTGCACATGCTGCTCTTTTCAGCGCACGCGCATCGATTTGTTGTAAACAACTTGTTAAGCATGCACATGCATCTTTTGATAGACACGGAAGTTGTTTTCTGCCAAACCACAAGTTAAGCATGCACATGCTGCTTTTGGCAGAGCGCGCATGCGGATTTCTACCAAACCATGTGCTAAACACACCCATGCTGCTCTTTTCAGCACACGTGCATCGATTTGTGGTAAACAACTTGTTATGCATGCACATGCATCTTTTGGTAGACGCGGAGGTTGTATTCTGCCAAACAACAAGTTAAGCATGCACATGCTGCTTTGGCAGAGCGCGCACGTGGATTTCTACCAAACCACGTGCTAAGTACGCCCAAGCTGCTCTTTTCAGCACACGCGCATGGCTTTGTGCTGAACGACTTGTTAAGCATGCACATGCATCTTTCGGTAGACGCGGACGTTGTTTTCTGCCAAAGCACAAGTTAAGCATGCACATGCTGCTTTTGGCAGAGCGCGCGCGTGGATTTCTACCAAACCACGTGCTAAGCTCGCCCATGCTGCTCTCTTCAGCGCACGCGCATCGATTTGTGGTAAACAACTTGTTAAGCATGCAAATGGATCTTTTGGTAGACGCGGACGTTGTTTTCTGCCAAACCAAAAGTTAAGAATGCATATGCTGCTTTTGGCAGAGCGCGCATGTGGATTTCTACCAAACCACGTGCTAAGCACGGCATTGCTGCTCTTTTCAGCACACGCGCATCGATGTGTGCCAAACCACTTGTTAAGCATGCACATGCATCTTTCCGTAGACACGCACGTTGTTTTCTGCCAAACAACAAGTTATGCATGCACATGCTGCTTTTTGCAGAGCGCGCTTGTCGAGTTCTACCAAACCAGCTGCTAAGCACGCCCATGCTGCTCTTTTCAGCACACGCGCATCGATTTGTGGTACACAACTTGTTAAGCATGCAGAAAGATCTTTTGCTAGACGCGGACGTCGTTTTCTGCCAAACCACAAGTTAAGCATGCACATGCTGCTTTTGGCAGAGCGCGCATGTGGATTTCTACCAAACCACGTGCTAAGCCTGCACATGCTGCTCTTTTCAGCGCACGCGCATCGATTTGTGGTAAACAACTTGTTAAGCATGCACATGCATCTTCTTGATAGACACGGAAGTTGTTTTCTGCCAAGCCACAAGTTAAGCATGCACATGCTGCTTTTGGCAGAGCGCGCATGCGGATTTCTACCAAACCATGTGCTAAACACGCCCATGCTGCTCTTTTCAGAACACGTGCATCGATTTGTGGTAAACAACTTGTTATGCATGCACATGCATCTTTTGGTAGACGCGGAGGTTGTATTCTGCCGAACAACAAGTTAAGCATGCACATGCTGCTTTTGGCAGAGCGCGCACGTGGATTTCTACCAAACCACGTGCTAAGTACGCCCAAGCTGCTCTTTTCAGCACACGCGCATCGATTTGTGCCAAACCACTTGTTAAGCATGCACACGGATCTTTCCGTAGACGCGCACGTTGTTTTCTGCCGAACCACAAGTTATGCGTGCATATGCTGCTTTTGGCAGAGCGCGCATGTGGATTTCTACCAAACCACGTGCTAAGCACGCCCTTGCTGCTCTTTTCAGCACACGCGCATGGCTTTGTGCTAAACGACTTGTTAAGCATGCACATGCATCTTTCGGTAGACGCGGACGTTGTTTTCTGCCAAAGCACAAGTTAAGCATGCACATGCTGCTTTTGGCAGAGCGCGCGCGTGGATTTCTACCAAACCACGTGCTAAGCGCGCCCATGCTGCTCTCTTCAGCGCACGCGCATCGATTTGTTGTAAACAACTTTTTAAGCATGCAAATGGATCTTTTGGCAGACGCGGACGTTGTTTTCTGCCAAACCACAAGTTAAGAATGCATATGCTGCTTTTGGTAGAGCGCGCATGTGGATTTCTACCAAACCACGTGCTAAGCACGGCCTTGCTGCTCTTTTCAGCACACGCGCATCGATGTGTGCCAAACCACTTGTTAAGCATGCACATGCATCTTTCCGTAGACGCGCACGTTGTTTTCTGCCAAACAACAAGTTATGCATGCACATGCTGCTTTTTGCAGAGCGCGCTTGTGGAGTTCTACCAAACCAGCTGCTAAGAAGGCCCATGCTGCTCTTTTCAGCACACGCGCATCGATTTGTGGTAAACAACTTGTTAAGCATGCACAAAGATCTTTTGGTAGACGCGGACGTTGTTTTCTGCCAAACCACAAGTTAAGCATGCACATGCTGCTTTTGGCAGAGCGCGCATGTGGATTTCTACCGAACCAAGTGCTACGCACGCCGTTGCTGCTCTTTTCAGCGCATGCGCATGGATTTGTGGTAAACAACTTGTTAAGCATGCACATGCATCTGTCGGTAGACGCGGACGTTGTTTTCTGCTAAACCACAAGATAAGCATGCACAAGCAGCTTTTGGCAGAGCGCACGTGTTTTTCTGCCAAACGTCGTGCCAACCACGTCCATGCTGCTCTTTTCAGCACACGCGCACCATTTTGTGCGAAACCACTTATTAAACATGCACATGCATCTTTCCGTAGAGGCGCACGTTGTTTTCTGCCAAACCACAAGTTATGCATGCACATGCTGCTTTTGGCAGAGCGCGTATGTGGATTTCTACCAAACTACCTGCTAAGCACGCCCATGCAGCTTTTTTCAGCACACGCGCATCGATTTGTGCGAAACCACTTGTTAAGCGTGCACATGCATCTTTTCGTAGACGCGGATGTTGTTTTCTGCCAAACCACAAGCTAACCATGCACATGCAGCTTTTGGCAGGGCGCGCACGTGGATTTCTACCAAACGACATGCTAAGCACGCCCATGCTGCTCTTTTCAGCACACGCGCACCATTTTGTGCGAAACCACTTGTTAAGCATGCACATGCATCTTTCCGTAGAGGCGCACGTTTTTTCTGCCAAACCACAAGTTATGCATGCACATGCTGCTTTTGGCAGAGCGCGCATGTGGATTTCTACCAAACCACGTGCTAAGCACGCCTATGCAGCTTTTTTCAGCACACGCGCTTCGATTTGTGGTAAACCACTTGTTAAGCATGCACATGTATCTTTTGGTAGACGCGGACGTTGTTTTCTGCCAAACCACAAGTTAAGCAGGCACATGCTGCTTTTGGCAGAGCGCACACGTGGATTTCTGCCAAACGTCGTGCCAAGCACGCCCATTCTGCTCTTTGCAGCACACGCGCATGGATTTGTGGTAAACAACTTGTTAAGCATGCACATGCATCTTTCGGTAGACTCGGGCGTTGTTTTCTGCCATACCACACCTTACGCATGCACATGCTGCTTTTGGGAGAGCGCGCACGTGGATTTCTGCCAAACGACGTGCCAAGCACGCCCATGCTGCTCTTTTCTGCACACGCGCGTGGATTTGTGGTAAACAACTTGTTAAGCATGCACATGCATATTTCGGTAGACGCGGACGTTGTTTTCTGCCAAACAACAAGTTAAGCATGCAGATGCTGCTTTTGGCATAGCGCACGTGTTTTTCTGTCAAACGTCGTGCCAACCACGTCCATGGTGCTCTTTTCAGCACACGCGCATGGATTTATGGTAAACAACTTAATCATGCACATGCATCTTTCGGTAGACGCGGGCGTTGTTTTCTGCCAAATCACAAGCTAAGCATGCACATGCAGCTTTTGGCAGAGCGCGCACGTGGATTTCTACCAAACGACGTGCTAAGCTCGCCCATGCTGCTCTTTTCAGCACACGCGCACCATTTTGTGCGAAACCACTTATTAAACATGCACATGCATCTTTCCGTAGAGGCGCACGTTGTTTTCTGCCAAACCACAAGTTATGCATGCACATGCTGCTTTTGGCAGAGCGCGCATGTGGATTTCTACCAAACCGCGTGCTAAGCACGCCCTTGCTGCTTTTTTCAGCACACGCGCATCGCTTTGTGAGAAACCACTTGTTAAGCATGCACATGGATCTTTCGGTAAACGCGCACGTTGTTTTCTGCCAGACCACAAGCTAAGCATGCACATGCTGCTTTTGGCAGAGCGCCCAAGCTGATTTCTGCTAAACCACATGCTAAGCACGCCCATGCTGCTCTTTTCAGCACACGCGCATCGATGTGAGGCAAACCACTTGTTAAGCATGCACATGCATCTTTCCGTAGACGCGCACGTTGTTTTCTGCCAAACAACAAGTTATGCATGCACATGCTGCTTTTGGCAGAGCGCGCATGTGGATTTCTACCAAACCACGTGGTAAGCACGCCCATGCTGCTCTTTTCAGCACGCGCGCATCGATTTGTGGTAAACCACTTGTTAAGCATGCACATGTATCTTTTGGTAGACGGGGACGTTGTTTTCTGCCAAACCACAAGTTAAGCAGGCACATGCTGCTTTCGGCAGAGCGCACACGTGGATTTTTGCCAAACGTCGTGCCAAGCACGCCCATTCTGCTCTTTGCAGCACACGCGCATGGATTTGTGGTAAACAACATGTTAAGCATGCGCATGCATCTTTCGGTAAACGCGCACGTTGTTTTCTGCCAAACCACAAGCTAAGCATGCACATGCTGCTTTTGGCAGAGCGCACAAGCTGATTTCTGCTAAACCACATGCTAAGCACGGCCATGCTGCTCTTTTCAGCACACGCGCATCGATGTGAGGCAAACCACTTGTTAAGCATGCACATGCATCTTTTCGTAGACGCGGATGTTGTTCTATGCCAAAGCACAATTAAGCATGGACATGAACCTTTTGGCAGAGCACGCACGTGGATTTCTACCAAACCACGTGGTAAGCACGCCCATGCTGCTCTTTTCAGCACGCGCGCATCGATTTGTGGTAAACCACTTGTTAAGCATGCGCATGTATGTTTTGGTAGACGGGGACGTTGTTTTCTGCCAAACCACAAGTTAAGCAGGCACATGCTGCTTTCGGCAGAGCGCACACGTGGATTTTTGCCAAACGTCGTGCCAAGCACGCCCATTCTGCTCTTTGCAGCACACGCGCATCGATTTGTGGTAAACAACTGTTTAAGCATGCCCATGCATCTTTTGGTAGACGCGGACGTTGTTTTCTGCCATACCACACCTTACGCATGCACATGCTGCTTTTGGCAGAGCGCGCACGTGGATTTCTGCCAAACGACGTGCCAAGAACGCCCATGCTGCTCTTTCTTGCACACGCGCGTGGATTTGTGGTAAACAACTTGTTAAGCATGCACATACATCTTTCGGTAGACGCGGACGTTGTTTTCTGCCAAACCACAAGTTAAGCATGCAGATGCTGCTTTTGGCATAGCGCCCGCGTTGATTTCTACCAAACCACGTGCTAAGCCTGCACATGCTGCTCTTTTCAGCGCACGCGCATCGATTTGTTGTAAACAACTTGTTAAGCATGCACATGCATCTTTTGATAGACACGGAAGTTGTTTTCTGCCAAACCACAAGTTAAGCATGCACATGCTGCTTTTGGCAGAGCGCGCATGCGGATTTCTACCAAACCATGTGCTAAACACACCCATGCTGCTCTTTTCAGCACACGTGCATCGATTTGTGGTAAACAACTTGTTATGCATGCACATGCATCTTTTGGTAGACGCGGAGGTTGTATTCTGCCAAACAACAAGTTAAGCATGCACATGCTGCTTTGGCAGAGCGCGCACGTGGATTTCTACCAAACCACGTGCTAAGTACGCCCATGCTGCTCTTTTCAGCACACGCGCATGGCTTTGTGCTGAACGACTTGTTAAGCATGCACATGCATCTTTCGGTAGACGCGGACGTTGTTTTCTGCCAAAGCACAAGTTAAGCATGCACATGCTGCTTTTGGCAGAGCGCGCGCGTGGATTTCTACCAAACCACGTGCTAAGCTCGCCCATGCTGCTCTCTTCAGCGCACGCGCATCGATTTGTGGTAAACAACTTGTTAAGCATGCAAATGGATCTTTTGGTAGACGCGGACGTTGTTTTCTGCCAAACCACAAGTTAAGAATGCATATGCTGCTTTTGGCAGAGCGCGCATGTGGATTTCTACCAAACCACGTGCTAAGCACGGCATTGCTGCTCTTTTCAGCACACGCGCATCGATGTGTGCCAAACCACTTGTTAAGCATGCACATGCATCTTTCCGTAGACACGCACGTTGTTTTCTGCCAAACAACAAGTTATGCATGCACATGCTGCTTTTTGCAGAGCGCGCTTGTCGAGTTCTACCAAACCAGCTGCTAAGCACGCCCATGCTGCGCTTTTCAGCACACGCGCATCGATTTGTGGTACACAACTTGTTAAGCATGCAGAAAGATCTTTTGCTAGACGCGGACGTCGTTTTCTGCCAAACCACAAGTTAAGCATGCACATGCTGCTTTTGGCAGAGCGCGCATGTGGATTTCTACCAAACCACGTGCTAAGCCTGCACATGCTGCTCTTTTCAGCGCACGCGCATCGATTTGTGGTAAACAACTTGTTAAGCATGCACATGCATCTTCTTGATAGACACGGAAGTTGTTTTCTGCCAAGCCACAAGTTAAGCATGCACATGCTGCTTTTGGCAGAGCGCGCATGCGGATTTCTACCAAACCATGTGCTAAACACGCCCATGCTGCTCTTTTCAGAACACGTGCATCGATTTGTGGTAAACAACTTGTTATGCATGCACATGCATCTTTTGGTAGACGCGGAGGTTGTATTCTGCCGAACAACAAGTTAAGCATGCACATGCTGCTTTTGGCAGAGCGCGCACGTGGATTTCTACCAAACCACGTGCTAAGTACGCCCAAGCTGCTCTTTTCAGCACACGCGCATCGATTTGTGCCAAACCACTTGTTAAGCATGCACACGGATCTTTCCGTAGACGCGCACGTTGTTTTCTGCCGAACCACAAGTTATGCGTGCATATGCTGCTTTTGGCAGAGCGCGCATGTGGATTTCTACCAAACCACGTGCTAAGCACGCCCTTGCTGCTCTTTTCAGCACACGCGCATGGCTTTGTGCTAAACGACTTGTTAAGCATGCACATGCATCTTTCGGTAGACGCGGACGTTGTTTTCTGCCAAAGCACAAGTTAAGCATGCACATGCTGCTTTTGGCAGAGCGCGCGCGTGGATTTCTACCAAACCACGTGCTAAGCGCGCCCATGCTGCTCTCTTCAGCGCACGCGCATCGATTTGTTGTAAACAACTTTTTAAGCATGCAAATGGATCTTTTGGCAGACGCGGACGTTGTTTTCTGCCAAACCACAAGTTAAGAATGCATATGCTGCTTTTGGTAGAGCGCGCATGTGGATTTCTACCAAACCACGTGCTAAGCACGGCCTTGCTGCTCTTTTCAGCACACGCGCATCGATGTGTGCCAAACCACTTGTTAAGCATGCACATGCATCTTTCCGTAGACGCGCACGTTGTTTTCTGCCAAACAACAAGTTATGCATGCACATGCTGCTTTTTGCAGAGCGCGCTTGTGGAGTTCTACCAAACCAGCTGCTAAGGAGGCCCATGCTGCTCTTTTCAGCACACGCGCATCGATTTGTGGTAAACAACTTGTTAAGCATGCACAAAGATCTTTTGGTAGACGCGGACGTTGTTTTCTGCCAAACCACAAGTTAAGCATGCACATGCTGCTTTTGGCAGAGCGCGCATGTGGATTTCTACCGAACCAAGTGCTACGCACGCCGTTGCTGCTCTTTTCAGCGCATGCGCATGGATTTGTGGTAAACAACTTGTTAAGCATGCACATGCATCTGTCGGTAGACGCGGACGTTGTTTTCTGCTAAACCACAAGATAAGCATGCACAAGCAGCTTTTGGCAGAGCGCACGTGTTTTTCTGCCAAACGTCGTGCCAACCACGTCCATGCTGCTCTTTTCAGCACACGCGCACCATTTTGTGCGAAACCACTTATTAAACATGCACATGCATCTTTCCGTAGAGGCGCACGTTGTTTTCTGCCAAACCACAAGTTATGCATGCACATGCTGCTTTTGGCAGAGCGCGTATGTGGATTTCTACCAAACTACCTGCTAAGCACGCCCATGCAGCTTTTTTCAGCACACGCGCATCGATTTGTGCGAAACCACTTGTTAAGCGTGCACATGCATCTTTTCGTAGACGCGGATGTTGTTTTCTGCCAAACCACAAGCTAACCATGCACATGCAGCTTTTGGCAGGGCGCGCACGTGGATTTCTACCAAACGACATGCTAAGCACGCCCATGCTGCTCTTTTCAGCACACGCGCATCATTTTGTGCGAAACCACTTGTTAAGCATGCACATGCATCTTTCCGTAGAGGCGCACGTTTTTTCTGCCAAACCACAAGTTATGCATGCACATGCTGCTTTTGGCAGAGCGCGCATGTGGATTTCTACCAAACCACGTGCTAAGCACGCCTATGCAGCTTTTTTCAGCACACGCGCTTCGATTTGTGGTAAACCACTTGTTAAGCATGCACATGTATCTTTTGGTAGACGCGGACGTTGTTTTCTGCCAAACCACAAGTTAAGCAGGCACATGCTGCTTTTGGCAGAGCGCACACGTGGATTTCTGCCAAACGTCGTGCCAAGCACGCCCATTCTGCTCTTTGCAGCACACGCGCATGGATTTGTGGTAAACAACTTGTTAAGCATGCACATGCATCTTTCGGTAGACTCGGGCGTTGTTTTCTGCCATACCACACCTTACGCATGCACATGCTGCTTTTGGGAGAGCGCGCACGTGGATTTCTGCCAAACGACGTGCCAAGCACGCCCATGCTGCTCTTTTCTGCACACGCGCGTGGATTTGTGGTAAACAACTTGTTAAGCATGCACATGCATCTTTCGGTAGACGCGGACGTTGTTTTCTGCCAAACAACAAGTTAAGCATGCAGATGCTGCTTTTGGCATAGCGCACGTGTTCTTCTGTCAAACGTCGTGCCAACCACGTCCATGGTGCTCTTTTCAGCACACGCGCATGGATTTATGGTAAACAACTTAATCATGCACATGCATCTTTCGGTAGACGCGGGCGTTGTTTTCTGCCAAATCACAAGCTAAGCATGCACATGCAGCTTTTGGCAGAGCGCGCACGTGGATTTCTACCAAACGACGTGCTAAGCTCGCCCATGCTGCTCTTTTCAGCACACGCGTACCATTTTGTGCGAAACCACTTATTAAACATGCACATGCATCTTTCCGTAGAGGCGCACGTTGTTTTCTGCCAAACCACAAGTTATGCATGCACATGCTGCTTTTGGCAGAGCGCGCATGTGGATTTCTACCAAACCGCGTGCTAAGCACGCCCTTGCTGCTTTTTTCAGCACACGCGCATCGCTTTGTGAGAAACCACTTGTTAAGCATGCACATGGATCTTTCGGTAAACGCGCACGTTGTTTTCTGCCAGACCACAAGCTAAGCATGCACACGCTGCTTTTGGCAGAGCGCCCAAGCTGATTTCTGCTAAACCACATGTTAAGCACGCCCATGCTGCTCTTTTCAGCACACGCGCATCGATGTGAGGCAAACCACTTGTTAAGCATGCACATGCATCTTTTCGTAGACGCGGATGTTGTTCTATGCCAAAGCACAATTAAGCATGGACATGAACCTTTTGGCAGAGCACGCACGTGGATTTCTACCAAACCACGTGGTAAGCACGCCCATGCTGCTCTTTTCAGCACGCGCGCATCGATTTGTGGTAAACCACTTGTTAAGCATGCGCATGTATGTTTTGGTAGACGGGGACGTTGTTTTCTGCCAAACCACAAGTTAAGCAGGCACATGCTGCTTTCGGCAGAGCGCACACGTGGATTTTTGCCAAACGTCGTGCCAAGCACGCCCATTCTGCTCTTTGCAGCACACGCGCATCGATTTGTGGTAAACAACTGTTTAAGCATGCCCATGCATCTTTTGGTAGACGCGGACGTTGTTTTCTGCCATACCACACCTTACGCATGCACATGCTGCTTTTGGCAGAGCGCGCACGTGGATTTCTGCCAAACGACGTGCCAAGAACGCCCATGCTGCTCTTTCTTGCACACGCGCGTGGATTTGTGGTAAACAACTTGTTAAGCATGCACATACATCTTTCGGTAGACGCGGACGTTGTTTTCTGCCAAACCACAAGTTAAGCATGCAGATGCTGCTTTTGGCATAGCGCCCGCGTTGATTTCTACCAAACCACGTGCTAAGCCTGCACATGCTGCTCTTTTCAGCGCACGCGCATCGATTTGTTGTAAACAACTTGTTAAGCATGCACATGCATCTTTTGATAGACACGGAAGTTGTTTTCTGCCAAACCACAAGTTAAGCATGCACATGCTGCTTTTGGCAGAGCGCGCATGCGGATTTCTACCAAACCATGTGCTAAACACACCCATGCTGCTCTTTTCAGCACACGTGCATCGATTTGTGGTAAACAACTTGTTATGCATGCACATGCATCTTTTGGTAGACGCGGAGGTTGTATTCTGCCAAACAACAAGTTAAGCATGCACATGCTGCTTTGGCAGAGCGCGCACGTGGATTTCTACCAAACCACGTGCTAAGTACGCCCAAGCTGCTCTTTTCAGCACACGCGCATGGCTTTGTGCTGAACGACTTGTTAAGCATGCACATGCATCTTTCGGTAGACGCGGACGTTGTTTTCTGCCAAAGCACAAGTTAAGCATGCACATGCTGCTTTTGGCAGAGTGCGCGCGTGGATTTCTACCAAACCACGTGCTAAGCTCGCCCATGCTGCTCTCTTTAGCGCACGCGCATCGATTTGTGGTAAACAACTTGTTAAGCATGCAAATGGATCTTTTGGTAGACGCGGACGTTGTTTTCTGCCAAACCACAAGTTAAGAATGCATATGCTGCTTTTGGCAGAGCGCGCATGTGGATTTCTACCAAACCACGTGCTAAGCACGGCATTGCTGCTCTTTTCAGCACACGCGCATCGATGTGTGCCAAACCACTTGTTAAGCATGCACATGCATCTTTCCGTAGACACGCACGTTGTTTTCTGCCAAACAACAAGTTATGCATGCACATGCTGCTTTCTGCAGAGCGCGCTTGTCGAGTTCTACCAAACCAGCTGCTAAGCACGCCCATGCTGCTCTTTTCAGCACACGCGCATCGATTTGTGGTACACAACTTGTTAAGCATGCAGAAAGATCTTTTGCTAGACGCGGACGTCGTTTTCTGCCAAACCACAAGTTAAGCATGCACATGCTGCTTTTGGCAGAGCGCGCATGTGGATTTCTACCAAACCACGTGCTAAGCCTGCACATGCTGCTCTTTTCAGCGCACGCGCATCGATTTGTGGTAAACAACTTGTTAAGCATGCACATGCATCTTCTTGATAGACACGGAAGTTGTTTTCTGCCAAGCCACAAGTTAAGCATGCACATGCTGCTTTTGGCAGAGCGCGCATGCGGATTTCTACCAAACCATGTGCTAAACACGCCCATGCTGCTCTTTTCAGAACACGTGCATCGATTTGTGGTAAACAACTTGTTATGCATGCACATGCATCTTTTGGTAGACGCGGAGGTTGTATTCTGCCGAACAACAAGTTAAGCATGCACATGCTGCTTTTGGCAGAGCGCGCACGTGGATTTCTACCAAACCACGTGCTAAGTACGCCCAAGCTGCTCTTTTCAGCACACGCGCATCGATTTGTGCCAAACCACTTGTTAAGCATGCACACGGATCTTTCCGTAGACGCGCACGTTGTTTTCTGCCGAACCACAAGTTATGCGTGCATATGCTGCTTTTGGCAGAGCGCGCATGTGGATTTCTACCAAACCACGTGCTAAGCACGCCCTTGCTGCTCTTTTCAGCACACGCGCATGGCTTTGTGCTAAACGACTTGTTAAGCATGCACATGCATCTTTCGGTAGACGCGGACGTTGTTTTCTGCCAAAGCACAAGTTAAGCATGCACATGCTGCTTTTGGCAGAGCGCGCGCGTGGATTTCTACCAAACCACGTGCTAAGCGCGCCCATGCTGCTCTCTTCAGCGCACGCGCATCGATTTGTTGTAAACAACTTTTTAAGCATGCAAATGGATCTTTTGGCAGACGCGGACGTTGTTTTCTGCCAAACCACAAGTTAAGAATGCATATGCTGCTTTTGGTAGAGCGCGCATGTGGATTTCTACCAAACCACGTGCTAAGCACGGCCTTGCTGCTCTTTTCAGCACACGCGCATCGATGTGTGCCAAACCACTTGTTAAGCATGCACATGCATCTTTCCGTAGACGCGCACGTTGTTTTCTGCCAAACAACAAGTTATGCATGCACATGCTGCTTTTTGCAGAGCGCGCTTGTGGAGTTCTACCAAACCAGCTGCTAAGAACGCCCATGCTGCTCTTTTCAGCACACGCGAATCGATTTGTGGTAAACAACTTGTTAAGCATGCACAAAGATCTTTTGGTAGACGCGGACGTTGTTTTCTGCCAAACCACAAGTTAAGCATGCACATGCTGCTTTTGGCAGAGCGCGCATGTGGATTTCTACCGAACCAAGTGCTACGCACGCCGTTGCTGCTCTTTTCAGCGCATGCGCATGGATTTGTGGTAAACAACTTGTTAAGCATGCACATGCATCTGTCGGTAGACGCGGACGTTGTTTTCTGCTAAACCACAAGATAAGCATGCACAAGCAGCTTTTGGCAGAGCGCACGTGTTTTTCTGCCAAACGTCGTGCCAACCACGTCCATGCTGCTCTTTTCAGCACACGCGCACGATTTTGTGCGAAACCACTTATTAAACATGCACATGCATCTTTCCGTAGAGGCGCACGTTGTTTTCTGCCAAACCACAAGTTATGCATGCACATGCTGCTTTTGGCAGAGCGCGTATGTGGATTTCTACCAAACTACCTGCTAAGCACGCCCATGCAGCTTTTTTCAGCACACGCGCATCGATTTGTGCGAAACCACTTGTTAAGCGTGCACATGCATCTTTTCGTAGACGCGGATGTTGTTTTCTGCCAAACCACAAGCTAACCATGCACATGCAGCTTTTGGCAGGGCGCGCACGTGGATTTCTACCAAACGACATGCTAAGCACGCCCATGCTGCTCTTTTCAGCACACGCGCACCATTTTGTGCGAAACCACTTGTTAAGCATGCACATGCATCTTTCCGTAGACGCGCACGTTGTTTTCTGCCAAACAACAAGTTATGCATGCACATGCTGCTTTTGGCAGAGCGCGCATGTGGATTTCTACCAAACCACGTGGTAAGCACGCCCATGCTGCTCTTTTCAGCACGCGCGCATCGATTTGTGGTAAACCACTTGTTAAGCATGCACATGTATCTTTTGGTAGACGCGGACGTTGTTTTCTGCCAAACCACAAGTTAAGCAGGCACATGCTGCTTTCGGCAGAGCGCACACGTGGATTTCTGCCAAACGTCGTGCCAAGCACGCCCATTCTGCTCTTTGCAGCACACGCGCATGGATTTGTGGTAAACAACTTGTTAAGCATGCACATGCATCTTTCGGTAGACTCGGGCGTTGTTTTCTGCCATACCACACCTTACGCATGCACATGCTGCTTTTGGGAGAGCGCGCACGTGGATTTCTGCCAAACGACGTGCCAAGCACGCCCATGCTGCTCTTTTCTGCACACGCGCGTGGATTTGTGGTAAACAACTTGTTAAGCATGCACATGCATATTTCGGTAGACGCGGACGTTGTTTTCTGCCAAACAACAAGTTAAGCATGCAGATGCTGCTTTTGGCATAGCGCACGTGTTTTTCTGTCAAACGTCGTGCCAACCACGTCCATGGTGCTCTTTTCAGCACACGCGCATGGATTTATGGTAAACAACTTAATCATGCACATGCATCTTTCGGTAGACGCGGGCGTTGTTTTCTGCCAAATCACAAGCTAAGCATGCACATGCAGCTTTTGGCAGAGCGCGCACGTGGATTTCTACCAAACGACGTGCTAAGCTCGCCCATGCTGCTCTTTTCAGCACACGCGCACCATTTTGTGCGAAACCACTTATTAAACATGCACATGCATCTTTCCGTAGAGGCGCACGTTGTTTTCTGCCAAACCACAAGTTATGCATGCACATGCTGCTTTTGGCAGAGCGCGCATGTGGATTTCTACCAAACCGCGTGCTAAGCACGCCCTTGCTGCTTTTTTCAGCACACGCGCATCGCTTTGTGAGAAACCACTTGTTAAGCATGCACATGGATCTTTCGGTAAACGCGCACGTTGTTTTCTGCCAGACCACAAGCTAAGCATGCACATGCTGCTTTTGGCAGAGCGCCCAAGCTGATTTCTGCTAAACCACATGCTAAGCACGCCCATGCTGCTCTTTTCAGCACACGCGCATCGATGTGAGGCAAACCACTTGTTAAGCATGCACATGCATCTTTCCGTAGACGCGCACGTTGTTTTCTGCCAAACAACAAGTTATGCATGCACATGCTGCTTTTGGCAGAGCGCGCATGTGGATTTCTACCAAACCACGTGGTAAGCACGCCCATGCTGCTCTTTTCAGCACGCGCGCATCGATTTGTGGTAAACCACTTGTTAAGCATGCACATGTATCTTTTGGTAGACGGGGACGTTGTTTTCTGCCAAACCACAAGTTAAGCAGGCACATGCTGCTTTCGGCAGAGCGCACACGTGGATTTTTGCCAAACGTCGTGCCAAGCACGCCCATTCTGCTCTTTGCAGCACACGCGCATGGATTTGTGGTAAACAACATGTTAAGCATGCGCATGCATCTTTCGGTAAACGCGCACGTTGTTTTCTGCCAAACCACAAGCTAAGCATGCACATGCTGCTTTTGGCAGAGCGCACAAGCTGATTTCTGCTAAACCACATGCTAAGCACGGCCATGCTGCTCTTTTCAGCACACGCGCATCGATGTGAGGCAAACCACTTGTTAAGCATGCACATGCATCTTTTCGTAGACGCGGATGTTGTTCTATGCCAAAGCACAATTAAGCATGGACATGAACCTTTTGGCAGAGCACGCACGTGGATTTCTACCAAACCACGTGGTAAGCACGCCCATGCTGCTCTTTTCAGCACGCGCGCATCGATTTGTGGTAAACCACTTGTTAAGCATGCGCATGTATGTTTTGGTAGACGGGGACGTTGTTTTCTGCCAAACCACAAGTTAAGCAGGCACATGCTGCTTTCGGCAGAGCGCACACGTGGATTTTTGCCAAACGTCGTGCCAAGCACGCCCATTCTGCTCTTTGCAGCACACGCGCATCGATTTGTGGTAAACAACTGTTTAAGCATGCCCATGCATCTTTTGGTAGACGCGGACGTTGTTTTCTGCCATACCACACCTTACGCATGCACATGCTGCTTTTGGCAGAGCGCGCACGTGGATTTCTGCCAAACGACGTGCCAAGAACGCCCATGCTGCTCTTTCTTGCACACGCGCGTGGATTTGTGGTAAACAACTTGTTAAGCATGCACATACATCTTTCGGTAGACGCGGACGTTGTTTTCTGCCAAACCACAAGTTAAGCATGCAGATGCTGCTTTTGGCATAGCGCCCGCGTTGATTTCTACCAAACCACGTGCTAAGCCTGCACATGCTGCTCTTTTCAGCGCACGCGCATCGATTTGTTGTAAACAACTTGTTAAGCATGCACATGCATCTTTTGATAGACACGGAAGTTGTTTTCTGCCAAACCACAAGTTAAGCATGCACATGCTGCTTTTGGCAGAGCGCGCATGCGGATTTCTACCAAACCATGTGCTAAACACACCCATGCTGCTCTTTTCAGCACACGTGCATCGATTTGTGGTAAACAACTTGTTATGCATGCACATGCATCTTTTGGTAGACGCGGAGGTTGTATTCTGCCAAACAACAAGTTAAGCATGCACATGCTGCTTTGGCAGAGCGCGCACGTGGATTTCTACCAAACCACGTGCTAAGTACGCCCATGCTGCTCTTTTCAGCACACGCGCATGGCTTTGTGCTGAACGACTTGTTAAGCATGCACATGCATCTTTCGGTAGACGCGGACGTTGTTTTCTGCCAAAGCACAAGTTAAGCATGCACATGCTGCTTTTGGCAGAGCGCGCGCGTGGATTTCTACCAAACCACGTGCTAAGCTCGCCCATGCTGCTCTCTTCAGCGCACGCGCATCGATTTGTGGTAAACAACTTGTTAAGCATGCAAATGGATCTTTTGGTAGACGCGGACGTTGTTTTCTGCCAAACCACAAGTTAAGAATGCATATGCTGCTTTTGGCAGAGCGCGCATGTGGATTTCTACCAAACCACGTGCTAAGCACGGCATTGCTGCTCTTTTCAGCACACGCGCATCGATGTGTGCCAAACCACTTGTTAAGCATGCACATGCATCTTTCCGTAGACACGCACGTTGTTTTCTGCCAAACAACAAGTTATGCATGCACATGCTGCTTTTTGCAGAGCGCGCTTGTCGAGTTCTACCAAACCAGCTGCTAAGCACGCCCATGCTGCGCTTTTCAGCACACGCGCATCGATTTGTGGTACACAACTTGTTAAGCATGCAGAAAGATCTTTTGCTAGACGCGGACGTCGTTTTCTGCCAAACCACAAGTTAAGCATGCACATGCTGCTTTTGGCAGAGCGCGCATGTGGATTTCTACCAAACCACGTGCTAAGCCTGCACATGCTGCTCTTTTCAGCGCACGCGCATCGATTTGTGGTAAACAACTTGTTAAGCATGCACATGCATCTTCTTGATAGACACGGAAGTTGTTTTCTGCCAAGCCACAAGTTAAGCATGCACATGCTGCTTTTGGCAGAGCGCGCATGCGGATTTCTACCAAACCATGTGCTAAACACGCCCATGCTGCTCTTTTCAGAACACGTGCATCGATTTGTGGTAAACAACTTGTTATGCATGCACATGCATCTTTTGGTAGACGCGGAGGTTGTATTCTGCCGAACAACAAGTTAAGCATGCACATGCTGCTTTTGGCAGAGCGCGCACGTGGATTTCTACCAAACCACGTGCTAAGTACGCCCAAGCTGCTCTTTTCAGCACACGCGCATCGATTTGTGCCAAACCACTTGTTAAGCATGCACACGGATCTTTCCGTAGACGCGCACGTTGTTTTCTGCCGAACCACAAGTTATGCGTGCATATGCTGCTTTTGGCAGAGCGCGCATGTGGATTTCTACCAAACCACGTGCTAAGCACGCCCTTGCTGCTCTTTTCAGCACACGCGCATGGCTTTGTGCTAAACGACTTGTTAAGCATGCACATGCATCTTTCGGTAGACGCGGACGTTGTTTTCTGCCAAAGCACAAGTTAAGCATGCACATGCTGCTTTTGGCAGAGCGCGCGCGTGGATTTCTACCAAACCACGTGCTAAGCGCGCCCATGCTGCTCTC
Source organism: Dermacentor variabilis (assembly GCF_050947875.1). Classification (NCBI taxonomy): domain Eukaryota; kingdom Metazoa; phylum Arthropoda; class Arachnida; order Ixodida; family Ixodidae; genus Dermacentor; species Dermacentor variabilis. The sequence goes on from NW_027460357.1 coordinate 3,824,946, forward strand.
TTCAGTGCACGCGCATCGATTTGTTGTAAACAACTTTTTAAGCATGCAAATGGATCTTTTGGCAGACGCGGACGTTGTTTTCTGCCAAACCACAAGTTAAGAATGCATATGCTGCTTTTGGTAGAGCGCGCATGTGGATTTCTACCAAACCACGTGCTAAGCACGGCCTTGCTGCTCTTTTCAGCACACGCGCATCGATGTGTGCCAAACCACTTGTTAAGCATGCACATGCATCTTTCCGTAGACGCGCACGTTGTTTTCTGCCAAACAACAAGTTATGCATGCACATGCTGCTTTTTGCAGAGCGCGCTTGTGGAGTTCTACCAAACCAGCTGCTAAGAAGGCCCATGCTGCTCTTTTCAGCACACGCGCATCGATTTGTGGTAAACAACTTGTTAAGCATGCACAAAGATCTTTTGGTAGACGCGGACGTTGTTTTCTGCCAAACCACAAGTTAAGCATGCACATGCTGCTTTTGGCAGAGCGCGCATGTGGATTTCTACCGAACCAAGTGCTACGCACGCCGTTGCTGCTCTTTTCAGCGCATGCGCATGGATTTGTGGTAAACAACTTGTTAAGCATGCACATGCATCTGTCGGTAGACGCGGACGTTGTTTTCTGCTAAACCACAAGATAAGCATGCACAAGCAGCTTTTGGCAGAGCGCACGTGTTTTTCTGCCAAACGTCGTGCCAACCACGTCCATGCTGCTCTTTTCAGCACACGCGCACCATTTTGTGCGAAACCACTTATTAAACATGCACATGCATCTTTCCGTAGAGGCGCACGTTGTTTTCTGCCAAACCACAAGTTATGCATGCACATGCTGCTTTTGGCAGAGCGCGTATGTGGATTTCTACCAAACTACCTGCTAAGCACGCCCATGCAGCTTTTTTCAGCACACGCGCATCGATTTGTGCGAAACCACTTGTTAAGCGTGCACATGCATCTTTTCGTAGACGCGGATGTTGTTTTCTGCCAAACCACAAGCTAACCATGCACATGCAGCTTTTGGCAGGGCGCGCACGTGGATTTCTACCAAACGACATGCTAAGCACGCCCATGCTGCTCTTTTCAGCACACGCGCATCATTTTGTGCGAAACCACTTGTTAAGCATGCACATGCATCTTTCCGTAGAGGCGCACGTTTTTTCTGCCAAACCACAAGTTATGCATGCACATGCTGCTTTTGGCAGAGCGCGCATGTGGATTTCTACCAAACCACGTGCTAAGCACGCCTATGCAGCTTTTTTCAGCACACGCGCTTCGATTTGTGGTAAACCACTTGTTAAGCATGCACATGTATCTTTTGGTAGACGCGGACGTTGTTTTCTGCCAAACCACAAGTTAAGCAGGCACATGCTGCTTTTGGCAGAGCGCACACGTGGATTTCTGCCAAACGTCGTGCCAAGCACGCCCATTCTGCTCTTTGCAGCACACGCGCATGGATTTGTGGTAAACAACTTGTTAAGCATGCACATGCATCTTTCGGTAGACTCGGGCGTTGTTTTCTGCCATACCACACCTTACGCATGCACATGCTGCTTTTGGGAGAGCGCGCACGTGGATTTCTGCCAAACGACGTGCCAAGCACGCCCATGCTGCTCTTTTCTGCACACGCGCGTGGATTTGTGGTAAACAACTTGTTAAGCATGCACATGCATCTTTCGGTAGACGCGGACGTTGTTTTCTGCCAAACAACAAGTTAAGCATGCAGATGCTGCTTTTGGCATAGCGCACGTGTTCTTCTGTCAAACGTCGTGCCAACCACGTCCATGGTGCTCTTTTCAGCACACGCGCATGGATTTATGGTAAACAACTTAATCATGCACATGCATCTTTCGGTAGACGCGGGCGTTGTTTTCTGCCAAATCACAAGCTAAGCATGCACATGCAGCTTTTGGCAGAGCGCGCACGTGGATTTCTACCAAACGACGTGCTAAGCTCGCCCATGCTGCTCTTTTCAGCACACGCGTACCATTTTGTGCGAAACCACTTATTAAACATGCACATGCATCTTTCCGTAGAGGCGCACGTTGTTTTCTGCCAAACCACAAGTTATGCATGCACATGCTGCTTTTGGCAGAGCGCGCATGTGGATTTCTACCAAACCGCGTGCTAAGCACGCCCTTGCTGCTTTTTTCAGCACACGCGCATCGCTTTGTGAGAAACCACTTGTTAAGCATGCACATGGATCTTTCGGTAAACGCGCACGTTGTTTTCTGCCAGACCACAAGCTAAGCATGCACATGCTGCTTTTGGCAGAGCGCCCAAGCTGATTTCTGCTAAACCACATGTTAAGCACGCCCATGCTGCTCTTTTCAGCACACGCGCATCGATGTGAGGCAAACCACTTGTTAAGCATGCACATGCATCTTTCCGTAGACGCGCACGTTGTTTTCTGCCAAACAACAAGTTATGCATGCACATGCTGCTTTTGGCAGAGCGCGCATGTGGATTTCTACCAAACCACGTGGTAAGCACGCCCATGCTGCTCTTTTCAGCACGCGCGCATCGATTTGTGGTAAACCACTTGTTAAGCATGCACATGTATCTTTTGGTAGACGCGGACGTTGTTTTCTGCCAAACCACAAGTTAAGCAGGCACATGCTGCTTTCGGCAGAGCGCACACGTGGATTTCTGCCAAACGTCGTGCCAAGCACGCCCATTCTGCTCTTTGCAGCACACGCGCATGGATTTGTGGTAAACAACTTGTTAAGCATGCACATGCATCTTTCGGTAGACTCGGGCGTTGTTTTCTGCCATACCACACCTTACGCATGCACATGCTGCTTTTGGGAGAGCGCGCACGTGGATTTCTGCCAAACGACGTGCCAAGCACGCCCATGCTGCTCTTTTCTGCACACGCGCGTGGATTTGTGGTAAACAACTTGTTAAGCATGCACATGCATCTTTCGGTAGACGCGGACGTTGTTTTCTGCCAAACAACAAGTTAAGCATGCAGATGCTGCTTTTGGCATAGCGCGCATGCGGATTTCTACCAAACCATGTGCTAAACACGCCCATGCTGCTCTTTTCAGAACACGTGCATCGATTTGTGGTAAACAACTTGTTATGCATGCACATGCATCTTTTGGTAGACGCGGAGGTTGTATTCTGCCAAACAACAAGTTAAGCATGCACATGCTGCTTTGGCAGAGCGCGCACGTGGATTTCTACCAAACCACGTGCTAAGTACGCCCATGCTGCTCTTTTCAGCACACGCGCATGGCTTTGTGCTGAACGACTTGTTAAGCATGCACATGCATCTTTCGGTAGACGCGGACGTTGTTTTCTGCCAAAGCACAAGTTAAGCATGCACATGCTGCTTTTGGCAGAGCGCGCGCGTGGATTTCTACCAAACCACGTGCTAAGCTCGCCCATGCTGCTCTCTTCAGCGCACGCGCATCGATTTGTGGTAAACAACTTGTTAAGCATGCAAATGGATCTTTTGGTAGACGCGGACGTTGTTTTCTGCCAAACCACAAGTTAAGAATGCATATGCTGCTTTTGGCAGAGCGCGCATGTGGATTTCTACCAAACCACGTGCTAAGCACGGCATTGCTGCTCTTTTCAGCACACGCGCATGGCTTTGTGCTGAACGACTTGTTAAGCATGCACATGCATCTTTCGGTAGACGCGGACGTTGTTTTCTGCCAAAGCACAAGTTAAGCATGCACATGCTGCTTTTGGCAGAGCGCGCGCGTGGATTTCTACCAAACCACGTGCTAAGCTCGCCCATGCTGCTCTCTTCAGCGCACGCGCATCGATTTGTGGTAAACAACTTGTTAAGCATGCAAATGGATCTTTTGGTAGACGCGGACGTTGTTTTCTGCCAAACCACAAGTTAAGAATGCATATGCTGCTTTTGGCAGAGCGCGCATGTGGATTTCTACCAAACCACGTGCTAAGCACGGCATTGCTGCTCTTTTCAGCACACGCGCATCGATGTGTGCCAAACCACTTGTTAAGCATGCACATGCATCTTTCCGTAGACACGCACGTTGTTTTCTGCCAAACAACAAGTTATGCATGCACATGCTGCTTTTTGCAGAGCGCGCTTGTCGAGTTCTACCAAACCAGCTGCTAAGCACGCCCATGCTGCGCTTTTCAGCACACGCGCATCGATTTGTGGTACACAACTTGTTAAGCATGCAGAAAGATCTTTTGCTAGACGCGGACGTCGTTTTCTGCCAAACCACAAGTTAAGCATGCACATGCTGCTTTTGGCAGAGCGCGCATGTGGATTTCTACCAAACCACGTGCTAAGCCTGCACATGCTGCTCTTTTCAGCGCACGCGCATCGATTTGTGGTAAACAACTTGTTAAGCATGCACATGCATCTTCTTGATAGACACGGAAGTTGTTTTCTGCCAAGCCACAAGTTAAGCATGCACATGCTGCTTTTGGCAGAGCGCGCATGCGGATTTCTACCAAACCATGTGCTAAACACGCCCATGCTGCTCTTTTCAGAACACGTGCATCGATTTGTGGTAAACAACTTGTTATGCATGCACATGCATCTTTTGGTAGACGCGGAGGTTGTATTCTGCCGAACAACAAGTTAAGCATGCACATGCTGCTTTTGGCAGAGCGCGCACGTGGATTTCTACCAAACCACGTGCTAAGTACGCCCAAGCTGCTCTTTTCAGCACACGCGCATCGATTTGTGCCAAACCACTTGTTAAGCATGCACACGGATCTTTCCGTAGACGCGCACGTTGTTTTCTGCCGAACCACAAGTTATGCGTGCATATGCTGCTTTTGGCAGAGCGCGCATGTGGATTTCTACCAAACCACGTGCTAAGCACGCCCTTGCTGCTCTTTTCAGCACACGCGCATGGCTTTGTGCTAAACGACTTGTTAAGCATGCACATGCATCTTTCGGTAGACGCGGACGTTGTTTTCTGCCAAAGCACAAGTTAAGCATGCACATGCTGCTTTTGGCAGAGCGCGCGCGTGGATTTCTACCAAACCACGTGCTAAGCGCGCCCATGCTGCTCTCTTCAGCGCACGCGCATCGATTTGTTGTAAACAACTTTTTAAGCATGCAAATGGATCTTTTGGCAGACGCGGACGTTGTTTTCTGCCAAACCACAAGTTAAGAATGCATATGCTGCTTTTGGTAGAGCGCGCATGTGGATTTCTACCAAACCACGTGCTAAGCACGGCCTTGCTGCTCTTTTCAGCACACGCGCATCGATGTGTGCCAAACCACTTGTTAAGCATGCACATGCATCTTTCCGTAGACGCGCACGTTGTTTTCTGCCAAACAACAAGTTATGCATGCACATGCTGCTTTTTGCAGAGCGCGCTTGTGGAGTTCTACCAAACCAGCTGCTAAGAAGGCCCATGCTGCTCTTTTCAGCACACGCGCATCGATTTGTGGTAAACAACTTGTTAAGCATGCACAAAGATCTTTTGGTAGACGCGGACGTTGTTTTCTGCCAAACCACAAGTTAAGCATGCACATGCTGCTTTTGGCAGAGCGCGCATGTGGATTTCTACCGAACCAAGTGCTACGCACGCCGTTGCTGCTCTTTTCAGCGCATGCGCATGGATTTGTGGTAAACAACTTGTTAAGCATGCACATGCATCTGTCGGTAGACGCGGACGTTGTTTTCTGCTAAACCACAAGATAAGCATGCACAAGCAGCTTTTGGCAGAGCGCACGTGTTTTTCTGCCAAACGTCGTGCCAACCACGTCCATGCTGCTCTTTTCAGCACACGCGCACCATTTTGTGCGAAACCACTTATTAAACATGCACATGCATCTTTCCGTAGAGGCGCACGTTGTTTTCTGCCAAACCACAAGTTATGCATGCACATGCTGCTTTTGGCAGAGCGCGTATGTGGATTTCTACCAAACTACCTGCTAAGCACGCCCATGCAGCTTTTTTCAGCACACGCGCATCGATTTGTGCGAAACCACTTGTTAAGCGTGCACATGCATCTTTTCGTAGACGCGGATGTTGTTTTCTGCCAAACCACAAGCTAACCATGCACATGCAGCTTTTGGCAGGGCGCGCACGTGGATTTCTACCAAACGACATGCTAAGCACGCCCATGCTGCTCTTTTCAGCACACGCGCATCATTTTGTGCGAAACCACTTGTTAAGCATGCACATGCATCTTTCCGTAGAGGCGCACGTTTTTTCTGCCAAACCACAAGTTATGCATGCACATGCTGCTTTTGGCAGAGCGCGCATGTGGATTTCTACCAAACCACGTGCTAAGCACGCCTATGCAGCTTTTTTCAGCACACGCGCTTCGATTTGTGGTAAACCACTTGTTAAGCATGCACATGTATCTTTTGGTAGACGCGGACGTTGTTTTCTGCCAAACCACAAGTTAAGCAGGCACATGCTGCTTTTGGCAGAGCGCACACGTGGATTTCTGCCAAACGTCGTGCCAAGCACGCCCATTCTGCTCTTTGCAGCACACGCGCATGGATTTGTGGTAAACAACTTGTTAAGCATGCACATGCATCTTTCGGTAGACTCGGGCGTTGTTTTCTGCCATACCACACCTTACGCATGCACATGCTGCTTTTGGGAGAGCGCGCACGTGGATTTCTGCCAAACGACGTGCCAAGCACGCCCATGCTGCTCTTTTCTGCACACGCGCGTGGATTTGTGGTAAACAACTTGTTAAGCATGCACATGCATCTTTCGGTAGACGCGGACGTTGTTTTCTGCCAAACAACAAGTTAAGCATGCAGATGCTGCTTTTGGCATAGCGCACGTGTTCTTCTGTCAAACGTCGTGCCAACCACGTCCATGGTGCTCTTTTCAGCACACGCGCATGGATTTATGGTAAACAACTTAATCATGCACATGCATCTTTCGGTAGACGCGGGCGTTGTTTTCTGCCAAATCACAAGCTAAGCATGCACATGCAGCTTTTGGCAGAGCGCGCACGTGGATTTCTACCAAACGACGTGCTAAGCTCGCCCATGCTGCTCTTTTCAGCACACGCGTACCATTTTGTGCGAAACCACTTATTAAACATGCACATGCATCTTTCCGTAGAGGCGCACGTTGTTTTCTGCCAAACCACAAGTTATGCATGCACATGCTGCTTTTGGCAGAGCGCGCATGTGGATTTCTACCAAACCGCGTGCTAAGCACGCCCTTGCTGCTTTTTTCAGCACACGCGCATCGCTTTGTGAGAAACCACTTGTTAAGCATGCACATGGATCTTTCGGTAAACGCGCACGTTGTTTTCTGCCAGACCACAAGCTAAGCATGCACATGCTGCTTTTGGCAGAGCGCCCAAGCTGATTTCTGCTAAACCACATGTTAAGCACGCCCATGCTGCTCTTTTCAGCACACGCGCATCGATGTGAGGCAAACCACTTGTTAAGCATGCACATGCATCTTTCCGTAGACGCGCACGTTGTTTTCTGCCAAACAACAAGTTATGCATGCACATGCTGCTTTTGGCAGAGCGCGCATGTGGATTTCTACCAAACCACGTGGTAAGCACGCCCATGCTGCTCTTTTCAGCACGCGCGCATCGATTTGTGGTAAACCACTTGTTAAGCATGCACATGTATCTTTTGGTAGACGCGGACGTTGTTTTCTGCCAAACCACAAGTTAAGCAGGCACATGCTGCTTTCGGCAGAGCGCACACGTGGATTTCTGCCAAACGTCGTGCCAAGCACGCCCATTCTGCTCTTTGCAGCACACGCGCATGGATTTGTGGTAAACAACTTGTTAAGCATGCACATGCATCTTTCGGTAGACTCGGGCGTTGTTTTCTGCCATACCACACCTTACGCATGCACATGCTGCTTTTGGGAGAGCGCGCACGTGGATTTCTGCCAAACGACGTGCCAAGCACGCCCATGCTGCTCTTTTCTGCACACGCGCGTGGATTTGTGGTAAACAACTTGTTAAGCATGCACATGCATCTTTCGGTAGACGCGGACGTTGTTTTCTGCCAAACAACAAGTTAAGCATGCAGATGCTGCTTTTGGCATAGCGCGCATGCGGATTTCTACCAAACCATGTGCTAAACACGCCCATGCTGCTCTTTTCAGAACACGTGCATCGATTTGTGGTAAACAACTTGTTATGCATGCACATGCATCTTTTGGTAGACGCTGAGGTTGTATTCTGCCAAACAACAAGTTAAGCATGCACATGCTGCTTTTGGCAGAGCGCGCACGTGGATTTCTACCAAACCACGTGCTAAGTACGCCCAAGCTGCTCTTTTCAGCACACGCGCATCGATTTGTGCCAAACCACTTGTTAAGCATGCAAATGGATCTTTTGGTAGACGCGGACGTTGTTTTCTGCCAAACCACAAGTTAAGAATGCATATGCTGCTTTTGGCAGAGCGCGCGCGTTGATTTCTTCCAAACCACGTGCTAAGCACGCCCTTGCTGCTCTTTTCGGCGCATGCGCATGGATTTGTGGCAAACAACTTGTTAAGCATGCAGATGCATCTTTCCGTAGAGGCGCACGTTTTTTCTGCCAAACCACAAGTTATGCATGCACATGCTGCTTTTGGCAGAGCGCGCATGTGGATTTCTACCAAACCACGTGCTAAGCACGCCTATGCAGCTTTTTTCAGCACACGCGCATCGAATTGGGCGAAACCACTTGTTAAGCATGCACATGCATCTTTCGGTAAACGCGCACGTTGTTTTCTGCCAGACCCCAAGCTAAGCATGCACATGCTGCCTTTGGCAGAGCGCGCATGCGGGATTCTACTAAACCACGTGCTAAGCACGCCCATGCTGCTCTTTTCAGCACACGCGCATCGATTTGTGCTAAACCACTTGTTAAGCATGCACATGTATCTTTTGGTAGACGCGGACGTTGTTTTCTGCCAAACCACAAGTTAAGCATGCACATGATGCTATTGGCAGAGCGCGCATGTGGATATCTACCAAACCACGTGCTAATCACGCCCTTGCTGCTCTTTTCAGCACACGCGCATGGATTTGTGGTAAACAACATGTTAAGCATGCGCATGCATCTTTCGGTAAACGCGCACGTTGTTTTCTGCCAAACCACAAGCTAAGCATGCACATGCTGCTTTTGGCAGAGCGCACAAGCTCATTTCTGCTAAACCACATGCTAAGCACGGCCATGCTGCTCTTTTCAGCACACGCGCATCGATGTGAGGCAAACCACTTGTTAAGCATGCACATGCATCTTTTCGTAGACGCGGATGTTGTTCTATGCCAAAGCACAATTAAGCATGGACATGAACCTTTTGGCAGAGCACGCACGTGGATTTCTACCAAACCACGTGGTAAGCACGCCCATGCTGCTCTTTTCAGCACGCGCGCATCGATTTGTGGTAAACCACTTGTTAAGCATGCGCATGTATGTTTTGGTAGACGGGGACGTTGTTTTCTGCCAAACCACAAGTTAAGCAGGCACATGCTGCTTTCGGCAGAGCGCACACGTGGATTTTTGCCAAACGTCGTGCCAAGCACGCCCATTCTGCTCTTTGCAGCACACGCGCATCGATTTGTGGTAAACAACTGTTTAAGCATGCCCATGCATCTTTTGGTAGACGCGGACGTTGTTTTCTGCCATACCACACCTTACGCATGCACATGCTGCTTTTGGCAGAGCGCGCACGTGGATTTCTGCCAAACGACGTGCCAAGAACGCCCATGCTGCTCTTTCTTGCACACGCGCGTGGATTTGTGGTAAACAACTTGTTAAGCATGCACATACATCTTTCGGTAGACGCGGACGTTGTTTTCTGCCAAACCACAAGTTAAGCATGCAGATGCTGCTTTTGGCATAGCGCCCGCGTTGATTTCTACCAAACCACGTGCTAAGCCTGCACATGCTGCTCTTTTCAGCGCACGCGCATCGATTTGTTGTAAACAACTTGTTAAGCATGCACATGCATCTTTTGATAGACACGGAAGTTGTTTTCTGCCAAACCACAAGTTAAGCATGCACATGCTGCTTTTGGCAGAGCGCGCATGCGGATTTCTACCAAACCATGTGCTAAACACACCCATGCTGCTCTTTTCAGCACACGTGCATCGATTTGTGGTAAACAACTTGTTATGCATGCACATGCATCTTTTGGTAGACGCGGAGGTTGTATTCTGCCAAACAACAAGTTAAGCATGCACATGCTGCTTTGGCAGAGCGCGCACGTGGATTTCTACCAAACCACGTGCTAAGTACGCCCAAGCTGCTCTTTTCAGCACACGCGCATGGCTTTGTGCTGAACGACTTGTTAAGCATGCACATGCATCTTTCGGTAGACGCGGACGTTGTTTTCTGCCAAAGCACAAGTTAAGCATGCACATGCTGCTTTTGGCAGAGTGCGCGCGTGGATTTCTACCAAACCACGTGCTAAGCTCGCCCATGCTGCTCTCTTCAGCGCACGCGCATCGATTTGTGGTAAACAACTTGTTAAGCATGCAAATGGATCTTTTGGTAGACGCGGACGTTGTTTTCTGCCAAACCACAAGTTAAGAATGCATATGCTGCTTTTGGCAGAGCGCGCATGTGGATTTCTACCAAACCACGTGCTAAGCACGGCATTGCTGCTCTTTTCAGCACACGCGCATCGATGTGTGCCAAACCACTTGTTAAGCATGCACATGCATCTTTCCGTAGACACGCACGTTGTTTTCTGCCAAACAACAAGTTATGCATGCACATGCTGCTTTCTGCAGAGCGCGCTTGTCGAGTTCTACCAAACCAGCTGCTAAGCACGCCCATGCTGCTCTTTTCAGCACACGCGCATCGATTTGTGGTACACAACTTGTTAAGCATGCAGAAAGATCTTTTGCTAGACGCGGACGTCGTTTTCTGCCAAACCACAAGTTAAGCATGCACATGCTGCTTTTGGCAGAGCGCGCATGTGGATTTCTACCAAACCACGTGCTAAGCCTGCACATGCTGCTCTTTTCAGCGCACGCGCATCGATTTGTGGTAAACAACTTGTTAAGCATGCACATGCATCTTCTTGATAGACACGGAAGTTGTTTTCTGCCAAGCCACAAGTTAAGCATGCACATGCTGCTTTTGGCAGAGCGCGCATGCGGATTTCTACCAAACCATGTGCTAAACACGCCCATGCTGCTCTTTTCAGAACACGTGCATCGATTTGTGGTAAACAACTTGTTATGCATGCACATGCATCTTTTGGTAGACGCGGAGGTTGTATTCTGCCGAACAACAAGTTAAGCATGCACATGCTGCTTTTGGCAGAGCGCGCACGTGGATTTCTACCAAACCACGTGCTAAGTACGCCCAAGCTGCTCTTTTCAGCACACGCGCATCGATTTGTGCCAAACCACTTGTTAAGCATGCACACGGATCTTTCCGTAGACGCGCACGTTGTTTTCTGCCGAACCACAAGTTATGCGTGCATATGCTGCTTTTGGCAGAGCGCGCATGTGGATTTCTACCAAACCACGTGCTAAGCACGCCCTTGCTGCTCTTTTCAGCACACGCGCATGGCTTTGTGCTAAACGACTTGTTAAGCATGCACATGCATCTTTCGGTAGACGCGGACGTTGTTTTCTGCCAAAGCACAAGTTAAGCATGCACATGCTGCTTTTGGCAGAGCGCGCGCGTGGATTTCTACCAAACCACGTGCTAAGCGCGCCCATGCTGCTCTCTTCAGCGCACGCGCATCGATTTGTTGTAAACAACTTTTTAAGCATGCAAATGGATCTTTTGGCAGACGCGGACGTTGTTTTCTGCCAAACCACAAGTTAAGAATGCATATGCTGCTTTTGGTAGAGCGCGCATGTGGATTTCTACCAAACCACGTGCTAAGCACGGCCTTGCTGCTCTTTTCAGCACACGCGCATCGATGTGTGCCAAACCACTTGTTAAGCATGCACATGCATCTTTCCGTAGACGCGCACGTTGTTTTCTGCCAAACAACAAGTTATGCATGCACATGCTGCTTTTTGCAGAGCGCGCTTGTGGAGTTCTACCAAACCAGCTGCTAAGAACGCCCATGCTGCTCTTTTCAGCACACGCGAATCGATTTGTGGTAAACAACTTGTTAAGCATGCACAAAGATCTTTTGGTAGACGCGGACGTTGTTTTCTGCCAAACCACAAGTTAAGCATGCACATGCTGCTTTTGGCAGAGCGCGCATGTGGATTTCTACCGAACCAAGTGCTACGCACGCCGTTGCTGCTCTTTTCAGCGCATGCGCATGGATTTGTGGTAAACAACTTGTTAAGCATGCACATGCATCTGTCGGTAGACGCGGACGTTGTTTTCTGCTAAACCACAAGATAAGCATGCACAAGCAGCTTTTGGCAGAGCGCACGTGTTTTTCTGCCAAACGTCGTGCCAACCACGTCCATGCTGCTCTTTTCAGCACACGCGCACGATTTTGTGCGAAACCACTTATTAAACATGCACATGCATCTTTCCGTAGAGGCGCACGTTGTTTTCTGCCAAACCACAAGTTATGCATGCACATGCTGCTTTTGGCAGAGCGCGTATGTGGATTTCTACCAAACTACCTGCTAAGCACGCCCATGCAGCTTTTTTCAGCACACGCGCATCGATTTGTGCGAAACCACTTGTTAAGCGTGCACATGCATCTTTTCGTAGACGCGGATGTTGTTTTCTGCCAAACCACAAGCTAACCATGCACATGCAGCTTTTGGCAGGGCGCGCACGTGGATTTCTACCAAACGACATGCTAAGCACGCCCATGCTGCTCTTTTCAGCACACGCGCACCATTTTGTGCGAAACCACTTGTTAAGCATGCACATGCATCTTTCCGTAGAGGCGCACGTTTTTTCTGCCAAACCACAAGTTATGCATGCACATGCTGCTTTTGGCAGAGCGCGCATGTGGATTTCTACCAAACCACGTGCTAAGCACGCCTATGCAGCTTTTTTCAGCACACGCGCTTCGATTTGTGGTAAACCACTTGTTAAGCATGCACATGTATCTTTTGGTAGACGCGGACGTTGTTTTCTGCCAAACCACAAGTTAAGCAGGCACATGCTGCTTTTGGCAGAGCGCACACGTGGATTTCTGCCAAACGTCGTGCCAAGCACGCCCATTCTGCTCTTTGCAGCACACGCGCATGGATTTGTGGTAAACAACTTGTTAAGCATGCACATGCATCTTTCGGTAGACTCGGGCGTTGTTTTCTGCCATACCACACCTTACGCATGCACATGCTGCTTTTGGGAGAGCGCGCACGTGGATTTCTGCCAAACGACGTGCCAAGCACGCCCATGCTGCTCTTTTCTGCACACGCGCGTGGATTTGTGGTAAACAACTTGTTAAGCATGCACATGCATCTTTCGGTAGACGCGGACGTTGTTTTCTGCCAAACAACAAGTTAAGCATGCAGATGCTGCTTTTGGCATAGCGCACGTGTTTTTCTGTCAAACGTCGTGCCAACCACGTCCATGGTGCTCTTTTCAGCACACGCGCATGGATTTATGGTAAACAACTTAATCATGCACATGCATCTTTCGGTAGACGCGGGCGTTGTTTTCTGCCAAATCACAAGCTAAGCATGCACATGCAGCTTTTGGCAGAGCGCGCACGTGGATTTCTACCAAACGACGTGCTAAGCTCGCCCATGCTGCTCTTTTCAGCACACGCGCACCATTTTGTGCGAAACCACTTATTAAACATGCACATGCATCTTTCCGTAGAGGCGCACGTTCTTTTCTGCCAAACCACAAGTTATGCATGCACATGCTGCTTTTGGCAGAGCGCGCATGTGGATTTCTACCAAACCGCGTGCTAAGCACGCCCTTGCTGCTTTTTTCAGCACACGCGCATCGCTTTGTGAGAAACCACTTGTTAAGCATGCACATGGATCTTTCGGTAAACGCGCACGTTGTTTTCTGCCAGACCACAAGCTAAGCATGCACATGCTGCTTTTGGCAGAGCGCCCAAGCTGATTTCCGCTAAACCACATGCTAAGCACGCCCATGCTGCTCTTTTCAGCACACGCGCATCGATGTGAGGCAAACCACTTGTTAAGCATGCACATGCATCTTTCCGTAGACGCGCACGTTGTTTTCTGCCAAACAACAAGTTATGCATGCACATGCTGCTTTTGGCAGAGCGCGCATGTGGATTTCTACCAAACCACGTGGTAAGCACGCCCATGCTGCTCTTTTCAGCACGCGCGCATCGATTTGTGGTAAACCACTTGTTAAGCATGCACATGTATCTTTTGGTAGACGCGGACGTTGTTTTCTGCCAAACCACAAGTTAAGCAGGCACATGCTGCTTTCGGCAGAGCGCACACGTGGATTTCTGCCAAACGTCGTGCCAAGCACGCCCATTCTGCTCTTTGCAGCACACGCGCATGGATTTGTGGTAAACAACTTGTTAAGCATGCACATGCATCTTTCGGTAGACTCGGGCGTTGTTTTCTGCCATACCACACCTTACGCATGCACATGCTGCTTTTGGGACAGCGCGCACGTGGATTTCTGCCAAACGACGTGCCAAGCACGCCCATGCTGCTCTTTTCTGCACACGCGCGTGGATTTGTGGTAAACAACTTGTTAAGCATGCACATGCATCTTTCGGTAGACGCGGACGTTGTTTTCTGCCAAACAACAAGTTAAGCATGCAGATGCTGCTTTTGGCATAGCGCGCATGCGGATTTCTACCAAACCATGTGCTAAACACGCCCATGCTGCTCTTTTCAGAACACGTGCATCGATTTGTGGTAAACAACTTGTTATGCATGCACATGCATCTTTTGGTAGACGCTGAGGTTGTATTCTGCCAAACAACAAGTTAAGCATGCACATGCTGCTTTTGGCAGAGCGCGCACGTGGATTTCTACCAAACCACGTGCTAAGTAGGCCCAAGCTGCTCTTTTCAGCACACGCGCATCGATTTGTGCCAAACCACTTGTTAAGCATGCAAATGGATCTTTTGGTAGACGCGGACGTTGTTTTCTGCCAAACCACAAGTTAAGAATGCATATGCTGCTTTTGGCAGAGCGCGCATGTGGATTTCTACCAAACCACGTGCTAAGCACGGCCTTGCTGCTCTTTTCAGCACACGCGCATGGATGTGTGCCAAACCACTTGTTAAGCATGCACATGCATCTTTCCGTAGACGCGCACGTTGTTTTCTGCCATACAACAAGTTATGCATGCACATGCTGCTTTTTGCAGAGCGCGCTTGTGGAGTTCTACCAAACGAGCTGCTAAGAAAGCCCATGCTGCTCTTTTCAGCACACGCGCATCGATTTGTGGTAAACAACTTGTTAAGCATGCACAAAGATCTTTTGGTAGACGCGGACGTTGTTTTCTGCCAAACCACAAGTTAAGCATGCACATGCTGCTTTTGGCAGAGCGCGCATGTGGATTTCTACCAAACCAAGTGCTACGCATGCCGTTGCTGCTCTTTTCAGCGCATGCGCATGGATTTGCGGTAAACAACTTGTTAAGCATGCACATGCATCTCTCGGTAGACGCGGACGTTGTTTTCTGCTAAACCACAAGATAAGCATGCACAAGCAGCTTTTGGCAGAGCGCGCACGTGTTTTTCTGCCAAACGTCGTGCCAACCACGTCCATGGTGCTCTTTTCAGCACACGCGCATGGATTTATGGTAAACAACTTAATCATGCACATGCATCTTTCGGTAGACGCGGGCGTTGTTTTCTGCCAAACCACAAGCTAAGCATGCACATGCAGCTTTTGGTAGAGCGCGCACGTGGATTTCTACCAAACGACGTGCTAAGCTCGCCCATGCTGCTCTTTTCAGCACACGCGCACCATTTTGTGCGAAACCACTTATTAAACATGCACATGCATCTTTCCGTAGAGGCGCACGTTGTTTTCTGCCAAACCACAAGTTATGCATGCACATGCTGCTTTTGGCAGAGCGCGCATGTAGATTTCTACCAAACTACCTGCTAAGCACGCCCATGCAGCTTTTTTCAGCACACGCGCATCGATTTGCGAAACCACTTGTTAAGCGTGCACATGCATCTTTTCGTAGACGCGGATGTTGTTTTCTGCCAAACCACAAGCTAACCATGCACATGCAGCTTTTGGCAGGGCGCGCACGTGGATTTCTACCAAACGACGTGCTAAGCACGCCCATGCTGCTCTTTTCAGCACACGCGCACCATTTTGTGCGAAACCACTTGTTAAGCATGCACATGCATCTTTCCGTAGAGGCCTACGTTTTTTCTGCCAAACCACAAGTTATGCATGCACATGCTGCTTTTGGCAGAGCGCGCATGTGGATTTCTACCAAACCACGTGGTAAGCACGCCCATGCTGCTCTTTTCGGCACGCGCGCATCGATTTGTGGTAAACCACTTGTTAAGCATGCACATGTATCTTTTGGTAGACGCGGACGTTGTTTTCTGCCAAACCACAAGTTAAGCAGGCACATGCTGCTTTCGGCAGAGCACACACGTGGATTTCTGCCAAACGTCGTGCCAAGCACGCCCATTCTGCTCTTTGCAGCACACGCGCATGGATTTGTGGTAAACAACTTGTTAAGCATGCACATGCATCTTTCGGTAGACTCGGGCGTTGTTTTCTGCCATACCACACCTTACGCATGCACATGTTGCTTTTGGGAGAGCGCGCACGTGGATTTCTGCCAAACGACGTGCCAAGCACGCCCATGCTGCTCTTTTCTGCACACGCGCGTGGATTTGTGGTAAACAACTTGTTAAGCATGCACATGCATCTTTCGGTAGACGCGGACGTTGTTTTCTGCCAAACCACAAGTTAAGCATGCAGATGCTGCTTTTGGCATAGCGCCCGCGTTGATTTCTACCAAACCACGTGCTAAGCCTGCACATGCTGCTCTTTTCAGCGCACGCGCATCGATTTGTGGTAAACAACTTGTTAAGCATGCACATGCATCTTTTGATAGACACGGAAGTTGTTTTCTGCCAAACCACAAGTTAAGCATGCACATGCTGCTTTTGGCAGAGCGCGCATGCGGATTTCTACCAAACCATGTGCTAAACACGCCCATGCTGCTCTTTTCAGCACACGTGCATCGATTTGTGGTAAACAACTTGTTATGCATGCACATGCATCTTTTGGTAGACGCGGAGGTTGTATTCTGCCAAACAACAATTTAAGCATGCACATGCTGCTTTTGGCAGAGCGCGCACGTGGATTTCTACCAAACCACGTGCTAAGTACGCCCAAGCTGCTCTTTTCAGCACACGCGCATCGATTTGTGCCAAACCGCTTGTTAAGCATGCACACGGATCTTTCCGTAGACGCGCACATTGTTTTCTGCCGAACCACAAGTTATGCGTGCATATGCTGCTTTTGGCAGAGCGCGCATGTGGATTTCTACCAAACCACGTGCTAAGCACGCCCTTGCTGCTCTTTTCAGCACACGCGCATGGCTTTGTGCTAAACGACTTGTTAAGCATGCACATGCATCTTTCGGTAGACGCGGACGTTGTTTTCTGCCAAAGCACAAGTTAAGCATGCACATGCTGCTTTTGGCAGAGCGCGCGCGTGGATTTCTACCAAACCACGTGCTAAGCGCGCCCATGCTGCTCTCTTCAGCGCACGCGCATCGATTTGTGGTAAACAACTTGTTAAGCATGCAAATGGATCTTTTGGTAGACGCGGACGTTGTTTTCTGCCAAACCACAAGTTAAGAATGCATATGCTGCTTTTGGCAGAGCGCGCATATGGATTTCTACCAAACCAAGTGCTAAGCATGCCGTTGCTGCTCTTTTCAGCGCATGCGCATGGATTTGTGGTAAACAACTTGTTAAGCATGCACATGCATCTGTCGGTAGACGCGGACGTTGTTTTCTGCTAAACCACATGATAAGCATGCACAAGCAGCTTTTGGCAGAGCGCGCACGTGTTTTTCTGCCAAAGTCGTGCCAACCACGTCCATGGTGCTCTTTTCAGCACACGCGCATGGATTTATGGTAAAGAACTTAATCGTGCACATGCATCTTTCGGTAGACGCGGGCGTTGTTTTCTGCCAAACCACAAGCTAAGCATGCACATGCAGCTTTTGGCAGAGCGCGCACGTATATTTCTACCAAACGACGTGCTAAGCTCGCCCATGCTGCTCTTTTTAGCACACGCGCACCATTTTGTGCGAAACCACTTATTAAACATGCACATGCATCTTTCCGTAGAGGCGCACGTTGTTTTCTGCCAAACCACAAGTTATGCATGCACATGCTGCTTTTGGCTGAGCGCGCATGTGGATTTCTACCAAACTACCTGCTAAGCACGCCCATGCTGCTCTTTTCAGCACACGCGCACCATTTTGTGCGAAACCACTTATTACACATGCACATGCATCTTTCCGTAGAGGCGCACGTTGTTTTCTGCCAAACCACAAGTTATGCATGCACATGCTGCTTTTGGCAGAGCGCGCATGTGGATTTCTACCAAACTACCTGCTAAGCACGCCCATGCAGCTTTTTTCAGCACACGCGCATCGATTTGTGCGAAACCACTTGTTAAGCGTGCACATGCATCTTTTCGTAGACGCGGATGTTGTTTTCTGCCAAACCACAAGCTAACCATGCACATGCAGCTTTTGGCAGGGCGCGCACGTGGATTTCTACCAAACGACGTGCTAAGCACGCCCATGCTGCTCTTTTCAGCACACGCGCACCATTTTGTGCGAAACCACTTGTTAAGCATGCACAAGCATCTTTCCGTAGAGGCGCACGTTTTTTCTGCCAAACCACAAGTTATGCATGCACATGCTGCTTTTGGCAGAGCGCGCATGTGGATTTCTACCAAACCACGTGCTAAGCACGCCTATGCAGCTTTTTTCAGCACACGCGCTTCGATTTGTGCGAAACCACTTGTTAAGCATGCACATGGATCTTTCGGTAAACGCGCACGTTGTTTTCTGCCAGACCACAAGCTAAGTATGCACATGCTGCTTTTGGCAGAGCGCCCAAGCTGATTTCTGCTAAACCACATGCTAAGCACGCCCATGGTGCTCTTTTCAGCACACGCGCATCGATGTGAGGCAAACCACTTGTTAAGCACGCACATGCATCTTTTCGTAGACGCGGATGTTGTTCTATGCCAAACCACAATTAAGCATGGACATGCACCTTTTGGCAGAGCGCGCACGTGGATTTCTACCAAACGACGTGGTAAGCACGCCCATGTTGCTCTTTTCAGCACACGCGCATCGATTTGTTCCAAACCACTTGTTAAGCATGCACATGCATCTTTCCGTAGACACGGACGTTGTTTTCTGCCAAACCACAAGTTAAGCAGGCACATGCTGCTTTCGGCAGAGCGCACACGTCGATTTCTGCCAAACGTCGTGCCAAGCACGCCCATTCTGCTCTTTGCAGCACACGCGCATGGATTTGTGGTAAACAACTTGTTAAGCATGCACATGCATCTTTCGGTAGACGCGGACGTTGTTTTCTGCCAGACCACAAGTTAAGCATGCAGATGCTGCTTTTGGCATAGCGGCCGCGTTGATTTCTACCAAACCACGTGCTAAGCCTGCACATGCTGCTCTTTTAAGCGCACGCGCATCGATTTGTGGTAAACAACTTGTTAAGCATGCACATGCATCTTTTGATAGACACGGAAGTTCTTTTCTGCCAAACCACAAGATAAGCATGCACATGCTGCTTTTGGCAGAGCGGGCATGTGGATTTCTACCAAACCATGTGCTAAACACGCCCATGCTGCTCTTTTCAGCACACGTGCATCGATTTTTGGTAAACAACTTGTTACGCATGCACATGCATCTTTTGGTAGACGCGGAGGTTGTATTCTGCCAAACAACAAGTTAAGCATGCACATGCTGCTTTTGGCAGAGCGCGCACGTGGATTTCTACCAAACCACGTGCTAATTACGCCCAAGCTGCTCTTTTCAGCACACGCGCATCGATTTGTGTCAAACCACTTGTTAAGCATGCACACGGATCTTTCCGTAGACGCGCACATTGTTTTCTGCCGAACCACAAGTTATGCGTGCATATGCTGCTTTTGGCAGAGCGCGCATGTGGATTTCTACCAAACCACGTGCTAAGCACGCCCTTGCTGCTCTTTTCAGCACACGCGCATGGCTTTGTGCTAAACGACTTGTTAAGCATGCACATGCATCTTTCGGTAGACGCGGACGTTGTTTTCTGCCAAAGCACAAGTTAAGCATGCACATGCTGCTTTTGGCAGAGCGCGCGCGTGGATTTCTACCAAACCACGTGCTAAGCGCGCCCATGCTGCTCTCTTCAGCGCACGCGCATCGATTTGTGGTAAACAACTTGTTAAGCATGCAAATGGATCTTTTGGTAGACGCGGACGTTGTTTTCTGCCAAACCACAAGTTAAGAATGCATATGCTGCTTTTGGCAGAGCGCGCATATGGATTTCTACCAAACCAAGTGCTAAGCACGCCGTTGCTGCTCTTTTCAGCGCATGCGCATGGATTTGTGGTAAACAACTTATTAAGCATGCACATGCATCTGTCGGTAGACGCGGACGTTGTTTTCTGCTAAACCACAAGATAAGCATGCACAAGCAGCTTTTGGCAGAGCGCGCGCGTGTTTTTCTGCCAAAGTCGTGCCAACCACGTCCATGGTGCTCTTTTCAGCACACGCGCATGGATTTATGGTAAACAACTTAATCATGCACATGCATCTTTCGGTAGACGCGGGCGTTGTTTTCTGCCAAACCACAAGCTAAGCATGCACATGCAGCTTTTGGCAGAGCGCGCACGTGGATTTCTACCAAACGACGTGCCAAGCACGCCCATTCTGCTCTTTGCAGCACACGCGCATGGATTTGTGGTAAACAACTTTTTAAGCATGCACATGCATCTTTCGGTAGGCTCGGGCGTTGTTTTCTGCCATACCACACCTTACGCATGCACATGCTGCTTTTGGGAGAGCGCGCACGTGGATTTCTGCCAAACGACGTGCCAAGCACGCCCATGCTGCTCTTTTGAGCACACGCGCATGGATTTATGGTAAACAACTTAATCATGCACATGCATCTTTCCGTAGAGGCGCACGTTGTTTTCTGTCAAACCACAAGTTATGCATGCACATGCTGCTTTTGGCCGAGCGCGCATGTGGATTTCTACCAAACTACCTGCTAAGCACGCCCATGCTGCTCTTTTGAGCACACGCGCCCCATTTTGTGCGAAACCACTTATTACACATGCACATGCATCTTTCCGTAGAGGCGCACGTTGTTTTCTGCCAAACCACAAGTTATGCATGCACATGCTGCTTTTGGCAGAGCGCGCATGTGGATTTCTACCAAACCACGTGCTAAGCACGCCTATGCAGCTTTTTTCAGCACACGCGCTTCGATTTGTGCGAAACCACTTGTTAAGCATGCACATGGATCTTTCGGTAAACGCGCACGTTGTTTTCTGCCAGACCACAAGCTAAGCATGCACATGCTGCTTTTGGCAGAGCGCCCAAGCTGATTTCTGCTAAACCACATGCTAAGCACGCCCATGGTGCTCTTTTCAGCACACGCGCATCGATGTGAGGCAAACCACTTGTTAAGCATGCACATGCATCTTTTCGTAGACGCGGATGTTGTTCTATGCCAAACCACAATTAAGCATGGACATGCACCTTTTGGCAGAGCGCGCACGTGGATTTCTACCAAACGACGTGGTAAGCACGCCCATGCTGCTCTTTTCAGCACACGCGCATCGATTTGTTCCAAACCACTTGTTAAGCATGCACATGCATCTTTCCGTAGACGCGCACGTTGTTTTCTGCCAAACAACAAGTTATGCATGCACATGCTGCTTTTGGCAGAGCGCGCATGTGGATTTCTACCAAACCACGTGGTAAGCACGCCCATGCTGCTCTTTTCAGCACGCGCGCATCGATTTGTGGTAAACCACTTGTTAAGCATGCACATGTATCTTTTAGTAGACGCGGACGTTGTTTTCTGCCAAACCACAAGTTAAGCAGGCACATGCTGCTTTCGGCAGAGCGCACACGTCGATTTCTGCCAAACGTCGTGCCAAGCACGCCCATTCTGCTCTTTGCAGCACACGCGCATGGATTTGTGGTAAACAACTTGTTAAGCATGCACATGCATCTTTCGGTAGGCTCGGGCGTTGTTTTCTGCCATACCACACCTTACGCATGCACATGCTGCTTTTGGGAGAGCGCGCACGTGGATTTCTGCCAAACGACGTGCCAAGCACGCCCATGCTGCTCTTTTCTGCACACGCGCGTGGATTTGTGGTAAACAACATGTTAAGCATGCACATGCATCTTTCGGTAGACGCGGACGTTGTTTTCTGCCAGACCACAAGTTAAGCATGCACATGCTGCTTTTGGCAGAGCGGGCATGTGGATTTCTACCAAACCATGTGCTAAACACGCCCATGCTGCTCTTTTCAGCACACGTGCATCGATTTGTGGTAAACAACTTGTTATGCATGCACATGCATCTTTTGGTAGACGCGGAGGTTGTATTCTGCCAAACAACAAGTTAAGCATGCACATGCTGCTTTTGGCAGAGCGCGCACGTGGATTTCTGCCAAACGACGTGCCAAGCACGCCCATGCTGCTCTTTTCTGCACACGCGCGTGGATTTGTGGTAAACAACATGTTAAGCATGCACATGCATCTTTCGGTAGACGCGGACGTTGTATTCTGCCAAACAACAAGTTAAGCATGCACATGCTGCTTTTGGCAGAGCGCGCACGTGGACTTCTACCAAACCACGTGCTAAGTACGCCCAAGCTGCTCTTTTCAGCACGCGCGCAGCGATTTGTGCCAAACCACTTGTTAAGCATGCACACGGATCTTTCCGTAGACGCGCACATTGTTTTCTGCCGAACCACAAGTTATGCGTGCATATGCTGCTTTTGGCAGAGCGCGCATGTGGATTTCTACCAAACCACGTGCTAAGCACGCCCTTGCTGCTCTTTTCAGCACACGCGCATGGCTTTGTGCTAAACGACTTGTTAAGCATGCACATGCATCTTTCGGTAGACGCGGACGTTGTTTTCTGCCAAAGCACAAGTTAAGCATGCACATGCTGCTTTTGGCAGAGCGCGCGCGTGGATTTCTACCAAACCACGTGTAGAGCGCGCCTATGCTGCTCTCTTCAGCGCACGCGCATCGATTTGTGGTAAACAACTTGTTAAGCATGCAAATGTTTCTTTTGGTAGACGCGGACGTTGTTTTCTGCCCAACCACAAGTTAAGAATGCATATGCTGCTTTTGGCAGAGCGCGCATGTGGATTTCTACCAAACCACGTGCTAAGCACGGCCTTGCTGCTCTTTTCAGCACACGCGCATCGATGTGTGCCAAACCACTTGTTAAGCATGCACATGCATCTTTCCGTAGACGCGCACGTTGTTTTCTGCCAAACAACAAGTTATGCATGCACATGCTGCTTTTGGCAGAGCGCGCATGTGGATTTCTACCAAACTACCTGCTAAGCACGCCCATGCAGCTTTTTTCAGCACACGCGCATCGATTTGTGCGAAACCACTTGTTAAGCGTGCACATGCATCTTTTCGTAGACGCGGATGTTGTTTTCTGCCAAACACACAAGCTAACCATACACATGCAGCTTTTGGCAGGGCGCGCACGTGGATTTCTACCAAACGACGTGCTAAGCACGCCCATGCTGCTCTTTTCAGCACACGCGCACCATTTTGTGCGAAACCACTTGTTAAGCATGCACATGCATCTTTCCGTAGAGGCGCACGTTTTTTCTGCCAAACCACAAGTTATGCGTGCATATGCTGCTTTTGGCAGAGCGCGCATGTGGATTTCTACCAAACCACGTGCTAAGCACGCCCTTGCTGCTCTTTTCAGCACACGCGCATGGCTTTGTGCTAAACGACTTGTTAAGCATGCACATGCATCTTTCGGTAGACGCGGACGTTGTTTTCTGCCAAAGCACAAGTTAAGCATGCACATGCTGCTTTTGGCAGAGCGCGCGCGTGGATTTCTACCAAACCACGTGCTAAGCGCGCCCATGCTGCTCTCTTCAGCGCACGCGCATCGATTTGTGGTAAACAACTTGTTAAGCATGCAAATGGATCTTTTGGTAGACGCGGACGTTGTTTTCTGCCAAACCACAAGTTAAGAATGCATATGCTGCTTTTGGCAGAGCGCGCATATGGATTTCTACCAAACCAAGTGCTAAGCACGCCGTTGCTGCTCTTTTCAGCGCATGCGCATGGATTTGTGGTAAACAACTTATTAAGCATGCACATGCATCTGTCGGTAGACGCGGACGTTGTTTTCTGCTAAACCACAAGATAAGCATGCACAAGCAGCTTTTGGCAGAGCGCGCGCGTGTTTTTCTGCCAAAGTCGTGCCAACCACGTCCATGGTGCTCTTTTCAGCACACGCGCATGGATTTATGGTAAACAACTTAATCATGCACATGCATCTTTCGGTAGACGCGGGCGTTGTTTTCTGCCAAACCACAAGCTAAGCATGCACATGCAGCTTTTGGCAGAGCGCGCACGTGGATTTCTACCAAACGACGTATTAAGCTCGCCCATGCTGCTCTTTTCAGCACACGCGCACCATTTTGTGCGAAACCACTTATTAAACATGCACATGCATCTTTCCGTAGAGGCGCACGTTGTTTTCTGTCAAACCACAAGTTATTCATGCACATGCTGCTTTTGGCCGAGCGCGCATGTGGATTTCTACCAAACTACCTGCTAAGCACGCCCATGCTGCTCTTTTGAGCACACGCGCCCCATTTTGTGCGAAACCACTTATTACACATGCACATGCATCTTTCCGTAGAGGCGCACGTTGTTTTCTCCCAAACCACAAGTTATGCATGCACATGCTGCTTTTGGCAGAGCGCGCATGTGGATTTCTACCAAACTACCTGCTAAGCACGCCCATGCAGCTTTTTTCAGCACACGCGCATCGATTTGTGCGAAACCACTTGTTAAGCGTGCACATGCATCTTTTCGTAGACGCGGATGTTGTTTTCTACCAAACCACAAGCTAACCATGCACATGCAGCTTTTGGCAGGGCGCGCACGTGGATTTCTACCAAACGACCTGCTAAGCACGCCCATGCTGCTCTTTTCAGCACACGCGCACCATTTTGTGCGAAACCACTTGTTAAGCATGCACATGCATCTTTCCGTAGAGGCGCACGTTTTTTCTGCCAAACCACAAGTTATGCATGCACATGCTGCTTTTGGCAGAGCGCGCATGTGGATTTCTACCAAACCACGTGCTAAGCACGCCTATGCAGCTTTTTTCAGCACACGCGCTTCGATTTGTGCGAAACCACTTGTTAAGCATGCACATGGATCTTTCGGTAAACGCGCACGTTGTTTTCTGCCAGACCACAAGCTAAGCATGCACATGCTGCTTTTGGCAGAGCGCCCAAGCTGATTTCTGCTAAACCACATGCTAAGCACGCCCATGGTGCTCATTTCAGCACCCGCGCATCGATGTGAGGCAAACCACTTGTTAAGCATGCACATGCATCTTTTCGTAGACGCGGATGTTGTTCTATGCCAAACCACAATTAAGCATGGACATGCACCTTTTGGCAGAGCGCGCACGTGGATTTCTACCAAACGACGTGGTAAGCACGCCCATGCTGCTCTTTTCAGCACACGCGCATCGATTTGTTCCAAACCACTTGTTAAGCATGCACATGCATCTTTCCGTAGACGCGCACGTTGTTTTCTGCCAAACAACAAGTTATGCATGCACATGCTGCTTTTGGCAGAGCGCGCATGTGGATTTCTACCAAACCACGTGGTAAGCACGCCCATGCTGCTCTTTTCAGCACGCGCGCATCGATTTGTGGTAAACCACTTGTTAAGCATGCACATGTATCTTTTAGTAGACGCGGACGTTGTTTTCTGCCAAACCACAAGTTAAGCAGGCACATGCTGCTTTCGGCAGAGCGCACACGTCGATTTCTGCCAAACGTCGTGCCAAGCACGCCCATTCTGCTCTTTGCAGCACACGCGCATGGATTTGTGGTAAACAACTTGTTAAGCATGCACATGCATCTTTCGGTAGGCTCGGGCGTTGTTTTCTGCCATACCACACCTTACGCATGCACATGCTGCTTTTGGGAGAGCGCGCACGTGGATTTCTGCCAAACGACGTGCCAAGCACGCCCATGCTGCTCTTTTCTGCACACGCGCGTGGATTTGTGGTAAACAACATGTTAAGCATGCACATGCATCTTTCGGTAGACGCGGACGTTGTTTTCTGCCAGACCACAAGTTAAGCATGCACATGCTGCTTTTGGCAGAGCGGGCATGTGGATTTCTACCAAACCATGTGCTAAACACGCCCATGCTGCTCTTTTCAGCACACGTGCATCGATTTGTGGTAAACAACTTGTTATGCATGCACATGCATCTTTTGGTAGACGCGGAGGTTGTATTCTGCCAAACAACAAGTTAAGCATGCACATGCTGCTTTTGGCAGAGCGCGCACGTGGATTTCTGCCAAACGACGTGCCAAGCACGCCCATGCTGCTCTTTTCTGCACACGCGCGTGGATTTGTGGTAAACAACATGTTAAGCATGCACATGCATCTTTCGGTAGACGCGGACGTTGTATTCTGCCAAACAACAAGTTAAGCATGCACATGCTGCTTTTGGCAGAGCGCGCACGTGGACTTCTACCAAACCACGTGCTAAGTACGCCCAAGCTGCTCTTTTCAGCACGCGCGCAGCGATTTGTGCCAAACCACTTGTTAAGCATGCACACGGATCTTTCCGTAGACGCGCACATTGTTTTCTGCCGAACCACAAGTTATGACTGGGCATGGCAGCATCGACAGAATGCGGAGCACTAATCCGTTTGTCTTCCTTGTGCAGCTGTGTGGCCTTCTTGGGTGTTTCAACGTTGGCTGTCCGGACATCGGCGTGCTGAACCTCTCTGCGCATGTCCATCTTTCAACGCATCAAGACATCGATCAAGAAATACGCCCACCAGCATTGGAATCTTGGAATCCGTATCATCATTCTTCGGCAACACGTTCTGATTGCCAGGAACCTGGACTGCAGGGGGCATCACAGTGCACTCAAGCTATAAATGGGATTCATGCTCGTTTTGCAACCACTGGGCATGGCAGCATCGACAGAATGCGGAGCACTAATCCGTTTGTCTTCCTTGTGCAGCTGTGTGGCCTTCTTGGGTGTTTCAACGTTGGCTGTCCGGACATCGGCGTGCTGAACCTCTCTGCGCATGTCCATCTTTCAACGCATCAAGACATCGATCAAGAAATACGCCCACCAGCATTGGAATCTTGGAATCCGTATCATCATTCTTCGGCAACACGTTCTGATTGCCAGGAACCTGGACTGCAGGGGGCATCACAGTGCACTCAAGCTATAAATGGGATTCATGCTCGTTTTGCAACCACTGGGCATGGCAGCATCGACAGAATGCGGAGCACTAATCCGTTTGTCTTCCTTGTGCAGGTGAGCAAAAAGTATGGAAAATGTTTTCGTTCTAATGACCTATTCCTGTTGGTGCTGCCGTGCCCTCGGCTTTGTTGCTTGCTACAGGTTTTCACATTGTGTCTGAGGAAATTATTATTGTTAGCCGGAGACATTGAATCGAACCCAGGCCCTGACATGACCCGAATTTTACAACAACTTAATGATATTGCAGTCGACATAAAAGATATGAAAGAGAACAGATTACTGAACATAGAGAACAAATTAGATGCCCTGTCCAGGCTTGAGAGCCGAGTAACGTCCTGCCAAGAACAGGTTAGTTGTATGAGTACAACGATTGAAAGGCTTGAAGCAAGGCTTGAGCATCTTGAAAATTATAGTAGGAGGTCAAATCTGATCATATATGGCATCCCAGAAACTGAAGAGGAAACAAATGAATCGCTTGAAGAAACCGTAAACAAAGATATTTTTCATGATATTTTAGGACTCGACCCTATCCCTATTGAGCGGATACATAGGTTAGGTAAACCGGCAATTGACAAAACACGTCCTGTAATCCTAAAGCTTTTAGACAGTAGGCATAAAACTGTGATACTCAAGAACGGAAAGAAACTAAAGGGAAAAGATTATTCAATTGGCGAAGACTTTTCAAAGAACGTTCGTGAACTAAGAAAGAAACTATGGGATAGCGCGAAGCCGAACCGAGATAAAAAAGAAAGGGTTTCCTTGGTGTTTGATAAGTTATATATCAATAATATTCCTTACGTTTGGGACTGCGAAAAAAATGATAAAGTGAGGGTTCAAAAAAACGACGGGATCGGCGCAAGTCGGCCCGTGACGCGAAGTTGTACGCAGTTGCGAAACCGCTCACCAATAAAGTGAGTGGTTCATTTACCTCAGCTTCTTTCTTCACTAAGACAGATAGCTTGTCTTGCCATAGTAACACGGGCCAATCTAGTATAAAAAGCTTGAGAATAGCTAACATTAACGCACGCAGCGTTGCAAACAAGAAAGACTCGCTTGAACTTAAACTGCTGGAGTTCGACCCACACATATCAGTCCTGACGGAAACTTGGTTACATGAGGACTTAGCAGATGACCTGGTATTTCCTCCTCATTATAAAGTTGTTCGCAAGGACAGGACCTCAAGGGGTGGTGGCGTAGCCATTCTCTTAAAAGACTCTGTAGAATGCGACCTTGTATATGATGTTCCTGACCTTGAATGCCTTTGCATAAAAATTTCTTGCTGGGGTCATTCTTTCATCCTGTATGGTTGCTACAGGCCACCAGATGCCGCACCCGACTATCTTATTAAGCTACAACATCACCTGTCTCATTTCCAAAATAAGAAAATACTGTTAATAGGTGACTTCAATCTGCCAGATGTGTGCTGGTACCGCCTACAAGGCGGTGCTAAGTCTGGGAGCAATGCAGACGTTCTGTTTGATGTCATGCTTACTCATGATTTAGCTCAAATTGTAAATCAACCTACTCGTGTACAAGGTTCATCTTCCTCTATACTAGACTTAGTTTTTGCTAGCCGTCAATATTCTATGCATACTGTATCGGTCGAAACAGGCATTTCAGACCATCACCTCGTAAGCGTATCGATAGATTTAGTTAAGTCCCCTTACCACAACAAAAAAGCCAGTCACGTACGTTGTTTCAAGGATTATTCTAGGGCTGATGATGCCGCAGTGATTGATCATATGGAAACTTGTTTATCGAGCTTCGATGATAATGACGATGTCTGCAAGCTGTGGGAGCGATTCGTCGAAATGTGTCAATATTGTCTAAATGCCTTTGTTCCGAATAAACGCAAAAAAGTTCACAAACGCACACCTTGGATGACGCGGAAGATTATTCAACTGAAGCGAAAACTAAAAAGATCTAAGAAAAAAAACCACCAGTTAAGTCAGATTGAAACGCTTAAAAATAATCTTGAACGTGCGGTTCGTGAGTCAAAAGACTTCTACTTTAACACAACATTACCCAGTTTTGTTAAAAATGACCCAAGTAAATTTTGGAACTTCCTGAGTGACAGCAAGAAACATATCTCAAAAATAACAGCGGAGGGAGATACTTTGACTGATCCGATTGATATTGCACGCCATTTTAATTATTTTTTTCACAGCGTATTCTCTAAAGAAGGTGTACAAACTGTACAAAGCGCATCAAATTTTCCTGTATCGGAGGTTGACTTTGTTAGCCTCCCTGGTGTATTTGCTTTGCTTTTAGAACTGAAACCTAAAACTTCTTCTGGTCCTGATAATTTACCCAATGTATTTTTGCGACGCTATGCCGAAATAATTGCGAAGTTTCTTTTTGTGCTGTTTAAAAAATCTCTGCTGTCATCAAAACTTCCGGTTGAATGGAAGACTGCTCGAGTTGTTCCCATCTTTAAAAAAGGTGACTGCACATTACTACAAAATTACCGTCCTATTTCTTTAACTTCCGCATGCTGTAAAATGCTCGAACATATTATTGCTAAACATATTAACAAATTTCTTGAAGAACACTCCATATTAAGCGACTTTCAGCATGGGTTTAGAAAGGGCTATTCTACAATAACACAATTAGTTACAATAGTACACACCTTTGCTAAAACACTGGATATGAATGGTCAAATAGACGCCATATTTATGGATTTCAGCAAAGCATTTGATAAAGTTCACCACGAAAAACTGATTCAAAAACTAAAAAACATTAATCTTCCAGACATTTTAATATCGTGGATTCAAGATTACCTCACGAATAGAGTGCAATTTGTTTCAGTCGATGGGTGCAGCTCCAGTTGTCTCCCAGTCACCTCTGGGGTGCCCCAAGGAAGCGTCTTGGGGCCTTTGCTTTTTCAGATTTACATAAATGATATTGTTAATGTGGTTACTCCAGGAACTCATATTCGCTTGTTTGCTGATGATTGTGTCGTTTTCCGTCAAATTACGTGTACTAACGATCAAAACGAACTTGACCAGTGTCTTCGAAATGTTCTTGATTGGTGCAGCGAGTTTTCCATGGTTCTTAACACTGAAAAAACAGTTTCGATGCAAATAACACATAAAAAGAACCCAATTAACCACGTGTATACACTGGGATCATCAACACTAAAGCAGGTTAATAGCTACAAATATCTAGGTGTAACAATCACAAGCCGTCTTTCCTGGAACTCACATATAGATAACATATGCTCCTCTGCATTTAAAAAGCTGTGTTTTCTGAGGCATAAACTAAGAAATTCACCTTCTCACATAAAACTTCTAACGTATAACACTTACATCAGGCCAAAGCTCGAGTATGCTTCGGTTGTTTGGGACCCATTCACTAAACTTAACATAGATAAATTAGAAAGGGTTCAAAGAAAAGCTGTTAGGTTTATCTATTCCAAATTTAAAATCACCGACTCCCCCACTGACCTCATGGCGGCTAACAATATTGAAACACTTGAAACGCGAAGAGGAAAATATCGCCTTGAATTTCTTTATTCTTTACTTAACCATAAGTTTGCTTTGGATCCTTCACAGTACATATCCCCTCTAACCACACGTTATACCCGACATCATCACATTCACTCATTGACACCGTATTTTGCGAAAACTGACTGTTTTAAATATTCCTTTTTTCCGCGGACAATATCCGATTGGAACCATGTTATGACATCTTAATAGTTTGCAATATTTGTCTCCTTATTTTTATGTATATTTCTTTTCATTGTGTTCTGTATCTTTTGAGTTTTAAGAATATATGCCTGTCCTGCTTGGACCCTGAAAAGGGTCTGCAGTATGTACTAAATAAATAAATAAAATAAAAATGCGTGCATATGCTGCTTTTGGCAGAGCGCGCATGTGGATTTCTACCAAACCACGTGCTAAGCACGCCCTTGCTGCTCTTTTCAGCACACGCGCATGGCTTTGTGCTAAACGACTTGTTAAGCATGCACATGCATCTTTCGGTAGACGCGGACGTTGTTTTCTGCCAAAGCACAAGTTAAGCATGCACATGCTGCTTTTGGCAGAGCGCGCGCGTGGATTTCTACCAAACCACGTGTAGAGCGCGCCTATGCTGCTCTCTTCAGCGCACGCGCATCGATTTGTGGTAAACAACTTGTTAAGCATGCAAATGGATCTTTTGGTAGACGCGGACGTTGTTTTCTGCCCAACCACAAGTTAAGAATGCATATGCTGCTTTTGGCAGAGCGCGCATGTGGATTTCTACCAAACCACGTGCTAAGCACGGCCTTGCTGCTCTTTTCAGCACACGCGCATCGATGTGTGCCAAACCACTTGTTAAGCATGCACATGCATCTTTCCGTAGACGCGCACGTTGTTTTCTGCCAAACAACAAGTTATGCATGCACATGCTGCTTTTGGCAGAGCGCGCATGTGGATTTCTACCAAACTACCTGCTAAGCACGCCCATGCAGCTTTTTTCAGCACACGCGCATCGATTTGTGCGAAACCACTTGTTAAGCGTGCACATGCATCTTTTCGTAGACGCGGATGTTGTTTTCTGCCAAACACACAAGCTAACCATACACATGCAGCTTTTGGCAGGGCGCGCACGTGGATTTCTACCAAACGACGTGCTAAGCACGCCCATGCTGCTCTTTTCAGCACACGCGCACCATTTTGTGCGAAACCACTTGTTAAGCATGCACATGCATCTTTCCGTAGAGGCGCACGTTTTTTCTGCCAAACCACAAGTTATGCGTGCATATGCTGCTTTTGGCAGAGCGCGCATGTGGATTTCTACCAAACCACGTGCTAAGCACGCCCTTGCTGCTCTTTTCAGCACACGCGCATGGCTTTGTGCTAAACGACTTGTTAAGCATGCACATGCATCTTTCGGTAGACGCGGACGTTGTTTTCTGCCAAAGCACAAGTTAAGCATGCACATGCTGCTTTTGGCAGAGCGCGCGCGTGGATTTCTACCAAACCACGTGCTAAGCGCGCCCATGCTGCTCTCTTCAGCGCACGCGCATCGATTTGTGGTAAACAACTTGTTAAGCATGCAAATGGATCTTTTGGTAGACGCGGACGTTGTTTTCTGCCAAACCACAAGTTAAGAATGCATATGCTGCTTTTGGCAGAGCGCGCATATGGATTTCTACCAAACCAAGTGCTAAGCACGCCGTTGCTGCTCTTTTCAGCGCATGCGCATGGATTTGTGGTAAACAACTTATTAAGCATGCACATGCATCTGTCGGTAGACGCGGACGTTGTTTTCTGCTAAACCACAAGATAAGCATGCACAAGCAGCTTTTGGCAGAGCGCGCGCGTGTTTTTCTGCCAAAGTCGTGCCAACCACGTCCATGGTGCTCTTTTCAGCACACGCGCATGGATTTATGGTAAACAACTTAATCATGCACATGCATCTTTCGGTAGACGCGGGCGTTGTTTTCTGCCAAACCACAAGCTAAGCATGCACATGCAGCTTTTGGCAGAGCGCGCACGTGGATTTCTACCAAACGACGTATTAAGCTCGCCCATGCTGCTCTTTTCAGCACACGCGCACCATTTTGTGCGAAACCACTTATTAAACATGCACATGCATCTTTCCGTAGAGGCGCACGTTGTTTTCTGTCAAACCACAAGTTATTCATGCACATGCTGCTTTTGGCCGAGCGCGCATGTGGATTTCTACCAAACTACCTGCTAAGCACGCCCATGCTGCTCTTTTGAGCACACGCGCCCCATTTTGTGCGAAACCACTTATTACACATGCACATGCATCTTTCCGTAGAGGCGCACGTTGTTTTCTCCCAAACCACAAGTTATGCATGCACATGCTGCTTTTGGCAGAGCGCGCATGTGGATTTCTACCAAACTACCTGCTAAGCACGCCCATGCAGCTTTTTTCAGCACACGCGCATCGATTTGTGCGAAACCACTTGTTAAGCGTGCACATGCATCTTTTCGTAGACGCGGATGTTGTTTTCTACCAAACCACAAGCTAACCATGCACATGCAGCTTTTGGCAGGGCGCGCACGTGGATTTCTACCAAACGACCTGCTAAGCACGCCCATGCTGCTCTTTTCAGCACACGCGCACCATTTTGTGCGAAACCACTTGTTAAGCATGCACATGCATCTTTCCGTAGAGGCGCACGTTTTTTCTGCCAAACCACAAGTTATGCATGCACATGCTGCTTTTGGCAGAGCGCGCATGTGGATTTCTACCAAACCACGTGCTAAGCACGCCTATGCAGCTTTTTTCAGCACACGCGCTTCGATTTGTGCGAAACCACTTGTTAAGCATGCACATGGATCTTTCGGTAAACGCGCACGTTGTTTTCTGCCAGACCACAAGCTAAGCATGCACATGCTGCTTTTGGCAGAGCGCCCAAGCTGATTTCTGCTAAACCACATGCTAAGCACGCCCATGGTGCTCATTTCAGCACCCGCGCATCGATGTGAGGCAAACCACTTGTTAAGCATGCACATGCATCTTTTCGTAGACGCGGATGTTGTTCTATGCCAAACCACAATTAAGCATGGACATGCACCTTTTGGCAGAGCGCGCACGTGGATTTCTACCAAACGACGTGGTAAGCACGCCCATGCTGCTCTTTTCAGCACACGCGCATCGATTTGTTCCAAACCACTTGTTAAGCATGCACATGCATCTTTCCGTAGACGCGCACGTTGTTTTCTGCCAAACAACAAGTTATGCATGCACATGCTGCTTTTGGCAGAGCGCGCATGTGGATTTCTACCAAACCACGTGGTAAGCACGCCCATGCTGCTCTTTTCAGCACGCGCGCATCGATTTGTGGTAAACCACTTGTTAAGCATGCACATGTATCTTTTAGTAGACGCGGACGTTGTTTTCTGCCAAACCACAAGTTAAGCAGGCACATGCTGCTTTCGGCAGAGCGCACACGTCGATTTCTGCCAAACGTCGTGCCAAGCACGCCCATTCTGCTCTTTGCAGCACACGCGCATGGATTTGTGGTAAACAACTTGTTAAGCATGCACATGCATCTTTCGGTAGGCTCGGGCGTTGTTTTCTGCCATACCACACCTTACGCATGCACATGCTGCTTTTGGGAGAGCGCGCACGTGGATTTCTGCCAAACGACGTGCCAAGCACGCCCATGCTGCTCTTTTCTGCACACGCGCGTGGATTTGTGGTAAACAACATGTTAAGCATGCACATGCATCTTTCGGTAGACGCGGACGTTGTTTTCTGCCAGACCACAAGTTAAGCATGCACATGCTGCTTTTGGCAGAGCGGGCATGTGGATTTCTACCAAACCATGTGCTAAACACGCCCATGCTGCTCTTTTCAGCACACGTGCATCGATTTGTGGTAAACAACTTGTTATGCATGCACATGCATCTTTTGGTAGACGCGGAGGTTGTATTCTGCCAAACAACAAGTTAAGCATGCACATGCTGCTTTTGGCAGAGCGCGCACGTGGACTTCTACCAAACCACGTGCTAAGTACGCCCAAGCTGCTCTTTTCAGCACGCGCGCAGCGATTTGTGCCAAACCACTTGTTAAGCATGCACACGGATCTTTCCGTAGACGCGCACATTGTTTTCTGCCGAACCACAAGTTATGCGTGCATATGCTGCTTTTGGCAGAGCGCGCATGTGGATTTCTACCAAACCACGTGCTAAGCACGCCCTTGCTGCTCTTTTCAGCACACGCGCATGGCTTTGTGCTAAACGACTTGTTAAGCATGCACATGCATCTTTCGGTAGACGCGGACGTTGTTTTCTGCCAAAGCACAAGTTAAGCATGCACATGCTGCTTTTGGCAGAGCGCGCGCGTGGATTTCTACCAAACCACGTGTAGAGCGCGCCTATGCTGCTCTCTTCAGCGCACGCGCATCGATTTGTGGTAAACAACTTGTTAAGCATGCAAATGGATCTTTTGGTAGACGCGGACGTTGTTTTCTGCCCAACCACAAGTTAAGAATGCATATGCTGCTTTTGGCAGAGCGCGCATGTGGATTTCTACCAAACCACGTGCTAAGCACGGCCTTGCTGCTCTTTTCAGCACACGCGCATCGATGTGTGCCAAACCACTTGTTAAGCATGCACATGCATCTTTCCGTAGACGCGCACGTTGTTTTCTGCCAAACAACAAGTTATGCATGCACATGCTGCTTTTGGCAGAGCGCGCATGTGGATTTCTACCAAACTACCTGCTAAGCACGCCCATGCAGCTTTTTTCAGCACACGCGCATCGATTTGTGCGAAACCACTTGTTAAGCGTGCACATGCATCTTTTCGTAGACGCGGATGTTGTTTTCTGCCAAACACACAAGCTAACCATACACATGCAGCTTTTGGCAGGGCGCGCACGTGGATTTCTACCAAACGACGTGCTAAGCACGCCCATGCTGCTCTTTTCAGCACACGCGCACCATTTTGTGCGAAACCACTTGTTAAGCATGCACATGCATCTTTCCGTAGAGGCGCACGTTTTTTCTGCCAAACCACAAGTTATGCATGCACATGCTGCTTTTGGCAGAGCGCGCATGTGGATTTCTACCAAACCACGTGCTAAGCACGCCTATGCAGCTTTTTTCAGCACACGCGCTTCGATTTGTGCGAAACCACTTGTTAAGCATGCACATGGATCTTTCGGTAAACGCGCACGTTGTTTTCTGCCAGACCACAAGCTAAGCATGCACATGCTGCTTTTGGCAGAGCGCCCAAGCTGATTTCTGCTAAACCACATGCTAAGCACGCCCATGGTGCTCTTTTCAGCACACGCGCATCGATGTGAGGCAAACCACTTGTTAAGCATGCACATGCATCTTTTCGTAGACGCGGATGTTGTTCTATGCCAAACCACAATTAAGCATGGACATGCACCTTTTGGCAGAGCGCGCACGTGGATTTCTACCAAACGACGTGGTAAGCACGCCCATGCTGCTCTTTTCAGCACACGCGCATCGATTTGTTCCAAACCACTTGTTAAGCATGCACATGCATCTTTCCGTAGACGCGCACGTTGTTTTCTGCCAAACAACAAGTTATGCATGCACATGCTGCTTTTGGCAGAGCGCGCATGTGGATTTCTACCAAACCACGTGGTAAGCACGCCCATGCTGCTCTTTTCAGCACGCGCGCATCGATTTGTGGTAAACCACTTGTTAAGCATGCACATGTATCTTTTGGTAGACGCGGACGTTGTTTTCTGCCAAACCACAAGTTAAGGAGGCACATGCTGCTTTCGGCAGAGCGCACACGTCGATTTCTGCCAAACGTCGTGCCAAGCACGCCCATTCTGCTCTTTGCAGCACACGCGCATGGATTTGTGGTAAACAACTTGTTAAGCATGCACATGCATCTTTCGGTAGGCTCGGGCGTTGTTTTCTGCCATACCACACCTTACGCATGCACATGCTGCTTTTGGGAGAGCGCGCACGTGGATTTCTGCCAAACGACGTGCCAAGCACGCCCATGCTGCTCTTTTCTGCACACGCGCGTGGATTTGTGGTAAACAACTTGTTAAGCATGCACATGCATCTTTCGGTAGACGCGGACGTTGTTTTCTGCCAGACCACAAGTTAAGCATGCAGATGCTGCTTTTGGCATAGCGCCCGCGTTGATTTCTACCAAACCACGTGCTAAGCCTGCACATGCTGCTCTTTTCAGCGCACGCGCATCGATTTGTGGTAAACAACTTGTTAAGCATGCACATGCATCTTTTGATAGACACGGAAGTTCTTTTCTGCCAAACCACAAGATAAGCATGCACATGCTGCTTTTGGCAGAGCGGGCATGTGGATTTCTACCAAACCATGTGCTAAACACGCCCATGCTGCTCTTTTCAGCACGCGCGCATCGATTTGTGGTAAACCACTTGTTAAGCATGCACATGTATCTTTTGGTAGACGCGGACGTTGTTTTCTGCCAAACCACAAGTTAAGCAGGCACATGCTGCTTTCGGCAGAGCGCACACGTCGATTTCTGCCAAACGTCGTGCCAAGCACGCCCATTCTGCTCTTTGCAGCACACGCGCATGGATTTGTGGTAAACAACTTGTTAAGCATGCACATGCATCTTTCGGTAGGCTCGGGCGTTGTTTTCTGCCATACCACACCTTACGCATGCACATGCTGCTTTTGGGAGAGCGCGCACGTGGATTTCTGCCAAACGACGTGCCAAGCACGCCCATGCTGCTCTTTTCTGCACACGCGCGTGGATTTGTGGTAAACAACTTGTTAAGCATGCACATGCATCTTTCGGTAGACGCGGACGTTGTTTTCTGCCAGACCACAAGTTAAGCATGCAGATGCTGCTTTTGGCATAGCGCCCGCGTTGATTTCTACCAAACCACGTGCTAAGCCTGCACATGCTGCTCTTTTCAGCGCACGCGCATCGATTTGTGGTAAACAACTTGTTAAGCATGCACATGCATCTTTTGATAGACACGGAAGTTCTTTTCTGCCAAACCACAAGATAAGCATGCACATGCTGCTTTTGGCAGAGCGGGCATGTGGATTTCTACCAAACCATGTGCTAAACACGCCCATGCTGCTCTTTTCAGCACACGTGCATCGATTTGTGGTAAACAACTTGTTATGCATGCTCATGCATCTTTTGGTAGACGCGGAGGTTGTATTCTGCCAAACAACAAGTTAAGCATGCGCATGCTGCTTTTGGCAGAGCGCGCACGTGGATTTCTACCAAACCACGTGCTATGTACGCCCAAGCTGCTCTTTTCAGCACACGCGCATCGATTTGTGCCAAACCACTTGTTAAGCATGCACACGGATCTTTCCGTAGACGCGCACATTGTTTTCTGCCGAACCACAAGTTATGCGTGCATATGCTGCTTTTGGCAGAGCGCGCATGTGGATTTCTACCAA
Organism: Dermacentor variabilis; assembly: GCF_050947875.1. NCBI lineage: Eukaryota > Metazoa > Arthropoda > Arachnida > Ixodida > Ixodidae > Dermacentor > Dermacentor variabilis. Next base: position 3,863,142 of record NW_027460357.1, read on the forward strand.
ACCACGTGGTAAGCACGCCCATGCTGCTCTTTTCAGCACGCGCGCATCGATTTGTGGTAAACCACTTGTTAAGCATGCACATGTATCTTTTGGTAGACGCGGACGTTGTTTTCTGCCAAACCACAAGTTAAGCAGGCACATGCTGCTTTCGGCAGAGCGCACACGTCGATTTCTGCCAAACGTCGTGCCAAGCACGCCCATTCTGCTCTTTGCAGCACACGCGCATGGATTTGTGGTAAACAACTTGTTAAGCATGCACATGCATCTTTCGGTAGGCTCGGGCGTTGTTTTCTGCCATACCACACCTTACGCATGCACATGCTGCTTTTGGGAGAGCGCGCACGTGGATTTCTGCCAAACGACGTGCCAAGCACACCCATGCTGCTCTTTTCTGCACACGCGCGTGGATTTGTGGTAAACAACTTGTTAAGCATGCACATGCATCTTTCGGTAGACGCGGACGTTGTTTTCTGCCAGGCCACAAGTTGAGCATGCAGATGCTGCTTTTGGCATAGCGCCCGCGTTGATTTCTACCAAACCACGTGCTAAGCCTGCACATGCTGCTCTTTTCAGCGCACGCGCATCGATTTGTGGTAAACAACTTGTTAAGCATGCACATGCATCTTTTGATAGACACGGAAGTTCTTTTCTGCCAAACCACAAGATAAGCATGCACATGCTGCTTTTGGCAGAGCGGGCATGTGGATTTCTACCAAACCTTGTGCTAAACACGCCCATGCTGCTCTTTTCAGCACGCGCGCATCGATTTGTGGTAAACCACTTGTTAAGCATGCACATGTATCTTTTGGTAGACGCGGACGTTGTTTTCTGCCAAACCACAAGTTAAGCAGGCACATGCTGCTTTCGGCAGAGCGCACACGTCGATTTCTGCCAAACGTCGTGCCAAGCACGCCCATTCTGCTCTTTGCAGCACACGCGCATGGATTTGTGGTAAACAACTTGTTAAGCATGCACATGCATCTTTCGGTAGGCTCGGGCGTTGTTTTCTGCCATACCACACCTTACGCATGCACATGCTGCTTTTGGGAGAGCGCGCACGTGGATTTCTGCCAAACGACGTGCCAAGCACGCCCATGCTGCTCTTTTCTGCACACGCGCGTGGATTTGTGGTAAACAACTTGTTAAGCATGCACATGCATCTTTCGGTAGACGCGGACGTTGTTTTCTGCCAGACCACAAGTTAAGCATGCAGATGCTGCTTTTGGCATAGCGCCCGCGTTGATTTCTACCAAACCACGTGCTAAGCCTGCACATGCTGCTCTTTTCAGCGCACGCGCATCGATTTGTGGTAAACAACTTGTTAAGCATGCACATGCATCTTTTGATAGACACGGAAGTTCTTTTCTGCCAAACCACAAGATAAGCATGCACATGCTGCTTTTGGCAGAGCGGGCATGTGGATTTCTACCAAACCATGTGCTAAACACGCCCATGCTGCTCTTTTCAGCACACGTGCATCGATTTGTGGTAAACAACTTGTTATGCATGCACATGCATCTTTTGGTAGACGCGGAGGTTGTATTCCGCCAAACAACAAGTTAAGCATGCACATGCTGCTTTTGGCAGAGCGCGCACGTGGATTTCTACCAAACCACGTGCTAAGTACGCCCAAGCTGCTCTTTTCAGCACACGCGCATCGATTTGTGCCAAACCACTTGTTAAGCATGCACACGGATCTTTCCGTAGACGCGCACATTGTTTTCTGCCGAACCACAAGTTATGCGTGCATATGCTGCTTTTGGCAGAGCGCGCATGTGGATTTCTACCAAACCACGTGCTAAGCACGCCCTTGCTGCTCTTTTCAGCACACGCGCATGGCTTTGTGCTAAACGACTTGTTAAGCATGCACATGCATCTTTCGGTAGACGCGGACGTTGTTTTCTGCCAAAGCACAAGTTAAGCATGCACATGCTGCTTTTGGCAGAGCGCGCGCGTGGATTTCTACCAAACCACGTGCTAAGCGCGCCCATGCTGCTCTCTTCAGCGCACGCGCATCGATTTGTGGTAAACAACTTGTTAAGCATGCAAATGGATCTTTTGGTAGACGCGGACGTTGTTTTCTGCCAAACCACAAGTTAAGAATGCATATGCTGCTTTTGGCAGAGCGCGCATATGGATTTCTACCAAACCAAGTGCTAAGCACGCCGTTGCTGCTCTTTTCAGCGCATGCGCATGGATTTGTGGTAAACAACTTGTTAAGCATGCACATGCATCTGTCGGTAGACGCGGACGTTGTTTTCTGCTAAACCACAAGATAAGCATGCACAAGCAGCTTTTGGCAGAGCGCGCACGTGTTTTTCTGCCAAAGTCGTGCCAACCACGTCCATGGTGCTCTTTTCAGCACACGCGCATGGATTTATGGTAAGCAACTTAATCATGCACATGCATCTTTCGGTAGACGCGGGCGTTGTTTTCTGCCAAACCACAAGCTAAGCATGCACATGCAGCTTTTGGCAGAGCGTGCACGTGGATTTCTACCAAACGACGTGCTAAGCTCGCCCATGCTGCTCATGCTGCTCTTTTCAGCACACGCGCACCATTTTGTGCGAAACCACTTATTAAACATGCACATGCATCTTTCCGTAGAGGCGCACGTTGTTTTCTGCCAAACCACAAGTTATGCATGCACATGCTGCTTTTGGCTGAGCGCGCATGTGGATTTCTACCAAACTACCTGCTAAGCACGCCCATGCTGCTCTTTTCAGCACACGCGCACCATTTTGTGCGAAACCACTTATTACACATGCACCTTTCCGTAGAGGCGCACGTTGTTTTCTGCCAAACCACAAGTTATGCATGCACATGCTGCTTTTGGCAGAGCGCGCATGTGGATTTCTGCCAAACTACCTGCTAAGCACGGCCATGCAGCTTTTTTCAGCACACGCGCATCGATTTGTGCGAAACCACTTGTTAAGCGTGCACATGCATCTTTTCGTAGACGCGGATGTTGTTTTCTGCCAAACCACAAGCTAACCATGCACATGCAGCTTTTGGCAGGGCGCGCACGTGGATTTCTACCAAACGACGTGCTAAGCACGCCCATGCTGCTCTTTTCAGCACACGCGCACCATTTTGTGCGAAACCACTTGTTAAGCATGCACATGCATCTTTCCGTAGAGGCGCACGTTTTTTCTGCCAAACCACAAGTTATGCATGCACATGCTGCTTTTGGCAGAGCGCGCATGTGGATTTCTACCAAACCACGTGCTAAGCACGCCTATGCAGCTTTTTTCAGCACACGCGCTTCGATTTGTGCGAAACCACTTGTTAAGCATGCACATGGATCTTTCGGTAAACGCGCACGTTGTTTTCTGCCAGACCACAAGCTAAGCATGCACATGCTGCTTTTGGCAGAGCGCCCAAGCTGATTTCTGCTAAACCACATGCTAAGCACGCCCATGGTGCTCTTTTCAGCACACGCGCATCGATGTGAGGCAAACCACTTTTTAAGCATGCACATGCATCTTTTCGTAGACGCGGATGTTGTTCTATGCCAAACCACAATTAAGCATGGACATGCACCTTTTGGCAGAGCGCGCACGTGGATTTCTACCAAACGACGTGGTAAGCACGCCCATGCTGCTCTTTTCAGCACACGCGCATCGATTTGTTCCAAACCACTTGTTAAGCATGCACATGCATCTTTCCGTAGACGCGCACGTTGTTTTCTGCCAAACAACAAGTTATGCATGCACATGCTGCTTTTGGCAGAGCGCGCATGTGGATTTCTACCAAACCACGTGGTAAGCACGCCCATGCTGCTCTTTTCAGCACGCGCGCATCGATTTGTGGTAAAGCACTTGTTAAGCATGCACATGTATCTTTTGGTAGACGCGGACGTTGTTTTCTGCCAAACCACAAGTTAAGCAGGCACATGCTGCTTTCGGCAGAGCGCACACGTCGATTTCTGCCAAACGTCGTGCCAAGCACGCCCATTCTGCTCTTTGCAGCACACGCGCGTGGATTTGTGGTAAACAACTTGTTAAGCATGCACATGCATCTTTCGGTAGACGCGGACGTTGTTTTCTGCCAGACCACAAGTTAAGCATGCAGATGCTTCTTTTGGCATAGCGCCCGCGTTGATTTCTACCAAACCACGTGCTAAGCCTGCACATACTGCTCTTTTCAGCGCACGCGCATCGATTTGTGGTAAACAACTTGTTAAGCATGCACATGCATCTTTTGATAGACACGGAAGTTCTTTTCTGCCAAACCACAAGATAAGCATGCACATGCTGCTTTTGGCAGAGCGGGCATGTGGATTTCTACCAAACCATGTGCTAAACACGCCCATGCTGCTCTTTTCAGCACACGTGCATCGATTTGTGGTAAACAACTTGTTATGCATGCACATGCATCTTTTGGTAGACGCGGAGGTTGTATTCTGCCAAACAACAAGTTAAGCATGCACATGCTGCTTTTGGCAGAGCGCGCACGTGGATTTCTACCAAACCACGTGCTAAGTACGCCCAAGCTGCTCTTTTCAGCACGCGCGCAGCGATTTGTGCCAAACCACTTGTTAAGCATGCACATGCATCTTTCGGTAGACGCGGACGTTGTTTTCTGCCAAAGCACAAGTTAAGCATGCACATGCTGCTTTTGGCAGAGCGCGCGCGTGGATTTCTACCAAACCACGTGCTAAGCGCGCCCATGCTGCTCTCTTCAGCGCACGCGCATCGATTTGTGGTAAACAACTTGTTAAGCATGCAAATGGATCTTTTGGTAGACGCGGACGTTGTTTTCTGCCAAACCACAAGTTAAGAATGCATATGCTGCTTTTGGCAGAGCGCGCATGTGGATTTCTACCAAACCACGTGCTAAGCACGGCCTTGCTGCTCTTTTCAGCACACGCGCATCGATGTGTGCCAAACCACTTGTTAAGCATGCACATGCATCTTTCCGTAGACGCGCACGTTGTTTTCTGCCAAACAACAAGTTATGCATGCACATGCTGCTTTTGGCAGAGCGCGCATGTGGATTTCTACCAAACTACCTGCTAAGCACGCCCATGCAGCTTTTTTCAGCACACGCGCATCGATTTGTGCTAAACCTCTTGTTAAGCGTGCACATGCATCTTTTCGTAGACGCGGATGTTGTTTTCTGCCAAACCACAAGCTAACCATGCACATGCAGCTTTTGGCAGGGCGCGCACGTGGATTTCTACCAAACGACGTGCTAAGCACGCCCATGCTGCTCTTTTCAGCACACGCGCACCATTTTGTGCGAAACCACTTGTTAAGCATGCACATGCATCTTTCCGTAGAGGCGCACGTTTTTTCTGCCAAACCACAAGTTATGCATGCACATGCTGCTTTTGGCAGAGCGCGCATGTGGATTTCTACCAAACCACGTGCTAAGCACGCCTATGCAGCTTTTTTCAGCACACGCGCATCGATTTGTGCGAAACCACTTGTTAAGCATGCACATGGATCTTTCGGTAAACGCGCACGTTGTTTTCTGCCAGACCACAAGCTAAGCATGCACATGCTGCTTTTGGCAGAGCGCCCAAGCGGATTTCTGCTAAACCACATGCTAAGCACGCCCATGCTGCTCTTTTCAGCACACGCGCATCGATGTGAGGCAAACCACTTGTTAAGCATGCACATGCATCTTTTCGTAGACGCGGATGTTGTTCTATGCCAAACCACAATTAAGCATGGACATGCACCTTTTGGCAGAGCGCGCACGTGGATTTCTACCAAACCACGTGGTAAGCACGCCCATGCTGCTCTTTTCAGCACGCGCGCATCGATTTGTGGTAAACCACTTGTTAAGCCTGCACATGTATCTTTTGGTAGACGCGGACGTTGTTTTCTGCCAAACCACAAGTTAAGCAGGCACATGCTGCTTTCGGCAGAGTGCACACGTCGATTTCTGCCAAACGTCGTGCCAAGCACGCCCATTCTGCTCTTTGCAGAACACGCGCATGGATTTGTGGTAAACAACTTGTTAAGCATGCACATGCATCTTTCGGTAGACTCGGGCGTTGTTTTCTGCCATACCACACCTTACGCATGCACATGCTGCTTTTGGGAGAGCGCGCACGTGGATTTCTGCCAAACGACGTGCCAAGCACGCCCATGCTGCTCTTTTCTGCACACGCGCGTGGATTTGTGGTAAACAACTTGTTAAGCATGCACATGCATCTTTCGATAGACGCGCACGTTGTTTTCTGTCAAACCACAAGGTATGCATGCACATGCTGCTTTTGGCAGAGCGGGCATGTGGATTTCTACCAAACCATGTGCTAAACACGCCCATGCTGCTCTTTTCAGCACAAGTGCATCGATTTGTGGTAAACAACTTGTTATGCATGCACATGCATCTTTTGGTAGACGCGGAGGTTGTATTCTGCCAAACAACAAGTTAAGGATGCACATGCTGCTTTTGGCAGAGCGCGCACGTGGATTTCTACCAAACCAGGTGCTAAGTTTGCCCAAGCTGCTCTTTTCAGCACACGTGTATCGATTTGTGGTAAACAACTTGTTAAGCATGCAAATGGATCTTTTGGTAGACGGGGACGTTGTTTTCTGCCAAACCACAAGTTAAGAATGCATACGCTGCTTTTGGCAGAGCGCGCATGTGGATTTCTACCAAACCACGTGCTAAGCATGCCCTTGCTGCTTTTTTCAGCACACGCGCATCCATTTTTGCCAAACCACTTGTTAAGTATGCAGATGCATCTTTCGATAGACGCGCACGTTGTTTTCTGTCAAACCACAAGGTATGCATGCACATGCTGCTTTTGGTAGAGCGCGCACGTGGATTTCTACCAAACCACGTGCCAAGCACGCTCATGCTGCTCTTTTCAGCACGCGCATCGATTTGTGCCAAACCACTTGTTAAGCATGCACATGCATCTTTCGTTAGACGCGCAAGTTGTTTTCTGCCAAACCACAAGTTATGCATGCACATGCTGCTTTTGGCAGAGCGCGCATGTGGATTTCTACCAAACCGTGTGCTATAACGCCCATGCTACTCTTTTCAGCACACGTGCGTCGATTTGTGGTAAACAACTTGTTAAGCATGCACATTCATCTTTCGGTAGACGCGCACGTTGTTTTCTGCTAAACCACAAGTTAAGCATGCACAAGCAGCTTTTGGCAGAGCGCGCACGTGTTTTTCTGCCCAACTTCGTGCCAACCACGCCCATGCTGCTCCTTTCAGCACACGTGCATCGATTTGTGCCAAACCACTTGTTAAGCATGCACATGCATCTTTCCGTAGAGGCGCACGTTGTTTTCTGCCAAACCACAAGCTAAGTATGCACATGCTGCTTTTGGCAGAGCGCGCATGCGGATTTCTACTAAACCATGTGCTAAGCACGCCCATGCTGCTTTTTTCAGCATCCACTCATCGATTTTTGCCAAACCACTTGTTAAGTATGCACATGCATCTTTCGGTAGACGCGCACGTTGTTTTCTGCCAAACCACAAGCTATGCATGCACATGCTGCTTTTGGCAGAACGCGCACGTGGATATCTACCAAACCATGTGCCAAGGACGCTCATGCTATTTTCAGCACACGCGCATCGATTTGTGCCAAACCACTTGTTAAGCATGCACATTCATCTTTCGTTAGACGCGCAAGTGGTTTTCTGCCAAACAACAAGTTAAGCAGGCACATGCTGCTTTTGGCAGAGCGCGCATGTGGATTTCTGCCAAACCACGTGCTAAGCACGCCCTTGCTGCTCTTTTCAGCACACGCGTATCGATTTGTGGTAAACAACTAGTTAAGCATGCAAATGGATCTTTTGGTAGACGCGGACGTCGTTTTCTGCGAAACCACAAGATATGCGTGCATATGCTGCTTTTGGCAGAGCGCGCATGTTGATTTCTACAAAACCACGTGCTAAGCACGCCCTTGCTGCTCTTTTCAGCACACGCATATCGACTTGTGGTAAACAACTTGTTAAGCATGCACATACATCTTTCGGTAGACGCGGACGTTGTTTTCTTGCAAACCACAATTTAAGCATGCACATGCTGCTTTTGGCAGAGCGCGCACGTGGATTTCTGCCAAACGACGTGCCAAGCACGCCCATGCTGCTCTTTTCAGCACACGCGCATGGCTTTGTGGTAAACGACTTGTTAAGCATGCACATGCATCTTTCGGTAGGCGCGGACGTTGTTTTCTGCCAAAGCACAAGTTAATCATGCACATGATGTTTTTGGCAGAGCTCGCGCGTGGATTTCTGCCAAACGACGTGCTAAGCACGCCCATGCTGCTGTTTTCAGCACACGCGCATCGATTTGTGCCAAACCACTTGTTAAGCATGCACATGTATCTTTTGGTAGACGCGGACGTTGTTTTCTGCCAAACCACAAGTTAAGCATGCACATGCTGCTTTTGGCAGAGCGCGCATGAGGATTTCCACCAAACCACATGCTAAGGACGCCCTTGCTGCTCTTTTCAGCGCGTGCGCATGGATTTGTGGTAAACAAATTGTTAAGCATCCACATGCATCTGTCGGTAGACGAAGACGTTGTTTTCTGCTAAACCACAAGATAAGCATGCACATGCAGCTTTTGGCAGAGCGCGCACGTGGATTTCTAACAAACGACGTGCTAAGCACGCCCATGCTGCTCTTTTCAGCACACGCGCATCGATTTGTGCCAAACCACTTGTTAAGCATGCACATGTATCTTTTGGTAGACGCGGACGTTGTTTTCTGCCAAACCACAAGTTAAGCATGCACATGATGCTATTCGCAGAGCGCGGATGTGGATTTCTACCAAACCACGTTCTAATCACGCCCTTGCTGCTCTTTTCAGCACACGCGCATGGATTTGTGGTAAACAACTTGTTAAGCAGGCACATGCTTCTTTTCGTAGAGGCGCTCGTTGTTTTCTGCCAAACCACAAGTTAAGAATGCATATGCTGCTTTTGGCAGAGCGCGCATGTTGGTTTCTACCAAACCACGTGCTAAGCACGCCCTTGCTGCTTTTTTCAGCACACGCGCATCGATTTGTGCCAAACCACTTGTTAAGCATGCACACGGATCTTTCCGTATAGGCGCACGTTGTTTTCTGCCAAACCACAAGTTATTCATGCAGTGCTGCTTTTGGCAGAGCGCGCATGTGGATTTTTACCAAACCATGTGCTTAACACGCCCATGCTGCTGTTTTCAGCACACGTGCGTCGATTTGTGGTAAACAACTTGTTAAGCATGCACATGCAACTTTTGGTAGACGCGGAGGTTGTATTCTGCCAAACCACAAGTTAAGAATGCATATGCTGCTTTTGGCAGAGCGCGCATGCGGATTTCTACTAAACCACGTGCTAAGCACGCCCATGCTGCTCTTTTCAGCACGCGCGCATCGATGTGTGCCAAACCAATTGTTAAGCATGCGCATGCATCTTTCGGTAGACGCGGACGTTGTTTTCTGCTATACCACAAGTTAAGCATGCACAAGCAGCTTTTGGCAGAGCGCGCACGTGTTTTTCTGCCAAACTTCGTGCCAACCACGCCCATGCTGCTCTTTTCAGCACACGCGCATGGATTTGTGGTAAACAACTTGTTAAGTATGCACATGCATCTTTCGGTAGACGCGGGCGTTGTTTTCTGCCAAACCACAAGCTAAGCATGCACATGCAGCTTTTGGCAGAGCGCGCACGTGGATTTCTACCAATCGACGTGCTAAGCACGCCCATGCTGCTCTTTTCAGTACACGCGCACCATTTTGTGCGAAACCACTTGTTAAGCATGCACATGCATCTTTCCGTAGAGGCGCACGTTGTTTTCTGCCAAACCACAAGTTAAGAATGCATATGCTGCTTTTGGCAGAGCGCGCATGTGGATTTCTACCAAACCACGTGCTAAGCACGGCCTTGCTGCTCTTTTCTGCACACGCGCATCGATGTGTGCCATACCACTTGTTAAGCATGCACATGCATCTTTCCGTAGACGCGCATGTTGTTTTCTGCCAAACAACAAGTCATGCATGCACATGCTGCTTTTTGCAGAGCGGGCATGTGGATTTCTACCAAACAAGCTGCTAATCACGCCCATGCTGCTCTTTTCAGCACACGCGCATCGATTTGTGGTAAACAACTTGTTAAGCATGCACATAGATCTTTTGGTAGCCGCGGACGTTGTTTTCTGCCAAACCACAAGTTAAGCATGCGCATGCTGCTTTTGGCAGAGCGCGCACGTGGTTATCTACCAAAGCACGTGCCAAGCACGCTCATGCTATTCTTTTCAGCACACGCGCATCGATTTGTGCCAAACCACTTGTTAAGCATGCACATGCATCTTTCGTTAGACGCGCAAGTTGTTTTCTGCCAAACCACAAGTTATGCATGCACATGCTGCTTTTGGCAGAGCGCGCATGTGGATTTCTACCAAACCATGTGCTAAACACGCCCATGCTGCTCTTTTCAGCACACGTGCATCGATTTGTGGTAAACAACTTGTTAAGCATGCACACGAATCTTTCCGTAGACGCGCACGTTGTTTTCTGCCAAACCACAAGTTATGCGTGCATATGCTACTTTTGGCAGAGCGCGCATGTGGATTTCTGCCAAACCACGTGCTAAGCACGCCCTTGCTGCTCTTTTCAGGACACGCGTATCGATTTGTGGTAAACAACTAGTTAAGCATGCAAATGGATCTTTTGGTAGACGCGGACGTTGCTTTCTGCCAAACCACAAGTTATGCGTGCATAAGCTGCTTTTAGCAGAGCGCGCATGTGGATTTCTACAAAACCACGTGCTAAGCACGCCCTTGCTGCTCTTTTCACCACACGCGGATCGACTTGTGGTAAAGAACTTGTTAAGCATGCACATGCATCTTTCGGTAGACGCGGACGTTGTTTTCTGCCAAAGCACAAGTTAAGCATGCACATGCTGCTTTTGGCAGAGCGCGCGCGTGGATTTCTACCAAACCACGTGCTAAGCGCGCCCATGCTGCTCTCTTCAACACACGCGCATCGATTTGTGGTAAACAACTTGTTAAGCATGCACCTGCATCTTTTGGTAGACGCGGACGTTGTTTTCTGCTAAACCACAAGATATGCGTGCATATGCTGCTTTTGGCAGAGCGCGCACGTGGATTTCTGCCAAACGACGTGCCAAGCACGCCCATGCTGCTCTTTTCAGCACACGCGCATGGCTTTGTGGTAAACGACTTGTTACGCATGCACATGCACCTTTCGGTAGACGCGGACGTTGTTTTCTGCCAAACCACAAGTTAATCATGCACATGCTGTTTTTGGCAGAGCTCGCACGTGGATTTCTGCCAAACGACGTGCTAAGCACGCCCATGCTGCTCCTTTCAGCACACGCCCATCGATTTGTGCCAAACCACTTGCTAAGCATGCACACGGATCTTTCCGTAGACGCGCACGTTGTTTTCTGCCAAACCACAAGTTAGGCGTGCATATGCTGCTTTTTGCAGAGCGCGCATGTGAATTTCTACAAAACCGCATGCTAAGCACGCCCTTGCTGCTCTTTTCAGCACACGTGCATCGACTTGAGGTAAACAACTTGTTAAGGATGCAAATGGATCTTTTGGTAGACGCGGACGTTGTTTTCTGCCACACCACAAGTTAAGAATGCATATGCTGCTTTTGGCAGAGCGCGCATGTGGATTTCTACCAAACCACGTGCTAAGCACGCCCTTGCAGCTTTTTTCAGCACACGCGCATCGATTTGTGCCAAACCACTTGTTAAGCATGTACACGGATCTTTCCGTAGTGGCGCACGTTTTTTTCTGCCAAACCACGAGTTATGCATGCAGTGCTGCTTTTGGCAGAGCGCGCATGTGGAGTTCTACCAAACCACGTGCTAAGCACGCCCTCGCTGCTCTTTTCAGCACACGCGCATCGATTTGTGGTAAACAACTTGTTAAGCATGCACATGTATCTTTTGGTAGACGCGGACGTTGTTTTCTGCCAAAGCACAAGTTAAGCATGCACATGATGCTATTGGCAGAGCGCGCATGTGGATTTCTACCAAACCTCGTGCTAATCACGCCCTTGCTGCTCTTTTCAGCACACGCGCATGGATTCGTGGTAAACAACTTGTTAAGCATGCACATGCATCTTTCCGTAGAGGCGCTCGTTGTTTTCTGCCAAACCACAAGTTAAGAATGCATATGCTGCTTTTGGCAGAGCGCGGATGTTGGTTTCTACCAAACCACATGCTAAGCATGCCCTTGCTGCTTTTTTCAGCACACGCGCATCGATTTGTGCCAAACCAGTTGTTAAGCATGCACACGGATCTTTCCGTAGAGGCGCACGTTGTTTTCTGCCAAACCACAAGTTATGCATGCAGTGCTGCTTTTGTCAGAGCGCGCATGTGGAGTTCCACCAAACCACGTGCTAAGCACGCCCTCGCTGCTCTTTTCAGCACACGCGCATCGATTTGTGGTAAACAACTTGTTAAGCATGCACATGCATCTTTCCGTAGAGGCGCACGTTGTTTTCTGCCAAACCACAAGTTATGCATGCACATGCTGCTTTTCGCTGAGCGCGCATGTGGATTTCTACCAAACTACCTGCTAAGCACGCCCATGCAGCTTTTTTCAGCACACGCGCATCGATTTGTGCGAAACCACTTGTTAAGCGTGCACATGCATCTTTTCGTAGACGCGGATGTTGTTTTCTGCCAAACCACAAGTGAAGCAGGCACATGCTGCTTTCGGCAGAGCGCGCACGTGGATTTCTGCCAAACGTCGTGCCAACCACGCCCATGCTGCTCTTTTCAGCACACGCGCATGGATTTGTGGTAAACAACTTGTTAAGCATGCACATGCATCTTTCGGTAGACTCGGGCGTTGTTTTCTGCCAAACCACAAGCTAACCATGCACATGCAGCTTTTGGCAGGGCGCGCACGTGGATTTCTACCAAACGACGTGCTAAGCACACCCATGCTGCTCTTTTCAGCACACGCGCACCATTTTGTGCGAAACCACTTGTTAAGCATGCACATGCATCTTTCCGTAGAGGCGCACGTTTTTTCTGCCAAACCACAAGTTATGCATGCACATGCTGCTTTTGGCAGAGCGCGCATGTGGATTTCTACCAAACCATGTGCTAAGCACGCCTATGCAGCTTTTTTCAGCACACGCGCATCGATTTGTGCGAAACCACTTGTTAAGCATGCACATGGATCTTTCGGTAAACGCGCACGTTGTTTTCTGCCAGACCACAAGCTAAGCATGCACATGCTGCTTTTGGCAGAGCGCCCAAGCTGATTTCTGCTAAACCACATGCTAAGCACGCCCATGCTGCTCTTTTCAGCACACGCGCATCGATGTGAGGCAAACCACTTGTTAAGCATGCACATGCATCTTTTCGTAGACGCGGATGTTGTTCTATGCCAAACCACAATTAAGCATGGACATGCACCCTTTGGCAGAGCGCGCACGTGGATTTCTACCAACCACGTGGTAAGCACGCCCATGCTGCTCTTTTCAGCACGCGCGCATCGATTTTTGGTAAACCACTTGTTAAGCATGCACATGTATCTTTTGGTAGACGCGGACGTTGTTTTCTGCCAAACCACAAGTTAAGCAGGCACATGCTGCTTTCGGCAGAGCGCACACGTCGATTTCTGCCAAACGTCGTGCCAAGCACGCCCATTCTGCTCTTTGCAGCACACGCGCATGGATTTGTGGTAAACAACTTGTTAAGCATGCACATGCATCTTTCGGTAGACTCGGGCGTTGTTTTCTGCCATACCACACCTTACGCATGCACATGCTGCTTTTGGGAGAGCGCGCACGTGGATTTCTGCCAAACGACGTGCCAAGCACGCCCATGCTGCTCTTTTCTGCACACGCGCGTGGATTTGTGGTAAACAACTTGTTAAGCATGCACATGCATCTTTCGGCAGACGCGGACGTTGTTTTCTGGCAAACCACAAGTTATGCGTGCATAAGCTGCTTTAAGCAGAGCGCGCATGTGGATTTCTACAAAACCACGTGCTAAGCACGCCCTTGCTGCTCTTTTCACACACGCGGATCGACTTGTGGTAAACAACTTGTTAAGCATGCACATGCATCTTTCGGTAGACGCGGACGTTGTTTTCTGCCAAAGCACAAGTTAAGCATGTACATGCTGCTTTTGGCAGAGCGCGCGCGTGGATTTCTACCAAACCACGTGCTAAGCGCGCCCATGCTGCTCTCTTCAACACACGCGCATCGATTTGTGGTAAACAACTTGTTAAGCATGCACCTGCATCTTTTGGTAGACGCGGACGTTGTTTTCTGCTAAACCACAAGATATGCGTGCATATGCTGCTTTTGGCAGAGCGCGCACGTGGATTTCTGCCAAACGACGTGCCAAGCACGCCCATGCTGCTCTTTTCAGCACACGCGCATGGCTTTGTGGTAAACGACTTGTTACGCATGCACATGCACCTTTCGGTAGACGCGGACGTTGTTTTCTGCCAAACCACAAGTTAATCATGCACATGCTGTTTTTGGCAGAGCTCGCACGTGGATTTCTGCCAAACGACGTGCTAAGCACGCCCATGCTGCTCCTTTCAGCACACGCCCATCGATTTGTGCCAAACCACTTGCTAAGCATGCACACGGATCTTTCCGTAGACGCGCACGTTGTTTTCTGCCAAACCACAAGTTAGGCGTGCATATGCTGCTTTTTGCAGAGCGCGCATGTGAATTTCTACAAAACCGCATGCTAAGCACGCCCTTGCTGCTCTTTTCAGCACACGTGCATCGACTTGAGGTAAACAACTTGTTAAGGATGCAAATGGATCTTTTGGTAGACGCGGACGTTGTTTTCTGCCACACCACAAGTTAAGAATGCATATGCTGCTTTTGGCAGAGCGCGCATGTGGATTTCTACCAAACCACGTGCTAAGCACGCCCTTGCAGCTTTTTTCAGCACACGCGCATCGATTTGTGCCAAACCACTTGTTAAGCATGTACACGGATCTTTCCGTAGTGGCGCACGTTTTTATCTGCCAAACCACGAGTTATGCATGCAGTGCTGCTTTTGGCAGAGCGCGCATGTGGAGTTCTACCAAACCACATGCTAAGCACGCCCTCGCTGCTCTTTTCAGCACACGCGCATCGATTTGTGGTAAACAACTTGTTAAGCATGCACATGCATCTTTCCGTAGAGGCGCACGTTGTTTTCTGCCAAACCACAAGTTATGCATGCACATGCTGCTTTTGGCTGAGCGCGCATGTGGATTTCTACCAAACTACCTGCTAAGCACGCCCATGCAGCGTTTTTCAGCACACGCGCATCGATTTGTGCGAAACCACTTGTTAAGCGTGCACATGCATCTTTTCGTAGACGCGGATGTTGTTTTCTGCCAAACCACAAGTGAAGCAGGCACATGCTTCTTTCGGCAGAGCGCGCACGTGGATTTCTGCCAAACGTCGTGCCAACCACGCCCATGCTGCTCTTTTCAGCACACGCGCATGGATTTGTGGTAAACAACTTGTTAAGCATGCACATGCATCTTTCGGTAGACTCGGGCGTTGTTTTCTGCCAAACCACAAGCTAACCATGCACATGCAGCTTTTGGCAGGGCGCGCACGTGGATTTCTACCAAACGACGTGCTAAGCACACCCATGCTGCTCTTTTCAGCACACGCGCACCATTTTGTGCGAAACCACTTGTTAAGCATGCACATACATCTTTCCGTAGAGGCGCACGTTTTTTCTGCCAAACCACAAGTTATGCATGCACATGCTGCTTTTGGCAGAGCGCGCATGTGGATTTCTACCAAACCATGTGCTAAGCACGCCTATGCAGCTTTTTTCAGCACACGCGCATCGATTTGTGCGAAACCACTTGTTAAGCATGCACATGGATCTTTCGGTAAACGCGCACGTTGTTTTCTGCCAGACCACAAGCTAAGCATGCACATGCTGCTTTTGGCAGAGCGCCCAAGCTGATTTCTGCTAAACCACATGCTAAGCACGCCCATGCTGCTCTTTTCAGCACACGCGCATCGATGTGAGGCAAACCACTTGTTAAACATGCACATGCATCTTTTCGTAGACGCGGATGTTGTTCTATGCCAAACCACAATTAAGCATGGACATGCACCCTTTGGCAGAGCGCGCACGTGGATTTCTACCAAACCACGTGGTAAGCACGCCCATGCTGCTCTTTTCAGCACGCGCGCATCGATTTTTGGTAAACCACTTGTTAAGCATGCACATGTATCTTTTGGTAGACGCGGACGTTGTTTTCTACCAAACCACAAGTTAAGCAGGCACATGCTGCTTTCGGCAGAGCGCACACGTCGATTTCTGCCAAACGTCGTGCCAAGCACGCCCATTCTGCTCTTTGCAGCACACGCGCATGGATTTGTGGTAAACAACTTGTTAAGCATGCACATGCATCTTTCGGTAGACTCGGGCGTTGTTTTCTGCCATACCACACCTTACGCATGCACACGCTGCTTTTGGGAGAGCGCGCACGTGGATTTCTGCCAAACGACGTGCCAAGCACGCCCATGCTGCTCTTTTCTGCACACGCGCGTGGATTTGTGGTAAACAACTTGTTAAGCATGCACATGCATCTTTCGGCAGACGCGGACGTTGTTTTCTGCCAGACCACAAGTTAAGCATGCAGATGCTGCTTTTGGCATAGCGCCCGCGTTGATTTCTACCAAACCACGTGCTAAGCCTGCACATGCTGCTCTTTTCAGCGCACGCGCATCGATTTGTGGTAAACAACTTGTTATGCATGCACATGCATCTTTTGATAGACACGGAAGTTCTTTTCTGCCAAAGCACAAGATAAGCATGCACATGCTGCTTTTGGCAGAGCGGGCATGTGGATTTCTACCAAACCATGTGCTAAACACGCCCATGCTGCTCTTTTCAGCACAAGTGCATCGATTTGTGGTAAACAACTTGTTATGCATGCACATGCATCTTTTGGTAGACGCGGAGGTTGTATTCTGCCAAACAACAAGTTAAGGATGCACATGCTGCTTTTGGCAGAGCGCGCACGTGGATTTCTACCAAACCAGGTGCTAAGTTTGCCCAAGCTGCTCTTTTCAGCACACGTGTATCGATTTGTGGTAAACAACTTGTTAAGCATGCAAATGGATCTTTTGGTAGACGGGGAGGTTGTTTTCTGCCAAACCACAAGTTAAGAATGCATACGCTGCTTTTGGCAGAGCGCGCATGTGGATTTCTACCAAACCACGTGCTAAGCATGCCCTTGCTGCTTTTTTCAGCACACGCGCATCCATTTTTGCCAAACCACTTGTTAAGTATGCACATGCATCTTTCGATAGACGCGCACGTTGTTTTCTGTCAAACCACAAGGTATGCATGCACATGCTGTTTTTGGTAGAGCGCGCACGTGGATTTCTACCAAACCACGTGCCAAGCACGCTCATGCTGCTCTTTTCAGCACGCGCATCGATTTGTGCCAAACCACTTGTTAAGCATGCACATGCATCTTTCGTTAGACGCGCAAGTTGTTTTCTGCCAAACCACAAGGTATGCATGCACATGCTGCTTTTCGCAGAGCGCGCATGTGGATTTCTACCAAACCGTGTGCTATAACGCCCATGCTACTCTTTTCAGCACACGTGCGTCGATTTGTGGTAAACAACTTGTTAAGCATGCACATTCATCTTTCGGTAGACGCGGACGTTGTTTTCTGCTAAACCACAAGTTAAGCATGCACAAGCAGCTTTTGGCAGAGCGCGCACGTGTTTTTCTGCCCAACTTCGTGCCAACCACGCCCATGCTGGTCCTTTCAGCACACGTGCATCGATTTGTGCCAAACCACTTGTTAAGCATGTACATGCATCTTTCCGTAGAGGCGCACGTTGTTTTCTGCCAAACCACAAGCTAAGTATGCACATGCTGCTTTTGGCAGAGCGCGCATGCGGATTTCTACTAAACCACGTGCTAAGCACGCCCATGCTGCTTTTTTCAGCATCCACTCATCGATTTTTGCCAAACCACTTGTTAAGTATGCACATGCATCTTTCGGTAGACGCGCACGTTGTTTTCTGCCAAACCACAAGCTATGCATGCACATGCTGCTTTTGGCAGAACGCGCACGTGGATATCTACCAAACCACGTGCCAAGCACGCTCATGCTTTTTTCAGCACACGCGCATCGATTTGTGCCAAACCACTTGTTAAGCATGCACATTCATCTTTCGTTAGACGCGCAAGTGGTTTTCTGCCAAACAACAAGTTAAGCAGGCACATGCTGCTTTTGGCAGAGCGCGCACGTAGATTTCTACCAAACCACGTGCTAAGTACGCCCATGCTGCTCTTTTCAGCACACGCGCATCGATTTGTGCCAAACCAGTTGTTAAGCATGCACACGGATCTTTCCGTAGAGGCGCACGTTGTTTTCTGCCAAACCACAAGTTATGCATGCAGTGCTGCTTTTGTCAGAGCGCGCATGTGGAGTTCCACCAAACCACGTGCTAAGCACGCCCTCGCTGCTCTTTTCAGCACACGCGCATCGATTTGTGGTAAACAACTTGTTAAGCATGCACATGCATCTTTCCGTAGAGGCGCACGTTGTTTTCTGCCAAACCACAAGTTATGCATGCACATGCTGCTTTTGGCTGAGCGCGCATGTGGATTTCTACCAAACTACCTGCTAAGCACGCCCATGCAGCTTTTTTCAGCACACGCGCATCGATTTGTGCGAAACCACTTGTTAAGCGTGCACATGCATCTTTTCGTAGACGCGGATGTTGTTTTCTGCCAAACCACAAGTGAAGCAGGCACATGCTGCTTTCGGCAGAGCGCGCACGTGGATTTCTGCCAAACGTCGTGCCAACCACGCCCATGCTGCTCTTTTCAGCACACGCGCATGGATTTGTGGTAAACAACTTGTTAAGCATGCACATGCATCTTTCGGTAGACTCGGGCGTTGTTTTCTGCCAAACCACAAGCTAACCATGCACATGCAGCTTTTGGCAGGGCGCGCACGTGGATTTCTACCAAACGACGTGCTAAGCACACCCATGCTGCTCTTTTCAGCACACGCGCACCATTTTGTGCGAAACCACTTGTTAAGCATGCACATGCATCTTTCCGTAGAGGCGCACGTTCTTTCTGCCAAACCACAAGTTATGCATGCACATGCTGCTTTTGGCAGAGCGCGCATGTGGATTTCTACCAAACCATGTGCTAAGCACGCCTATGCAGCTCTTTTCAGCACACGCGCATCGATTTGTGCGAAACCACTTGTTAAGCATGCACATGGATCTTTCGGTAAACGCGCACGTTGTTTTCTGCCAGACCACAACCTAAGCATGCACATGCTGCTTTTGGCAGAGCGCCCAAGCTGATTTCTGCTAAACCACATGCTAAGCACGCCCATGCTGCTCTTTTCAGCACACGCGCATCGATGTGAGGCAAACCACTTGTTAAACATGCACATGCATCTTTTCGTAGACGCGGATGTTGTTCTATGCCAAACCACAATTAAGCATGGACATGCACCCTTTGGCAGAGCGCGCACGTGGATTTCTACCAAACCACGTGGTAAGCACGCCCATGCTGCTCTTTTCAGCACGCGCGCATCGATTTTTGGTAAACCACTTGTTAAGCATGCACATGTATCTTTTGGTAGACGCGGACGTTGTTTTCTACCAAACCACAAGTTAAGCAGGCACATGCTGCTTTCGGCAGAGCGCACACGTCGATTTCTGCCAAACGTCGTGCCAAGCACGCCCATTCTGCTCTTTGCAGCACACGCGCATGGATTTGTGGTAAACAACTTGTTAAGCATGCACATGCATCTTTGGGTAGACTCGGGCGTTGTTTTCTGCCATACCACACCTTACGCATGCACATGCTGCTTTTGGGAGAGCGCGCACGTGGATTTCTGCCAAACGACGTGCCAAGCACGCCCATGCTGCTCTTTTCTGCACACGCGCGTGGATTTGTGGTAAACAACTTGTTAAGCATGCACATGCATCTTTCGGCAGACGCGGACGTTGTTTTCTGCCAGACCACAAGTTAAGCATGCAGATGCTGCTTTTGGCATAGCGCCCGCGTTGATTTCTACCAAACCACGTGCTAAGCCTGCACATGCTGCTCTTTTCAGCGCACGCGCATCGATTTGTGGTAAACAACTTGTTATGCATGCACATGCATCTTTTGATAGACACGGAAGTTCTTTTCTGCCAAACCACAAGATAAGCATGCACATGCTGCTTTTGGCAGAGCGGGCATGTGGATTTCTACCAAACCATGTGCTAAACACGCCCATGCTGCTCTTTTCAGCACAAGTGCATCGATTTGTGGTAAACAACTTGTTATGCATGCACATGCATCTTTTGGTAGACGCGGAGGTTGTATTCTGCCAAACAACAAGTTAAGGATGCACATGCTGCTTTTGGCGGAGCGCGCACGTGGATTTCTACCAAACCAGGTGCTAAGTTTGCCCAAGCTGCTCTTTTCAGCACACGTGTATCGATTTGTGGTAAACAACTTGTTAAGCATGCAAATGGATCTTTTGGTAGACGGGGAGGTTGTTTTCTGCCAAACCACAAGTTAAGAATGCATACGCTGCTTTTGGCAGAGCGCGCATGTGGATTTCTACCAAACCACGTGCTAAGCATGCCCTTGCTGCTTTTTTCAGCACACGCGCATCCATTTTTGCCAAACCACTTGTTAAGTATGCACATGCATCTTTCGATAGACGCGCACGTTGTTTTCTGTCAAACCACAAGGTATGCATGCACATGCTGCTTTTGGTAGAGCGCGCACGTGGATTTCTATCAAACCACGTGCCAAGCACGCTCATGCTGCTCTTTTCAGCACGCGCATCGATTTGTGCCAAACCACTTGTTAAGCATGCACATGCATCTTTCGTTAGACGCGCAAGTTGTTTTCTGCCAAACCACAAGGTATGCATGCACATGCTGCTTTTCGCAGAGCGCGCATGTGGATTTCTACCAAACCGTGTGCTATAACGCCCATGCTACTCTTTTCAGCACACGTGCGTCGATTTGTGGTAAACAACTTGTTAAGCATGCACATTCATCTTTCGGTAGACGCGGACGTTGTTTTCTGCTAAACCACAAGTTAAGCATGCACAAGCAGCTTTTGGCAGAGCGCGCACGTGTTTTTCTGCCCAACTTCGTGCCAACCACGCCCATGCTGGTCCTTTCAGCACACGTGCATCGATTTGTGCCAAACCACTTGTTAAGCATGTACATGCATCTTTCCGTAGAGGCGCACGTTGTTTTCTGCCAAACCACAAGCTAAGTATGCACATGCTGCTTTTGGCAGAGCGCGCATGCGGATTTCTACTAAACCACGTGCTAAGCACGCCCATGCTGCTTTTTTCAGCATCCACTCATCGATTTTTGCCAAACCACTTGTTAAGTATGCACATGCATCTTTCGGTAGACGCGCACGTTGTTTTCTGCCAAACCACAAGCTATGCATGCACATGCTGCTTTTGGCAGAACGCGCACGTGGATATCTACCAAACCACGTGCCAAGCACGCTCATGCTTTTTTCAGCACACGCGCATCGATTTGTGCCAAACCACTTGTTAAGCATGCACATTCATCTTTCGTTAGACGCGCAAGTGGTTTTCTGCCAAACAACAAGTTAAGCAGGCACATGCTGCTTTTGGCAGAGCGCGCACGTAGATTTCTACCAAACCACGTGCTAAGTACGCCCATGCTGCTCTTTTCAGCACACGCGCATCGATTTGTGCCAAACCAGTTGTTAAGCATGCACACGGATCTTTCCGTAGAGGCGCACGTTGTTTTCTGCCAAACCACAAGTTATGCATGCAGTGCTGCTTTTGTCAGAGCGCGCATGTGGAGTTCCACCAAACCACGTGCTAAGCACGCCCTCGCTGCTCTTTTCAGCACACGCGCATCGATTTGTGGTAAACAACTTGTTAAGCATGCACATGCATCTTTCCGTAGAGGCGCACGTTGTTTTCTGCCAAACCACAAGTTATGCATGCACATGCTGCTTTTGGCTGAGCGCGCATGTGGATTTCTACCAAACTACCTGCTAAGCACGCCCATGCAGCTTTTTTCAGCACACGCGCATCGATTTGTGCGAAACCACTTGTTAAGCGTGCACATGCATCTTTTCGTAGACGCGGATGTTGTTTTCTGCCAAACCACAAGTGAAGCAGGCACATGCTGCTTTCGGCAGAGCGCGCACGTGGATTTCTGCCAAACGTCGTGCCAACCACGCCCATGCTGCTCTTTTCAGCACACGCGCATGGATTTGTGGTAAACAACTTGTTAAGCATGCACATGCATCTTTCGGTAGACTCGGGCGTTGTTTTCTGCCAAACCACAAGCTAACCATGCACATGCAGCTTTTGGCAGGGCGCGCACGTGGATTTCTACCAAACGACGTGCTAAGCACACCCATGCTGCTCTTTTCAGCACACGCGCACCATTTTGTGCGAAACCACTTGTTAAGCATGCACATGCATCTTTCCGTAGAGGCGCACGTTCTTTCTGCCAAACCACAAGTTATGCATGCACATGCTGCTTTTGGCAGAGCGCGCATGTGGATTTCTACCAAACCATGTGCTAAGCACGCCTATGCAGCTCTTTTCAGCACACGCGCATCGATTTGTGCGAAACCACTTGTTAAGCATGCACATGGATCTTTCGGTAAACGCGCACGTTGTTTTCTGCCAGACCACAACCTAAGCATGCACATGCTGCTTTTGGCAGAGCGCCCAAGCTGATTTCTGCTAAACCACATGCTAAGCACGCCCATGCTGCTCTTTTCAGCACACGCGCATCGATGTGAGGCAAACCACTTGTTAAACATGCACATGCATCTTTTCGTAGACGCGGATGTTGTTCTATGCCAAACCACAATTAAGCATGGACATGCACCCTTTGGCAGAGCGCGCACGTGGATTTCTACCAAACCACGTGGTAAGCACGCCCATGCTGCTCTTTTCAGCACGCGCGCATCGATTTTTGGTAAACCACTTGTTAAGCATGCACATGTATCTTTTGGTAGACGCGGACGTTGTTTTCTACCAAACCACAAGTTAAGCAGGCACATGCTGCTTTCGGCAGAGCGCACACGTCGATTTCTGCCAAACGTCGTGCCAAGCACGCCCATTCTGCTCTTTGCAGCACACGCGCATGGATTTGTGGTAAACAACTTGTTAAGCATGCACATGCATCTTTGGGTAGACTCGGGCGTTGTTTTCTGCCATACCACACCTTACGCATGCACATGCTGCTTTTGGGAGAGCGCGCACGTGGATTTCTGCCAAACGACGTGCCAAGCACGCCCATGCTGCTCTTTTCTGCACACGCGCGTGGATTTGTGGTAAACAACTTGTTAAGCATGCACATGCATCTTTCGGCAGACGCGGACGTTGTTTTCTGCCAGACCACAAGTTAAGCATGCAGATGCTGCTTTTGGCATAGCGCCCGCGTTGATTTCTACCAAACCACGTGCTAAGCCTGCACATGCTGCTCTTTTCAGCGCACGCGCATCGATTTGTGGTAAACAACTTGTTATGCATGCACATGCATCTTTTGATAGACACGGAAGTTCTTTTCTGCCAAACCACAAGATAAGCATGCACATGCTGCTTTTGGCAGAGCGGGCATGTGGATTTCTACCAAACCATGTGCTAAACACGCCCATGCTGCTCTTTTCAGCACAAGTGCATCGATTTGTGGTAAACAACTTGTTATGCATGCACATGCATCTTTTGGTAGACGCGGAGGTTGTATTCTGCCAAACAACAAGTTAAGGATGCACATGCTGCTTTTGGCGGAGCGCGCACGTGGATTTCTACCAAACCAGGTGCTAAGTTTGCCCAAGCTGCTCTTTTCAGCACACGTGTATCGATTTGTGGTAAACAACTTGTTAAGCATGCAAATGGATCTTTTGGTAGACGGGGAGGTTGTTTTCTGCCAAACCACAAGTTAAGAATGCATACGCTGCTTTTGGCAGAGCGCGCATGTGGATTTCTACCAAACCACGTGCTAAGCATGCCCTTGCTGCTTTTTTCAGCACACGCGCATCCATTTTTGCCAAACCACTTGTTAAGTATGCACATGCATCTTTCGATAGACGCGCACGTTGTTTTCTGTCAAACCACAAGGTATGCATGCACATGCTGCTTTTGGTAGAGCGCGCACGTGGATTTCTACCAAACCACGTGCCAAGCACGCTCATGCTGCTCTTTTCAGCACGCGCATCGATTTGTGCCAAACCACTTGTTAAGCATGCACATGCATCTTTCGTTAGACGCGCAAGTTGTTTTCTGCCAAACCACAAGGTATGCATGCACATGCTGCTTTTCGCAGAGCGCGCATGTGGATTTCTACCAAACCGTGTGCTATAACGCCCATGCTACTCTTTTCAGCACACGTGCGTCGATTTGTGGTAAACAACTTGTTAAGCATGCACATTCATCTTTCGGTAGACGCGGACGTTGTTTTCTGCTAAACCACAAGTTAAGCATGCACAAGCAGCTTTTGGCAGAGCGCGCACGTGTTTTTCTGCCCAACTTCGTGCCAACCACGCCCATGCTGCTCCTTTCAGCACACGTGCATCGATTTGTGCCAAACCACTTGTTAAGCATGTACATGCATCTTTCCGTAGAGGCGCACGTTGTTTTCTGCCAAACCACAAGCTAAGTATGCACATGCTGCTTTTGGCAGAACGCGCACGTGGATATCTACCAAACCACGTGCCAAGCACGCTCATGCTTTTTTCAGCACACGCGCATCGATTTGTGCCAAACCACTTGTTAAGCATGCACATTCATCTTTCGTTAGACGCGCAAGTGGTTTTCTGCCAAACAACAAGTTAAGCAGGCACATGCTGCTTTTGGCAGAGCGCGCACGTAGATTTCTACCAAACCACGTGCTAAGTACGCCCATGTTGCTCTTTTCAGCACACGCGCATCGATTTGTGCCAAACCACTTGTTAAGCATGCACACGGATCTTTCCGTAGACGCGCACGTTGTTTTCTGCCAAACCAAAAGTTATTCGTGCATATGGTACTTTTGTCAGAGCGCGCATGTGGATTTCTGCCAAACCACGTGCTAGGCACGCCCTTGCTGCTCTTTTCAGCACACGCGTATCGATTTGTGGTAAACAACTAGTTAAGCATGCAAATGGATCTTTTGGTAGACGCGGACGTTGTTTTCTGCGAAACCACAAGATATGCGTGCATATGCTGCTTTTGGCAGAGCGCGCATGTTGATTTCTACAAAACCACGTGCTAAGCACGCCCTTGCTGCTCTTTTCAGCACACGCATATCGACTTGTGGTAAACAACTTGTTAAGCATGCACATACATCTATCGGTAGACGCGGACGTTGTTTTCTTGCAAACCACAATTTAAGCATGCACATGCTGCTTTTGGCAGAGCGCGCACGTGGATTTCTGCCAAACGACGTGCCAAGCACGCCCATTCTGCTCTTTTCAGCACACGCGCATGGCTTTGTGGTAAACGACTTGTTAAGCATGCACATGCATCTTTCCGTAGAGGCGCACGTTGTTTTCTGCCAAACCACAAGCTAAGTATGCACATGCTGCTTTTGGCAGAGCGCGCATGCGGATTTCTACTAAACCACGTGCTAAGCACGCCCATGCTGCTTTTTTCAGCATCCAAGCATCGATTTTTGCCAAACCACTTGTTAAGTATGCACATGCATCTTTCGGTAGACGCGCACGTTGTTTTCTGCCAAACCACAAGCTATGCATGCACATGCTGCTTTTGGCAGAACGCGCACGTGGATATCTACCAAACCACGTGCCAAGCACGCTCATGCTATTTTCAGCACACGCGCATCGATTTGTGCCAAACCACTTGTTAAGCATGCACATTCATCTTTCGTTAGACGCGCAAGTGGTTTTCTGCCCAACAACAAGTTAAGCAGGCACATGCTGCTTTTGGCAGAGCGCGCACGTGGATTTCTAACAAACGACGTGCTAAGCACGCCCATGCTGCTCTTTTCAGCACACGCGCATCGATTTGTGCCAAACCACTTGTTAAGCATGCACATGTATCTTTTGGTAGACGCGGACGTTGTTTTCTGCCAAACCACAAGTTAAGCATGCACATGATGCTATTGGCAGAGCGCGGATGTGGATTTCTACCAAACCACGTTCTAATCACGCCCTTGCTGCTCTTTTCAGCACACGCGCATGGATTTGGGGTAAACAACTTGCTAAGCATGCACATGCATCTTTTCGTAGAGGCGCTCGTTGTTTTCTGCCAAACCACAAGTTAAGAATGCATATGCTGCTTTTGGCAGAGCGCGCATGTTGGTTTCTACCAAACCACGTGCTAAGCACTCCCTTGCTGCTTTTTTCAGCACACGCGCATCGATTTGTGCCAAACCGCTTGTTAAGCATGCACACGGATCTTTCCGTATAGGCGCACGTTGTTTTCTGCCAAACCACAAGTTATTCATGCAGTGCTGCTTTTGGCAGAGCGCGCATGTGGATTTTTACCAAACCATGTGCTTAACACGCCCATGCTGCTGTTTTCAGCACACGTGCGTCGATTTGTGGTAAACAACTTGTTAAGCATGCACATGCAACTTTTGGTAGACGCGGAGGTTGTATTCTGCCAAACCACAAGTTAAGAATGCATATGCTGCTTTTGGCAGAGCGCGCATGCGGATTTCTACTAAACCACGTGCTAAGCACGCCCATGCTGCTCTTTTCAGCACACGCGCATCGATGTGTGCCAAACCAATTGTTAAGCATGCACATGCATCTTTCGGTAGACGCGGACGTTGTTTTCTGCTATACCACAAGTTAAGCATGCACAAGCAGCTTTTGGCAGAGCGCGCACGTGTTTTTCTGCCAAACTTCGTGCCAACCACGCCCATGCTGCTCTTTTCAGCACACGCGCATGGATTTGTGGTAAACAACTTGTTAAGTATGCACATGCATCTTTCGGTAGACGCGGGCGTTGTTTTCTGCCAAACCACAAGCTAAGCATGCACATGCAGCTTTTGGCAGAGCGCGCACGTGGATTTCTACCAATCGACGTGCTAAGCACGCCCATGCTGCTCTTTTCAGCACACGCGCACCATTTTGTGCGAAACCACTTGTTAAGCATGCACATGCATCTTTCCGTAGAGGCGCACGTTGTTTTCTGCCAAACCACAAGTTAAGCATGCACATGCTGCTTTTGGCAGAGCGCGCACGTGGATTTCTACCAAACCACGCGCTAGTACGCCCATGCTGCTTTTTTCAGCACACGCGCGTCGATTTGTGCCAAACCACTCTTTAAGCATGCACACGGATCTTTCCGTAGACGGGCACATTGTTTTCTGCCAAACCACAAGATAAGAATGCATATGCTGCTTTTGGCAGAGCGCGCATGTGGATTTCTACCAAACCACGTGCTAAGCACGGCCTTGCTGCTCTTTTCTGCACACGCGCATCGATGTGTGCCATACAACTTGTTAAGCATGCACATGCATCTTTCCGTAGACGCGCACGTTGTTTTCTGCCAAACAACAAGTCATGCATGCACATGCTGCTTTTTGCAGAGCGGGCATGTGGATTTCTACCAAACAAGCTGCTAATCACGCCCATGCTGCTCTTTTCAGCACACGCGCATCGATTTGTGGTAAACAACTTGTTAAGCATGCACATAGATCTTTTGGTAGCCGCGGACGTTGTTTTCTGCCAAACCACAAGTTAAGCATGCGCATGCTGCTTTTGGCAGAGCGCGCACGTGGTTATCTACCAAAGCACGTGCCAAGCACGCTCATGCTATTCTTTTCAGCACACGCGCATCGATTTGTGCCAAACCACTTGTTAAGCATGCACATGCATCTTTCGTTAGACGCGCAAGTTGTTTTCTGCCAAACCACAAGTTATGCATGCACATGCTGCTTTTGGCAGAGCGCGCATGTGGATTTCTACCAAACCATGTGCTAAACACGCCCATGCTGCTCTTTTCAGCACACGTGCATCGATTTGTGGTAAACAACTTGTTAAGCATGCACACGAATCTTTCCGTAGACGCGCACGTTGTTTTCTGCCAAACCACAAGTTATGCGTGCATATGCTACTTTTGGCAGAGCGCGCATGTGGATTTCTGCCAAACCACGTGCCAAGCACGCCCTTGCTGCTCTTTTCAGCACACGCGTATCGATTTGTGGTAAACAACTAGTTAAGCATGCAAATGGATCTTTTGGTAGACGCGGACGTTGCTTTCTGCCAAACCACAAGTTATGCGTGCATATGCTGCTTTTAGCAGAGCGCGCATGTGGATTTCTACAAAACCACGTGCTAAGCACGCCCTTGGTGCTCTTTTCACCACACGCGGATCGACTTGTGGTAAACAACTTGTTAAGCATGCACATGCATCTTTCGGTAGACGCGGACGTTGTTTTCTGCCAAAGCACAAGTTAAGCATGCACATGCTGCTTTGGCAGAGCGCGCGCGTGGATTTCTACCAAACCACGTGCTAAGCGCGCCCATGCTGCTCTCTTCAACACACGCGCATCGATTTGTGGTAAACAACTTGTTAAGCATGCACCTGCATCTTTTGGTAGACGCGGACGTTGTTTTCTGCTAAACCACAAGGTATGCGTGCATATGCTGCTTTTGGCAGAGCGCGCACGTGGATTTCTGCCAAACGACGTGCCAAGCACGCCCATGCTGCTCTTTTCAGCACACGCGCATGGCTTTGTGGTAAACGACTTGTTACGCATGCACATGCACCTTTCGGTAGACGCGGACGTTGTTTTCTGCCAAACCACAAGTTAATCATGCACATGCTGTTTTTGGCAGAGCTCGCACGTGGATTTCTGCCAAACGACGTGCTAAGCACGCCCATGCTGCTCCTTTCAGCACACGCCCATCGATTTGTGCCAAAACACTTGCTAAGCATGCACACGGATCTTTCCGTAGACGCGCACGTTGTTTTCTGCCAAACCACAAGTTAGGCGTGCATATGCTGCTTTTTGCAGAGCGCGCATGTGAATTTCTACAAAACCACGTGCTAAGCACGCCCTCGCTGCTCTTTTCAGCACACGCGCATCGATTTGTGGTAAACAACTTGTTAAGCATGCACATGTATCTTTTGGTAGACGCGGACGTTGTTTTCTGCCAAAGCACAAGTTAAGCATGCACATAATGCTATTGGCAGAGCGCGCATGTGGATTTCTACCAAACCTCGTGCTAATCACGCCCTTGCTGCTCTTTTCAGCACACGCGCATGGATTCGTGGTAAACAACTTGTTAAGCATGCACATGCATCTTTCCGTAGAGGCGCTCGTTGTTTTCTGCCAAACCACAAGTTAATAATGCATATGCTGCTTTTGGCAGAGCGCGGATGTTGGTTTCTACCAAACCACGTGCTAAGCACGCCCTTGCTGCTTTTTTCAGCACACGCGCATCGATTTGTGCCAAACCAGTTGTTAAGCATGCACACGGATCTTTCCGTAGAGGCGCACGTTGTTTTCTGCCAAACCACAAGTTATGCATGCAGTGCTGCTTTTGTCAGAGCGCGCATGTGGAGTTCCACCAAACCACGTGCTAAGCACGCCCTCGCTGCTCTTTTCAGCACACGCGCATCGATTTGTGGTAAACAACTTGTTAAGCATGCCCATGCATCTTTCCGTAGACGCGCACGTTGTTTTCTGCCAAACCACAAGTTATGCGTGCATATGCTGCTTTTGGCAGAGCGCGCAAGTGGATTTCGACCAAACCAAGTGCTAAGCACGTCCTTGCTGCTCTTTTCAGCACACGCGTATCGATTTGTGGTAAACAACTTGTTAAGCATGCAAATGGATCTTTTGGTAGACGCGGACGTTGTTTTCTGCCAAACCACAAGTTAAGAATGCATATGCTGCTTTTGGCAGAGCGCGCATGTAAATTTCTACCAAACCACGTGCTAAGCACGCCCTTGCTGCTCTTATCAGCACACGCGTATCGGTTTGTGGTAAACAACTTGTTAAGCATGCAAATGGATCTTTTGGTAGACGCGGACGTTGTTTTCTGCCAAACCACAAGTTATGAATGCATATGCTGCTTTTGGCAGAGCGCGCATGTGGATTTCTACCAAACCACGTGCTAAGCAGGCCCTTGCTGCTTTTTTCAGCACACGCGCATCGATTTTTGCCAAACCACTTGTTAAGTATGCACATGCATCTTTCGGTAGACGCGCACGTTGTTTTCTGCCAAACCACAAGCTATGCATGCACATGCTGCTTTTGGCAGAACGCGCACGTGGATATCTACCAAACCACGTGCCAAGCACGCTCATGCTTTTTTCAGCACACGCGCATCGATTTGTGCCAAACCACTTGTTAAGCATGCACATTCATCTTTCGTTAGACGCGCAAGTGGTTTTCTGCCAAACAACAAGTTAAGCAGGCACATGCTGCTTTTGGCAGAGCGCGCACGTAGATTTCTACCAAACCACGTGCTAAGTACGCCCATGCTGCTCTTTTCAGCACACGCGCATCGATTTGTGCCAAACCAGTTGTTAAGCATGCACACGGATCTTTCCGTAGAGGCGCACGTTGTTTTCTGCCAAACCACAAGTTATGCATGCAGTGCTGCTTTTGTCAGAGCGCGCATGTGGAGTTCCACCAAACCACGTGCTAAGCACGCCCTCGCTGCTCTTTTCAGCACACGCGCATCGATTTGTGGTAAACAACTTGTTAAGCATGCACATGCATCTTTCCGTAGAGGCGCACGTTGTTTTCTGCCAAACCACAAGTTATGCATGCACATGCTGCTTTTGGCTGAGCGCGCATGTGGATTTCTACCAAACTACCTGCTAAGCACGCCCATGCAGCTTTTTTCAGCACACGCGCATCGATTTGTGCGAAACCACTTGTTAAGCGTGCACATGCATCTTTTCGTAGACGCGGATGTTGTTTTCTGCCAAACCACAAGTGAAGCAGGCACATGCTGCTTTCGGCAGAGCGCGCACGTGGATTTCTGCCAAACGTCGTGCCAACCACGCCCATGCTGCTCTTTTCAGCACACGCGCATGGATTTGTGGTAAACAACTTGTTAAGCATGCACATGCATCTTTCGGTAGACTCGGGCGTTGTTTTCTGCCAAACCACAAGCTAACCATGCACATGCAGCTTTTGGCAGGGCGCGCACGTGGATTTCTACCAAACGACGTGCTAAGCACACCCATGCTGCTCTTTTCAGCACACGCGCACCATTTTGTGCGAAACCACTTGTTAAGCATGCACATGCATCTTTCCGTAGAGGCGCACGTTTTTTCTGCCAAACCACAAGTTATGCATGCACATGCTGCTTTTGGCAGAGCGCGCATGTGGATTTCTA
Source organism: Dermacentor variabilis (assembly GCF_050947875.1). NCBI lineage: Eukaryota > Metazoa > Arthropoda > Arachnida > Ixodida > Ixodidae > Dermacentor > Dermacentor variabilis. Next base: position 3,894,406 of record NW_027460357.1, read on the forward strand.
CCAAACCATGTGCTAAGCACGCCTATGCAGCTCTTTTCAGCACACGCGCATCGATTTGTGCGAAACCACTTGTTAAGCATGCACATGGATCTTTCGGTAAACGCGCACGTTGTTTTCTGCCAGACCACAACCTAAGCATGCACATGCTGCTTTTGGCAGAGCGCCCAAGCTGATTTCTGCTAAACCACATGCTAAGCACGCCCATGCTGCTCTTTTCAGCACACGCGCATCGATGTGAGGCAAACCACTTGTTAAACATGCACATGCATCTTTTCGTAGACGCGGATGTTGTTCTATGCCAAACCACAATTAAGCATGGACATGCACCCTTTGGCAGAGCGCGCACGTGGATTTCTACCAAACCACGTGGTAAGCACGCCCATGCTGCTCTTTTCAGCACGCGCGCATCGATTTTTGGTAAACCACTTGTTAAGCATGCACATGTATCTTTTGGTAGACGCGGACGTTGTTTTCTACCAAACCACAAGTTAAGCAGGCACATGCTGCTTTCGGCAGAGCGCACACGTCGATTTCTGCCAAACGTCGTGCCAAGCACGCCCATTCTGCTCTTTGCAGCACACGCGCATGGATTTGTGGTAAACAACTTGTTAAGCATGCACATGCATCTTTGGGTAGACTCGGGCGTTGTTTTCTGCCATACCACACCTTACGCATGCACATGCTGCTTTTGGGAGAGCGCGCACGTGGATTTCTGCCAAACGACGTGCCAAGCACGCCCATGCTGCTCTTTTCTGCACACGCGCGTGGATTTGTGGTAAACAACTTGTTAAGCATGCACATGCATCTTTCGGCAGACGCGGACGTTGTTTTCTGCCAGACCACAAGTTAAGCATGCAGATGCTGCTTTTGGCATAGCGCCCGCGTTGATTTCTACCAAACCACGTGCTAAGCCTGCACATGCTGCTCTTTTCAGCGCACGCGCATCGATTTGTGGTAAACAACTTGTTATGCATGCACATGCATCTTTTGATAGACACGGAAGTTCTTTTCTGCCAAACCACAAGATAAGCATGCACATGCTGCTTTTGGCAGAGCGGGCATGTGGATTTCTACCAAACCATGTGCTAAACACGCCCATGCTGCTCTTTTCAGCACAAGTGCATCGATTTGTGGTAAACAACTTGTTATGCATGCACATGCATCTTTTGGTAGACGCGGAGGTTGTATTCTGCCAAACAACAAGTTAAGGATGCACATGCTGCTTTTGGCGGAGCGCGCACGTGGATTTCTACCAAACCAGGTGCTAAGTTTGCCCAAGCTGCTCTTTTCAGCACACGTGTATCGATTTGTGGTAAACAACTTGTTAAGCATGCAAATGGATCTTTTGGTAGACGGGGAGGTTGTTTTCTGCCAAACCACAAGGTATGCATGCACATGCTGCTTTTCGCAGAGCGCGCATGTGGATTTCTACCAAACCGTGTGCTATAACGCCCATGCTACTCTTTTCAGCACACGTGCGTCGATTTGTGGTAAACAACTTGTTAAGCATGCACATTCATCTTTCGGTAGACGCGGACGTTGTTTTCTGCTAAACCACAAGTTAAGCATGCACAAGCAGCTTTTGGCAGAGCGCGCACGTGTTTTTCTGCCCAACTTCGTGCCAACCACGCCCATGCTGCTCCTTTCAGCACACGTGCATCGATTTGTGCCAAACCACTTGTTAAGCATGTACATGCATCTTTCCGTAGAGGCGCACGTTGTTTTCTGCCAAACCACAAGCTAAGTATGCACATGCTGCTTTTGGCAGAGCGCGCATGTGGATTTCTACCAAACCACGTGCTAAGCATGCCCTTGCTGCTTTTTTCAGCACACGCGCATCCATTTTTGCCAAACCACTTGTTATGCATGCACATGCATCTTTTGGTAGACGCGCACGTTGTTTTCTGTCAAACCACAAGGTATGCATGCACATGCTGCTTTTGGTAGAGCGCGCACGTGGATTTCTACCAAACCACGTGCCAAGCACGCTCATGCTGCTCTTTTCAGCACGCGCATCGATTTGTGCCAAACCACTTGTTAAGCATGCACATGCATCTTTCGTTAGACGCGCAAGTTGTTTTCTGCCAAACCACAAGGTATGCATGCACATGCTGCTTTTCGCAGAGCGCGCATGTGGATTTCTACCAAACCGTGTGCTATAACGCCCATGCTACTCTTTTCAGCACACGTGCGTCGATTTGTGGTAAACAACTTGTTAAGCATGCACATTCATCTTTCGGTAGACGCGGACGTTGTTTTCTGCTAAACCACAAGTTAAGCATGCACAAGCAGCTTTTGGCAGAGCGCGCACGTGTTTTTCTGCCCAACTTCGTGCCAACCACGCCCATGCTGCTCCTTTCAGCACACGTGCATCGATTTGTGCCAAACCACTTGTTAAGCATGTACATGCATCTTTCCGTAGAGGCGCACGTTGTTTTCTGCCAAACCACAAGCTAAGTATGCACATGCTGCTTTTGGCAGAGCGCGCATGCGGATTTCTCCTAAACCACGTGCTAAGCACGCCCATGCTGCTTTTTTCAGCATCCACTCATCTATTTTTGCCAAACCACTTGTTAAGTATGCACATGCATCTTTCGGTAGACGCGCACGTTGTTTTCTGCCAAACCACAAGCTATGCATGCACATGCTGCTTTTGGCAGAACGCGCACGTGGATATCTACCAAACCACGTGCCAAGCACGCTCATGCTTTTTTCAGCACACGCGCATCGATTTGTGCCAAACCACTTGTTAAGCATGCACATTCATCTTTCGTTAGACGCGCAAGTGGTTTTCTGCCAAACAACAAGTTAAGCAGGCACATGCTGCTTTTGGCAGAGCGCGCACGTAGATTTCTACCAAACCACGTGCTAAGTACGCCCATGCTGCTCTTTTCAGCACACGCGCATCGATTTGTGCCAAACCAGTTGTTAAGCATGCACACGGATCTTTCCGTAGAGGCGCACGTTGTTTTCTGCCAAACCACAAGTTATGCATGCAGTGCTGCTTTTGTCAGAGCGCGCATGTGGAGTTCCACCAAACCACGTGCTAAGCACGCCCTCGCTGCTCTTTTCAGCACACGCGCATCGATTTGTGGTAAACAACTTGTTAAGCATGCACATGCATCTTTCCGTAGAGGCGCACGTTGTTTTCTGCCAAACCACAAGTTATGCATGCACATGCTGCTTTTGGCTGAGCGCGCATGTGGATTTCTACCAAACTACCTGCTAAGCACGCCCATGCAGCTTTTTTCAGCACACGCGCATCGATTTGTGCGAAACCACTTGTTAAGCGTGCACATGCATCTTTTCGTAGACGCGGATGTTGTTTTCTGCCAAACCACAAGTGAAGCAGGCACATGCTGCTTTCGGCAGAGCGCGCACGTGGATTTCTGCCAAACGTCGTGCCAACCACGCCCATGCTGCTCTTTTCAGCACACGCGCATGGATTTGTGGTAAACAACTTGTTAAGCATGCACATGCATCTTTCGGTAGACTCGGGCGTTGTTTTCTGCCAAACCACAAGCTAACCATGCACATGCAGCTTTTGGCAGGGCGCGCACGTGGATTTCTACCAAACGACGTGCTAAGCACACCCATGCTGCTCTTTTCAGCACACGCGCACCATTTTGTGCGAAACCACTTGTTAAGCATGCACATGCATCTTTCCGTAGAGGCGCACGTTTTTTCTGCCAAACCACAAGTTATGCATGCACATGCTGCTTTTGGCAGAGCGCGCATGTGGATTTCTACCAAACCATGTGCTAAGCACGCCTATGCAGCTCTTTTCAGCACACGCGCATCGATTTGTGCGAAACCACTTGTTAAGCATGCACATGGATCTTTCGGTAAACGCGCACGTTGTTTTCTGCCAGACCACAACCTAAGCATGCACATGCTGCTTTTGGCAGAGCGCCCAAGCTGATTTCTGCTAAACCACATGCTAAGCACGCCCATGCTGCTCTTTTCAGCACACGCGCATCGATGTGAGGCAAACCACTTGTTAAACATGCACATGCATCTTTTCGTAGACGCGGATGTTGTTCTATGCCAAACCACAATTAAGCATGGACATGCACCCTTTGGCAGAGCGCGCACGTGGATTTCTACCAAACCACGTGGTAAGCACGCCCATGCTGCTCTTTTCAGCACGCGCGCATCGATTTTTGGTAAACCACTTGTTAAGCATGCACATGTATCTTTTGGTAGACGCGGACGTTGTTTTCTACCAAACCACAAGTTAAGCAGGCACATGCTGCTTTCGGCAGAGCGCACACGTCGATTTCTGCCAAACGTCGTGCCAAGCACGCCCATTCTGCTCTTTGCAGCACACGCGCATGGATTTGTGGTAAACAACTTGTTAAGCATGCACATGCATCTTTGGGTAGACTCGGGCGTTGTTTTCTGCCATACCACACCTTACGCATGCACATGCTGCTTTTGGGAGAGCGCGCACGTGGATTTCTGCCAAACGACGTGCCAAGCACGCCCATGCTGCTCTTTTCTGCACACGCGCGTGGATTTGTGGTAAACAACTTGTTAAGCATGCACATGCATCTTTCGGCAGACGCGGACGTTGTTTTCTGCCAGACCACAAGTTAAGCATGCAGATGCTGCTTTTGGCATAGCGCCCGCGTTGATTTCTACCAAACCACGTGCTAAGCCTGCACATGCTGCTCTTTTCAGCGCACGCGCATCGATTTGTGGTAAACAACTTGTTATGCATGCACATGCATCTTTTGATAGACACGGAAGTTCTTTTCTGCCAAACCACAAGATAAGCATGCACATGCTGCTTTTGGCAGAGCGGGCATGTGGATTTCTACCAAACCATGTGCTAAACACGCCCATGCTGCTCTTTTCAGCACAAGTGCATCGATTTGTGGTAAACAACTTGTTATGCATGCACATGCATCTTTTGGTAGACGCGGAGGTTGTATTCTGCCAAACAACAAGTTAAGGATGCACATGCTGCTTTTGGCGGAGCGCGCACGTGGATTTCTACCAAACCAGGTGCTAAGTTTGCCCAAGCTGCTCTTTTCAGCACACGTGTATCGATTTGTGGTAAACAACTTGTTAAGCATGCAAATGGATCTTTTGGTAGACGGGGAGGTTGTTTTCTGCCAAACCACAAGGTATGCATGCACATGCTGCTTTTCGCAGAGCGCGCATGTGGATTTCTACCAAACCGTGTGCTATAACGCCCATGCTACTCTTTTCAGCACACGTGCGTCGATTTGTGGTAAACAACTTGTTAAGCATGCACATTCATCTTTCGGTAGACGCGGACGTTGTTTTCTGCTAAACCACAAGTTAAGCATGCACAAGCAGCTTTTGGCAGAGCGCGCACGTGTTTTTCTGCCCAACTTCGTGCCAACCACGCCCATGCTGCTCCTTTCAGCACACGTGCATCGATTTGTGCCAAACCACTTGTTAAGCATGTACATGCATCTTTCCGTAGAGGCGCACGTTGTTTTCTGCCAAACCACAAGCTAAGTATGCACATGCTGCTTTTGGCAGAGCGCGCATGTGGATTTCTACCAAACCACGTGCTAAGCATGCCCTTGCTGCTTTTTTCAGCACACGCGCATCCATTTTTGCCAAACCACTTGTTATGCATGCACATGCATCTTTTGGTAGACGCGCACGTTGTTTTCTGTCAAACCACAAGGTATGCATGCACATGCTGCTTTTGGTAGAGCGCGCACGTGGATTTCTACCAAACCACGTGCCAAGCACGCTCATGCTGCTCTTTTCAGCACGCGCATCGATTTGTGCCAAACCACTTGTTAAGCATGCACATGCATCTTTCGTTAGACGCGCAAGTTGTTTTCTGCCAAACCACAAGGTATGCATGCACATGCTGCTTTTCGCAGAGCGCGCATGTGGATTTCTACCAAACCGTGTGCTATAACGCCCATGCTACTCTTTTCAGCACACGTGCGTCGATTTGTGGTAAACAACTTGTTAAGCATGCACATTCATCTTTCGGTAGACGCGGACGTTGTTTTCTGCTAAACCACAAGTTAAGCATGCACAAGCAGCTTTTGGCAGAGCGCGCACGTGTTTTTCTGCCCAACTTCGTGCCAACCACGCCCATGCTGCTCCTTTCAGCACACGTGCATCGATTTGTGCCAAACTACTTGTTAAGCATGTACATGCATCTTTCCGTAGAGGCGCACGTTGTTTTCTGCCAAACCACAAGCTAAGTATGCACATGCTGCTTTTGGCAGAGCGCGCATGCGGATTTCTCCTAAACCACGTGCTAAGCACGCCCATGCTGCTTTTTTCAGCATCCACTCATCGATTTTTGCCAAACCACTTGTTAAGTATGCACATGCATCTTTCGGTAGACGCGCACGTTGTTTTCTGCCAAACCACAAGCTATGCATGCACATGCTGCTTTTGGCAGAACGCGCACGTGGATATCTACCAAACCACGTGCCAAGCACGCTCATGCTTTTTTCAGCACACGCGCATCGATTTGTGCCAAACCACTTGTTAAGCATGCACATTCATCTTTCGTTAGACGCGCAAGTGGTTTTCTGCCAAACAACAAGTTAAGCAGGCACATGCTGCTTTTGGCAGAGCGCGCACGTAGATTTCTACCAAACCACGTGCTAAGTACGCCCATGCTGCTCTTTTCAGCACACGCGCATCGATTTGTGCCAAACCACTTGTTAAGCATGCACACGGATCTTTCCGTAGACGCGCACGTTGTTTTCTGCCAAACCAAAAGTTATTCGTGCATATGGTACTTTTGTCAGAGCGCGCATGTGGATTTCTGCCAAACCACGTGCTAGGCACGCCCTTGCTGCTCTTTTCAGCACACGCGTATCGATTTGTGGTAAACAACTAGTTAAGCATGCAAATGGATCTTTTGGTAGACGCGGACGTTGTTTTCTGCGAAACCACAAGATATGCGTGCATATGCTGCTTTTGGCAGAGCGCGCATGTTGATTTCTACAAAACCACGTGCTAAGCACGCCCTTGCTGCTCTTTTCAGCACACGCATATCGACTTGTGGTAAACAACTTGTTAAGCATGCACATACATCTATCGGTAGACGCGGACGTTGTTTTCTTGCAAACCACAATTTAAGCATGCACATGCTGCTTTTGGCAGAGCGCGCACGTGGATTTCTGCCAAACGACGTGCCAAGCACGCCCATGCTGCTCTTTTCAGCACACGCGCATGGCTTTGTGGTAAACGACTTGTTAAGCATGCACATGCATCTTTCCGTAGAGGCGCACGTTGTTTTCTGCCAAACCACAAGCTAAGTATGCACATGCTGCTTTTGGCAGAGCGCGCATGCGGATTTCTACTAAACCACGTGCCAAGCACGCTCATGCTATTTTCAGCACACGCGCATCGATTTGTGCCAAACCACTTGTTAAGCATGCACATTCATCTTTCGTTAGACGCGCAAGTGGTTTTCTGCCCAACAACAAGTTAAGCAGGCACATGCTGCTTTTGGCAGAGCGCGCACGTGGATTTCTAACAAACGACGTGCTAAGCACGCCCATGCTGCTCTTTTCAGCACACGCGCATCGATTTGTGCCAAACCACTTGTTAAGCATGCACATGTATCTTTTGGTAGACGCGGACGTTGTTTTCTGCCAAACCACAAGTTAAGCATGCACATGATGCTATTGGCAGAGCGCGGATGTGGATTTCTACCAAACCACGTTCTAATCACGCCCTTGCTGCTCTTTTCAGCACACGCGCATGGATTTGTGGTAAACAACTTGCTAAGCATGCACATGCATCTTTTCGTAGAGGCGCTCGTTGTTTTCTGCCAAACCACAAGTTAAGAATGCATATGCTGCTTTTGGCAGAGCGCGCATGTTGGTTTCTACCAAACCACGTGCTAAGCACTCCCTTGCTGCTTTTTTCAGCACACGCGCATCGATTTGTGCCAAACCACTTGTTAAGCATGCACACGGATCTTTCCGTATAGGCGCACGTTGTTTTCTGCCAAACCACAAGTTATTCATGCAGTGCTGCTTTTGGCAGAGCGCGCATGTGGATTTTTACCAAACCATGTGCTTAACACGCCCATGCTGCTGTTTTCAGCACACGTGCGTCGATTTGTGGTAAACAACTTGTTAAGCATGCACATGCAACTTTTGGTAGACGCGGAGGTTGTATTCTGCCAAACCACAAGTTAAGAATGCATATGCTGCTTTTGGCAGAGCGCGCATGCGGATTTCTACTAAACCACGTGCTAAGCACGCCCATGCTGCTCTTTTCAGCACACGCGCATCGATGTGTGCCAAACCAATTGTTAAGCATGCACATGCATCTTTCGGTAGACGCGGACGTTGTTTTCTGCTATACCACAAGTTAAGCATGCACAAGCAGCTTTTGGCAGAGCGCGCACGTGTTTTTCTGCCAAACTTCGTGCCAACCACGCCCATGCTGCTCTTTTCAGCACACGCGCATGGATTTGTGGTAAACAACTTGTTAAGTATGCACATGCATCTTTCGGTAGACGCGGGCGTTGTTTTCTGCCAAACCACAAGCTAAGCATGCACATGCAGCTTTTGGCAGAGCGCGCACGTGGATTTCTACCAATCGACGTGCTAAGCACGCCCATGCTGCTCTTTTCAGCACACGCGCACCATTTTGTGCGAAACCACTTGTTAAGCATGCACATGCATCTTTCCGTAGAGGCGCACGTTGTTTTCTGCCAAACCACAAGTTAAGCATGCACATGCTGCTTTTGGCAGAGCGCGCACGTGGATTTCTACCAAACCACGCGCTAGTACGCCCATGCTGCTTTTTTCAGCACACGCGCGTCGATTTGTGCCAAACCACTTGTTAAGCATGCACACGGATCTTTCCGTAGACGGGCACGTTGTTTTCTGCCAAACCACAAGATAAGAATGCATATGCTGCTTTTGGCAGAGCGCGCATGTGGATTTCTACCAAACCACGTGCTAAGCACGGCCTTGCTGCTCTTTTCTGCACACGCGCATCGATGTGTGCCATACAACTTGTTAAGCATGCACATGCATCTTTCCGTAGACGCGCACGTTGTTTTCTGCCAAACAACAAGTCAAGCATGCACATGCTGCTTTTTGCAGAGCGGGCATGTGGATTTCTACCAAACAAGCTGCTAATCACGCCCATGCTGCTCTTTTCAGCACACGCGCATCGATTTGTGGTAAACAACTTGTTAAGCATGCACATAGATCTTTTGGTAGCCGCGGACGTTGTTTTCTGCCAAACCACAAGTTAAGCATGCGCATGCTGCTTTTGGCAGAGCGCGCACGTGGTTATCTACCAAAGCACGTGCCAAGCACGCTCATGCTATTCTTTTCAGCACACGCGCATCGATTTGTGCCAAACCACTTGTTAAGCATGCACATGCATCTTTCGTTAGACGCGCAAGTTGTTTTCTGCCAAACCACAAGTTATGCATGCACATGCTGCTTTTGGCAGAGCGCGCATGTGGATTTCTACCAAACCATGTGCTAAACACGCCCATGCTGCTCTTTTCAGCACACGTGCATCGATTTGTGGTAAACAACTTGTTAAGCATGCACACGAATCTTTCCGTAGACGCGCACGTTGTTTTCTGCCAAACCACAAGTTATGCGTGCATATGCTACTTTTGGCAGAGCGCGCATGTGGATTTCTGCCAAACCACGTGCCAAGCACGCCCTTGCTGCTCTTTTCAGCACACACGTATCGATTTGTGGTAAACAACTAGTTAAGCATGCAAATGGATCTTTTGGTAGACGCGGACGTTGCTTTCTGCCAAACCACAAGTTATGCGTGCATATGCTGCTTTTAGCAGAGCGCGCATGTGGATTTCTACAAAACCACGTGCTAAGCACGCCCTTGGTGCTCTTTTCACCACACGCGGATCGACTTGTGGTAAACAACTTGTTAAGCATGCACATGCATCTTTCGGTAGACGCGGACGTTGTTTTCTGCCAAAGCACAAGTTAAGCATGCACATGCTGCTTTTGGCAGAGCGCGCGCGTGGATTTCTACCAAACCACGTGCTAAGCGCGCCCATGCTGCTCTCTTCAACACACGCGCATCGATTTGTGGTAAACAACTTGTTAAGCATGCACCTGCATCTTTTGGTAGACGCGGACGTTGTTTTCTGCTAAACCACAAGGTATGCGTGCATATGCTGCTTTTGGCAGAGCGCGCACGTGGATTTCTGCCAAACGACGTGCCAAGCACGCCCATGCTGCTCTTTTCAGCACACGCGCATGGCTTTGTGGTAAACGACTTGTTACGCATGCACATGCACCTTTCGGTAGACGCGGACGTTGTTTTCTGCCAAACCACAAGTTAATCATGCACATGCTGTTTTTGGCAGAGCTCGCACGTGGATTTCTGCCAAACGACGTGCTAAGCACGCCCATGCTGCTCCTTTCAGCACACGCCCATCGATTTGTGCCAAACCACTTGCTAAGCATGCACACGGATCTTTCCGTAGACGCGCACGTTGTTTTCTGCCAAACCACAAGTTAGGCGTGCATATGCTGCTTTTTGCAGAGCGCGCATGTGAATTTCTACAAAACCACGTGCTAAGCACGCCCTCGCTGCTCTTTTCAGCACACGCGCATCGATTTGTGGTAAACAACTTGTTAAGCATGCACATGTATCTTTTGGTAGACGCGGACGTTGTTTTCTGCCAAAGCACAAGTTAAGCATGCACATAATGCTATTGGCAGAGCGCGCATGTGGATTTCTACCAAACCTCGTGCTAATCACGCCCTTGCTGCTCTTTTCAGCACACGCGCATGGATTCGTGGTAAACAACTTGTTAAGCATGCACATGCATCTTTCCGTAGAGGCGCTCGTTGTTTTCTGCCAAACCACAAGTTAATAATGCATATGCTGCTTTTGGCAGAGCGCGGATGTTGGTTTCTACCAAACCACGTGCTAAGCACGCCCTTGCTGCTTTTTTCAGCACACGCGCATCGATTTGTGCCAAACCAGTTGTTAAGCATGCACACGGATCTTTCCGTAGAGGCGCACGTTGTTTTCTGCCAAACCACAAGTTATGCATGCAGTGCTGCTTTTGTCAGAGCGCGCATGTGGAGTTCCACCAAACCACGTGCTAAGCACGCCCTCGCTGCTCTTTTCAGCACACGCGCATCGATTTGTGGTAAACAACTTGTTAAGCATGCCCATGCATCTTTCCGTAGACGCGCACGTTGTTTTCTGCCAAACCACAAGTTATGCGTGCATATGCTGCTTTTGGCAGAGCGCGCAAGTGGATTTCGACCAAACCACGTGCTAAGCACGTCCTTGCTGCTCTTTTCAGCACACGCGTATCGATTTGTGGTAAACAACTTGTTAAGCATGCAAATGGATCTTTTGGTAGACGCGGACGTTGTTTTCTGCCAAACCACAAGTTAAGAATGCATATGCTGCTTTTGGCAGAGCGCGCATGTAAATTTCTACCAAACCACGTGCTAAGCACGCCCTTGCTGCTCTTATCAGCACACGCGTATCGGTTTGTGGTAAACAACTTGTTAAGCATGCAAATGGATCTTTTGGTAGACGCGGACGTTGTTTTCTGCCAAACCACAAGTTATGAATGCATATGCTGCTTTTGGCAGAGCGCGCATGTGGATTTCTACCAAACCACGTGCTAAGCAGGCCCTTGCTGCTTTTTTCAGCACACGCGCATCGATTTTTGCCAAACCACTTGTTAAGTAGGCACATGCATCTTTCGATAGACGCGCAGGTTGTTTTCTGCCAAAGCACAAGCTATGCATGCACATTCTGCTTTTGGCAGAGCGCGCATGCGGATATCTGCTAAACCACGTGCTAAGCACGCCCATGCTGCTCTTTTCAGCACACGCGCATCGATGTGTGCCAAACCACTTGTTAAGCATGCACATGCATCTTTTCGTAGACGCGCACGTTGTTTTCTGCCAAACAACAAGTTAAGCATGCACATGCTGCTTTTGGCAGAGCGCGTATGTGGATTTCTACCAAACCACGTGGTAAGCACGCCCATGCTGCTCTTTTCAGCACACGCGCATCGATTTGTGGTAAACCACTTGTTAAGCATGCACATGTATCTTTTGGTAGACGCGGACGTTGTTTTCAGCCAAACCACAAGTTATGCATGCAGTGCTGCTTTTGGCAGAGCGCGCATGTGGAGTTCTACCAAACTACCTGCTAAGCACGCCCATGCAGCTTTTTTCAGCACACGCGCATCGATTTGTGCGAAACCACTTGTTAAGCGTGCACATGCATCTTTTCGTAGACGCGGATGTTGATTTCTGCCAAACCACAAGTTAAGCAGGCACATGCTGCTTTCGGCAGAGCGCGCACGTGGATTTCTGCCAAACGTCGTGCCAACCACGCCCATGCTGCTCTTTTCAGCACACGCGCATGGATTTGTGGTAAACAACTTGTTAAGCATGCACATGCATCTTTCGGTAGACTCGGGCGTTGTTTTCTGCCGAACCACAAGCTAACCATGCACATGCAGCTTTTGGCAGGGCGCGCACGTGGATTTCTACCAAACGACGTGCTAAGCACGCCCATGCTGCTCTTTTCAGCACACGCGCACCATTTTGTGCGAAACCACTTGTTAAGCATGCACATGCATCTTTCCGTAGAGGCGCACGTTTTTTCTGCCAAACCAAAAGGTATGCATGCACATGCTGCTTTTGGCCGAGCGCGCATGTGGATTTCTACCAAACCACGTGCTAAGCACGCCTATGCAGCTTTTTTCAGCACACGCGCATCGATTTGTTCCAAACCACTTGTTAAGCATGCACATGCATCTTTCTGTAGACGCGCACGTTGTTTTCTGCCAAACAACAAGTTATGCATGCACATGCTGCTTTTGGCAGAGCGCGCATGTGGATTTCTACCAAACCACGTGGTAAGCACGCCCATGCTGCTCTTTTCAGCACGCGCGCATCGATTTGTGGTAAACCACTTGTTAAGCATGCACATGTATCTTTTGGTAGACGCGGACGTTGTTTTCTGCCAAACCACAAGTTAAGCATGCACATGCTGCTTTTGGCAGAGCGCGCGCGTGGATTTCTACCAAACCACGTGCTAAGCGCGCCCATGCTGCTCTCTTCAACACACGCGCATCGATTTGTGGTAAACAACTTGTTAAGCATGCACCTGCATCTTTTGGTAGACGCGGACGTTGTTTTCTGCTAAACCACAAGGTATGCGTGCATATGCTGCTTTTGGCAGAGCGCGCACGTGGATTTCTGCCAAACGACGTGCCAAGCACGCCCATGCTGCTCTTTTCAGCACACGCGCATGGCTTTGTGGTAAACGACTTGTTACGCATGCACATGCACCTTTCGGTAGACGCGGACGTTGTTTTCTGCCAAACCACAAGTTAATCATGCACATGCTGTTTTTGGCAGAGCTCGCACGTGGATTTCTGCCAAACGACGTGCTAAGCACGCCCATGCTGCTCCTTTCAGCACACGCCCATCGATTTGTGCCAAACCACTTGCTAAGCATGCACACGGATCTTTCCGTAGACGCGCACGTTGTTTTCTGCCAAACCACAAGTTAGGCGTGCATATGCTGCTTTTTGCAGAGCGCGCATGTGAATTTCTACAAAACCACGTGCTAAGCACGCCCTCGCTGCTCTTTTCAGCACACGCGCATCGATTTGTGGTAAACAACTTGTTAAGCATGCACATGTATCTTTTGGTAGACGCGGACGTTGTTTTCTGCCAAAGCACAAGTTAAGCATGCACATAATGCTATTGGCAGAGCGCGCATGTGGATTTCTACCAAACCTCGTGCTAATCACGCCCTTGCTGCTCTTTTCAGCACACGCGCATGGATTCGTGGTAAACAACTTGTTAAGCATGCACATGCATCTTTCCGTAGAGGCGCTCGTTGTTTTCTGCCAAACCACAAGTTAATAATGCATATGCTGCTTTTGGCAGAGCGCGGATGTTGGTTTCTACCAAACCACGTGCTAAGCACGCCCTTGCTGCTTTTTTCAGCACACGCGCATCGATTTGTGCCAAACCAGTTGTTAAGCATGCACACGGATCTTTCCGTAGAGGCGCACGTTGTTTTCTGCCAAACAACAAGTTATGCATGCACATGCTGCTTTTGGCAGAGCGCGCATGTGGATTTCTACCAAACCACGTGGTAAGCACGCCCATGCTGCTCTTTTCAGCACGCGCGCATCGATTTGTGGTAAACCACTTGTTAAGCATGCACATGTATCTTTTGGTAGACGCGGACGTTGTTTTCTGCCAAACCACAAGTTAAGCATGCACATGCTGCTTTTGGCAGAGCGCGCGCGTGGATTTCTACCAAACCACGTGCTAAGCGCGCCCATGCTGCTCTCTTCAACACACGCGCATCGATTTGTGGTAAACAACTTGTTAAGCATGCACCTGCATCTTTTGGTAGACGCGGACGTTGTTTTCTGCTAAACCACAAGGTATGCGTGCATATGCTGCTTTTGGCAGAGCGCGCACGTGGATCTCTGCCAAACGACGTGCCAAGCACGCCCATGCTGCTCTTTTCAGCACACGCGCATGGCTTTGTGGTAAACGACTTGTTACGCATGCACATGCACCTTTCGGTAGACGCGGACGTTGTTTTCTGCCAAACCACAAGTTAATCATGCACATGCTGTTTTTGGCAGAGCTCGCACGTGGATTTCTGCCAAACGACGTGCTAAGCACGCCCATGCTGCTCCTTTCAGCACACGCCCATCGATTTGTGCCAAACCACTTGCTAAGCATGCACACGGATCTTTCCGTAGACGCGCACGTTGTTTTCTGCCAAACCACAAGTTAGGCGTGCATATGCTGCTTTTTGCAGAGCGCGCATGTGAATTTCTACAAAACCACGTGCTAAGCACGCCCTCGCTGCTCTTTTCAGCACACGCGCATCGATTTGTGGTAAACAACTTGTTAAGCATGCACATGTATCTTTTGGTAGACGCGGACGTTGTTTTCTGCCAAAGCACAAGTTAAGCATGCACATAATGCTATTGGCAGAGCGCGCATGTGGATTTCTACCAAACCTCGTGCTAATCACGCCCTTGCTGCTCTTTTCAGCACACGCGCATGGATTCGTGGTAAACAACTTGTTAAGCATGCACATGCATCTTTCCGTAGAGGCGCTCGTTGTTTTCTGCCAAACCACAAGTTAATAATGCATATGCTGCTTTTGGCAGAGCGCGGATGTTGGTTTCTACCAAACCACGTGCTAAGCACGCCCTTGCTGCTTTTTTCAGCACACGCGCATCGATTTGTGCCAAACCAGTTGTTAAGCATGCACACGGATCTTTCCGTAGAGGCGCACGTTGTTTTCTGCCAAACCACAAGTTATGCATGCAGTGCTGCTTTTGTCAGAGCGCGCATGTGGAGTTCCACCAAACCACGTGCTAAGCACGCCCTCGCTGCTCTTTTCAGCACACGCGCATCGATTTGTGGTAAACAACTTGTTAAGCATGCCCATGCATCTTTCCGTAGACGCGCACGTTGTTTTCTGCCAAACCACAAGTTATGCGTGCATATGCTGCTTTTGGCAGAGCGCGCAAGTGGATTTCGACCAAACCACGTGCTAAGCACGTCCTTGCTGCTCTTTTCAGCACACGCGTATCGATTTGTGGTAAACAACTTGTTAAGCATGCAAATGGATCTTTTGGTAGACGCGGACGTTGTTTTCTGCCAAACCACAAGTTAAGAATGCATATGCTGCTTTTGGCAGAGCGCGCATGTAAATTTCTACCAAACCACGTGCTAAGCACGCCCTTGCTGCTCTTATCAGCACACGCGTATCGGTTTGTGGTAAACAACTTGTTAAGCATGCAAATGGATCTTTTGGTAGACGCGGACGTTGTTTTCTGCCAAACCACAAGTTATGAATGCATATGCTGCTTTTGGCAGAGCGCGCATGTGGATTTCTACCAAACCACGTGCTAAGCAGGCCCTTGCTGCTTTTTTCAGCACACGCGCATCGATTTTTGCCAAACCACTTGTTAAGTAGGCACATGCATCTTTCGATAGACGCGCAGGTTGTTTTCTGCCAAAGCACAAGCTATGCATGCACATTCTGCTTTTGGCAGAGCGCGCATGCGGATATCTGCTAAACCACGTGCTAAGCACGCCCATGCTGCTCTTTTCAGCACACGCGCATCGATGTGTGCCAAACCACTTGTTAAGCATGCACATGCATCTTTTCGTAGACGCGCACGTTGTTTTCTGCCAAACAACAAGTTAAGCATGCACATGCTGCTTTTGGCAGAGCGCGTATGTGGATTTCTACCAAACCACGTGGTAAGCACGCCCATGCTGCTCTTTTCAGCACACGCGCATCGATTTGTGGTAAACCACTTGTTAAGCATGCACATGTATCTTTTGGTAGACGCGGACGTTGTTTTCAGCCAAACCACAAGTTATGCATGCAGTGCTGCTTTTGGCAGAGCGCGCATGTGGAGTTCTACCAAACTACCTGCTAAGCACGCCCATGCAGCTTTTTTCAGCACACGCGCATCGATTTGTGCGAAACCACTTGTTAAGCGTGCACATGCATCTTTTCGTAGACGCGGATGTTGATTTCTGCCAAACCACAAGTTAAGCAGGCACATGCTGCTTTCGGCAGAGCGCGCACGTGGATTTCTGCCAAACGTCGTGCCAACCACGCCCATGCTGCTCTTTTCAGCACACGCGCATGGATTTGTGGTAAACAACTTGTTAAGCATGCACATGCATCTTTCGGTAGACTCGGGCGTTGTTTTCTGCCGAACCACAAGCTAACCATGCACATGCAGCTTTTGGCAGGGCGCGCACGTGGATTTCTACCAAACGACGTGCTAAGCACGCCCATGCTGCTCTTTTCAGCACACGCGCACCATTTTGTGCGAAACCACTTGTTAAGCATGCACATGCATCTTTCCGTAGAGGCGCACGTTTTTTCTGCCAAACCAAAAGGTATGCATGCACATGCTGCTTTTGGCCGAGCGCGCATGTGGATTTCTACCAAACCACGTGCTAAGCACGCCTATGCAGCTTTTTTCAGCACACGCGCATCGATTTGTGCGAAACCACTTGTTAAGCATGCACATGGATCTTTCGGTAAACGCGCACGTTGTTTTCTGCCAGACCACAAGCTAAGCATGCACATGCTGCTTTTGGCAGAGCGCCCAAGCTGATTTCTGCTAAACCACATGCTAAGCACGTCCATGCTGCTCTTTTCAGCACACGCGCACCGATTTGTTCCAAACCACTTGTTAAGCATGCACATGCATCTTTCTGTAGACGCGCACGTTGTTTTCTGCCAAACAACAAGTTATGCATGCACATGCTGCTTTTGGCAGAGCGCGCATGTGGATTTCTACCAAACCACGTGGTAAGCACGCCCATGCTGCTCTTTTCAGCACGCGCGCATCGATTTGTGGTAAACCACTTGTTAAGCATGCACATGTATCTTTTGGTAGACGCGGACGTTGTTTTCCGCCAAACCACAAGTTAAGCAGGCACATGCTGCTTTTGGCAGAGCGCACAGGTGGATTTCTGCCAAACGTCGTGCCAAGCACGCCCATTCTGCTCTTTGCAGCACACGCGCATAGATTTGTGGTAAACAACTTGTTAAGCATGCACATGCATCTTTCGGTAGACTCGGGCGTTGTTTTCTGCCATACCACACCTTACGCATGCACATGCTGCTTTTGGCAGAGCGCCCGCGTTGATTTCTACCAAACCACGTGCTAAGCACTCCCTTGCTGCTTTTTTCAGCACACGCGCATCGATTTGTGCCAAACCACTTGTTAAGCATGCACACGGATCTTTCCGTATAGGCGCACGTTGTTTTCTGCCAAACCACAAGTTATTCATGCAGTGCTGCTTTTGGCAGAGCGCGCATGTGGATTTTTACCAAACCATGTGCTTAACACGCCCATGCTGCTGTTTTCAGCACACGTGCGTCGATTTGTGGTAAACAACTTGTTAAGCATGCACATGCAACTTTTGGTAGACGCGGAGGTTGTATTCTGCCAAACCACAAGTTAAGAATGCATATGCTGCTTTTGGCAGAGCGCGCATGCGGATTTCTACTAAACCACGTGCTAAGCACGCCCATGCTGCTCTTTTCAGCACACGCGCATCGATGTGTGCCAAACCAATTGTTAAGCATGCACATGCATCTTTCGGTAGACGCGGACGTTGTTTTCTGCTATACCACAAGTTAAGCATGCACAAGCAGCTTTTGGCAGAGCGCGCACGTGTTTTTCTGCCAAACTTCGTGCCAACCACGCCCATGCTGCTCTTTTCAGCACACGCGCATGGATTTGTGGTAAACAACTTGTTAAGTATGCACATGCATCTTTCGGTAGACGCGGGCGTTGTTTTCTGCCAAACCACAAGCTAAGCATGCACATGCAGCTTTTGGCAGAGCGCGCACGTGGATTTCTACCAATCGACGTGCTAAGCACGCCCATGCTGCTCTTTTCAGCACACGCGCACCATTTTGTGCGAAACCACTTGTTAAGCATGCACATGCATCTTTCCGTAGAGGCGCACGTTGTTTTCTGCCAAACCACAAGTTAAGCATGCACATGCTGCTTTTGGCAGAGCGCGCACGTGGATTTCTACCAAACCACGCGCTAGTACGCCCATGCTGCTTTTTTCAGCACACGCGCGTCGATTTGTGCCAAACCACTTGTTAAGCATGCACACGGATCTTTCCGTAGACGGGCACGTTGTTTTCTGCCAAAGCACAAGTTAAGAATGCATATGCTGCTTTTGGCAGAGCGCGCATGTGGATTTCTACCAAACCACGTGCTAAGCACGGCCTTGCTGCTCTTTTCTGCACACGCGCATCGATGTGTGCCATACCACTTGTTAAGCATGCACATGCATCTTTCCGTAGACGCGCACGTTGTTTTCTGCCAAACAACAAGTCATGCATGCACATGCTGCTTTTTGCAGAGCGGGCATGTGGATTTCTACCAAACAAGCTGCTAATCACGCCCATGCTGCTCTTTTCAGCACACGCGCATCGATTTGTGGTAAACAACTTGTTAAGCATGCACATAGATCTTTTGGTAGCCGCGGACGTTGTTTTCTGCCAAACCACAAGTTAAGCATGCGCATGCTGCTTTTGGCAGAGCGCGCACGTGGTTATCTACCAAAGCACGTGCCAAGCACGCTCATGCTATTCTTTTCAGCACACGCGCATCGATTTGTGCCAAACCACTTGTTAAGCATGCACATGCATCTTTCGTTAGACGCGCAAGTTGTTTTCTGCCAAACCACAAGTTATGCATGCACATGCTGCTTTTGGCAGAGCGCGCATGTGGATTTCTACCAAACCATGTGCTAAACACGCCCATGCTGCTCTTTTCAGCACACGTGCATCGATTTGTGGTAAACAACTTGTTAAGCATGCACACGAATCTTTCCGTAGACGCGCACGTTGTTTTCTGCCAAACCACAAGTTATGCGTGCATATGCTACTTTTGGCAGAGCGCGCATATGGATTTCTGCCAAACCACGTGCTAAGCACGCCCTTGCTGCTCTTTTCAGCACACGCGTATCGATTTGTGGTAAACAACTAGTTAAGCATGCAAATGGATCTTTTGGTAGACGCGGACGTTGCTTTCTGCCAAATCACAAGTTATGCGTGCATATGCTGCTTTTAGCAGAGCGCGCATGTGGATTTCTACAAAACCACGTGCTAAGCACGCCCTTGCTGCTCTTTTCACCACACGCGGATCGACTTGTGGTAAACAACTTGTTAAGCATGCACATGCATCTTTCGGTAGACGCGGACGTTGTTTTCTGCCAAAGCACAAGTTAAGCATGCACATGCTGCTTTTGGCAGAGCGCGCGCGTGGATTTCTACCAAACCACGTGCTAAGCGCGCCTATGCTGCTCTCTTCAACACACGCGCATCGATTTGTGGTAAACAACTTGTTAAGCATGCACCTGCATCTTTTGGTAGACGCGGACGTTGTTTTCTGCTAAACCACAAGATATGCGTGCATATGCTGCTTTTGGCAGAGCGCGCACGCGGATTTCTGCCAAACGACGTGCCAAGCACGCCCATGCTGCTCTTTTCAGCACACGCGCATGGCTTTGTGGTAAACGACTTGTTACGCATGCACATGCACCTTTCGGTAGACGCGGACGTTGTTTTCTGCCAAACCACAAGTTAATCATGCACATGCTGTTTTTGGCAGAGCTCGCACGTGGATTTCTGCCAAACGACGTGCTAAGCACGCCCATGCTGCTCCTTTCAGCACACGCCCATCGATTTGTGCCAAACCACTTGCTAAGCATGCACACGGGTCTTTCCGTAGACGCGCACGTTGTTTTCTGCCAAACCACAAGTTAGGCGTGCATATGCTGCTTTTTGCAGAGCGCGCATGTGAATTTCTACAAAACCACGTGCTAAGCACGCCCTCGCCGCTCTTTTCAGCACACGCGCATCGATTTGTGGTAAACAACTTGTTAAGCATGCACATGTATCTTTTGGTAGACGCGGACGTTGTTTTCTGCCAAAGCACAAGTTAAGCATGCACATGATGCTATTGGCAGAGCGCGCATGTGGATTTCTACCAAACCTCGTGCTAATCACGCCCTTGCTGCTCTTTTCAGCACACGCGCATGGATTCGTGGTAAACAACTTGTTAAGCATGCACATGCATCTTTCCGTAGAGGCACTCGTTGTTTTCTGCCAAACCACAAGTTAAGAATGCATATGCTGCTTTTGGCAGAGCGCGGATGTTGGTTTCTACCAAACCACGCGCTAAGCACGCCCTTGCTGCTTTTTTCAGCACACGCGCATCGATTTGTGCCAAACCAGTTGTTAAGCATGCACACGGATCTTTCCGTAGAGGCGCACGTTGTTTTCTGCCAAACCACAAGTTATGCATGCAGTGCTGCTTTTGTCAGAGCGCGCATGTGGAGTTCCACCAAACCACGTGCTAAGCACGCCCTCGCTGCTCTTTTCAGCACACGCGCATCGATTTGTGGTAAACAACTTGTTAAGCATGCCCATGCATCTTTCCGTAGACGCGCACGTTGTTTTCTGCCAAACCACAAGTTATGCGTGTATATGCTGCTTTTGGCAGAGCGCGCAAGTGGATTTCGACCAAACCACGTGCTAAGCACGTCCTTGCTGCTCTTTTCAGCACACGCGTATCGATTTGTGGTAAACAACTTGTTAAGCATGCAAATGGATCTTTTGGTAGACGCGGACGTTGTTTTCTGCCAAACCACAAGTTAAGAATGCATATGCTGCTTTTGGCAGAGCGCGCATGTCAATTTCTACCAAACCACGTGCTAAGCACGCCCTTGCTGCTCTTATCAGCACACGCGTATCGGTTTGTGGTAAACAACTTGTTAAGCATGCAAATGGATCTTTTGGTAGACGCGGACGTTGTTTTCTGCCAAACCACAAGTTATGAATGCATATGCTGCTTTTGGCAGAGCGCGCATGTGGATTTCTACCAAACCACGTGCTAAGCAGGCCCTTGCTGCTTTTTTCAGCCCACGCGCATCGATTTTTGCCAAACCACTTGTTAAGTAGGCACATGCATCTTTCGATAGACGCGCAGGTTGTTTTCTGCCAAAGCACAAGCTATGCATGCACATTCTGCTTTTGGCAGAGCGCGCATGCGGATATCTGCTAAACCACGTGCTAAGCACGCCCATGCTGCTCTTTTCAGCACACGCGCATCGATGTGTGCCAAACCACTTGTTAAGCATGCACATGCATCTTTTCGTAGACGCGCACGTTGTTTTCTGCCAAACAACAAGTTAAGCATGCACATGCTGCTTTTGGCAGAGCGCGTATGTGGATTTCTACCAAACCACGTGGTAAGCACGCCCATGCTGCTCTTTTCAGCACACGCGCATCGATTTGTGGTAAACCACTTGTTAAGCATGCACATGTATCTTTTGGTAGACGCGGACGTTGTTTTCAGCCAAACCACAAGTTATGCATGCAGTGCTGCTTTTGGCAGAGCGCGCATGTGGAGTTCTACCAAACTACCTGCTAAGCACGCCCATGCAGCTTTTTTCAGCACACGCGCATCGATTTGTGCGAAACCACTTGTTAAGCGTGCACATGCATCTTTTCGTAGACGCGGATGTTGATTTCTGCCAAACCACAAGTTAAGCAGGCACATGCTGCTTTCGGCAGAGCGCGCACGTGGATTTCTGCCAAACGTCGTGCCAACCACGCCCATGCTGCTCTTTTCAGCACACGCGCATGGATTTGTGGTAAACAACTTGTTAAGCATGCACATGCATCTTTCGGTAGACTCGGGCGTTGTTTTCTGCCGAACCACAAGCTAACCATGCACATGCAGCTTTTGGCAGGGCGCGCACGTGGATTTCTACCAAACGACGTGCTAAGCACGCCCATGCTGCTCTTTTCAGCACACGCGCACCATTTTGTGCGAAACCACTTGCTAAGCATGCACATGCATCTTTCCGTAGAGGCGCACGTTTTTTCTGCCAAACCAAAAGGTATGCATGCACATGCTGCTTTTGGCCGAGCGCGCATGTGGATTTCTACCAAACCACGTGCTAAGCACGCCTATGCAGCTTTTTTCAGCACACGCGCATCGATTTGTGCGAAACCACTTGTTAAGCATGCACATGGATCTTTCGGTAAACGCGCACGTTGTTTTCTGCCAGACCACAAGCTAAGCATGCACATGCTGCTTTTGGCAGAGCGCCCAAGCTGATTTCTGCTAAACCACATGCTAAGCACGCCCATGCTGCTCTTTTCAGCACACGCGCATCGATTTGTTCCAAACCACTTGTTAAGCATGCACATGCATCTTTTCGTAGACGCGCACGTTGTTTTCTGCCAAACAACAAGTTAAGCATGCACATGCTGCTTTTGGGAGAGCGCCCGCGTTGATTTCTACCAAACCACGTGCTAAGCACTCCCTTGCTGCTTTTTTCAGCACACGCGCATCGATTTGTGCCAAACCACTTGTTAAGCATGCACACGGATCTTTCCGTATAGGCGCACATTGTTTTCTGCCAAACCACAAGTTATTCATGCAGTGCTGCTTTTGGCAGAGCGCGCATGTGGATTTTTACCAAACCATGTGCTTAACACGCCCATGCTGCTGTTTTCAGCACACGTGCGTCGATTTGTGGTAAACAACTGGTTAAGCATGCACATGCAACTTTTGGTAGACGCGGAGGTTGTATTCTGCCAAACCACAAGTTAAGAATGCATATGCTGCTTTTGGCAGAGCGCGCATGCGGATTTCTACTAAACCACGTGCTAAGCACGCCCATGCTGCTCTTTTCAGCACACGCGCATCGATGTGTGCCAAACCAATTGTTAAGCATGCACATGCATCTTTCGGTAGACGCGGACGTTGTTTTCTGCTATACCACAAGTTAAGCATGCACAAGCAGCTTTTGGCAGAGCGCGCACGTGTTTTTCTTCCAAACTTCGTGCCAACCACGCCCATGCTGCTCTTTTCAGCACACGCGCATGGATTTGTGGTAAACAACTTGTTAAGTATGCACATGCATCTTTCGGTAGACGCGGGCGCTGTTTTCTGCCAAACCACAAGCTAAGCATGCACATGCAGCTTTTGGCAGAGCGCGCACGTGGATTTCTACCAATCGACGTGCTAAGCACTCCCATGCTGCTCTTTTCAGCACACGCGCACCATTTTGTGCGAAACCACTTGTTAAGCATGCACATGCATCTTTCCGTAGAGGCGCACGTTGTTTTCTGCCAAACCACAAGTTAAGCATGCACATGCTGCTTTTGGCAGAGCGCGCACGTGGATTTCTACCAAACCACGCGCTAGTACGCCCATGCTGCTTTTTTCAGCACACGCGCGTCGATTTGTGCCAAACCACTTGTTAAGCATGCACACGGATCTTTCCGTAGACGGGCACGTTGTTTTCTGCCAAACCACAAGTTAAGAATGCATATGCTGCTTTTGGCAGAGCGCGCATGTGGATTTCTACCAAACCACGTGCTAAGCACGGCCTTGCTGCTCTTTTCTGCACACGCGTATCGATGTGTGCCATACCACTTGTTAAGCATGCACATGCATCTTTCCGTAGACGCGCACGTTGTTTTCTGCCAAACAACAAGTCATGCATGCACATGCTGCTTATTGCAGAGCGGGCATGTGGATTTCTACCAAACAAGCTGCTAATCACGCCCATGCTGCTCTTTTCAGCACACGCGCATCGAGTTGTGGTAAACAACTTGTTAAGCATGCACATAGATCTTTTGGTAGCCGCGGACGTTGTTTTCTGCCAAACCACAAGTTAAGCATGCGCATGCTGCTTTTGGCAGAGCGCGCACGTGGTTGTCTACCAAAGCACGTGCCAAGCACGCTCATGCTATTCTTTTCAGCACACGCGCATTGATTTGTGCCAAACCACTTGTTAAGCATGCACACGGATCTTTCCGTAGACGGGCACGTTGTTTTCTGCCAAACCACAAGTTAAGAATGCATATGCTGCTTTTGGCAGAGCGCGCATATGGATTTCTACCAAACCACGTGCTAAGCACGGCCTTGCTGCTCTTTTCTGCACACGCGTATCGATGTGTGCCATACCACTTGTTAAGCATGCACATGCATCTTTCGTTAGACGCGCAAGTTGTTTTCTGCCAAACCACAAGTTATGCATGCACATGCTGCTTTTGGCAGAGCGCGCATGTGGATTTCTACCAAACCATGTGCTAAACACGCCCATGCTGCTCTTTTCAGCACACGTGCATCGATTTGTGGTAAACAACTTGTTAAGCATGCACACGAATCTTTCCGTAGACGCGCACGTTGTTTTCTGCCAAACCACAAGTTATGCGTGCATATGCTACTTTTGGCAGAGCGCGCATGTAAATTTCTGCCAAACCACGTGCTAAGCACGCCCATTCTGCTCTTTGCAGCACACGCGCATGGATTTGTGGTAAACAACTTGTTAAGCATGCACATGCATCTTTCGGTAGACTCGGGCGTTGTTTTCTGCCATACCACACCTTACGCATGCACATGCTGCTTTTGGGAGAGCGCCCGCGTTGATTTCTACCAAACCACGTGCTAAGCACTCCCTTGCTGCTTTTTTCAGCACACGCGCATCGATTTGTGCCAAACCACTTGTTAAGCATGCACACGGATCTTTCCGTATAGGCGCACATTGTTTTCTGCCAAACCACAAGTTATTCATGCGGTGCTGCTTTTGGCAGAGCGCGCATGTGGATTTTTACCAAACCATGTGCTTAACACGCCCATGCTGCTGTTTTCAGCACACGTGCGTCGATTTGTGGTAAACAACTTGTTAAGCATGCACATGCAACTTTTGGTAGACGCGGAGGTTGTATTCTGCCAAACCACAAGTTAAGAATGCATATGCTGCTTTTGGCAGAGCGCGCATGCGGATTTCTACTAAACCACGTGCTAAGCACGCCCATGCTGCTCTTTTCAGCACACGCGCATCGATGTGTGCCAAACCAATTGTTAAGCATGCACATGCATCTTTCGGTAGACGCGGACGTTGTTTTCTGCTATACCACAAGTTAAGCATGCACAAGCAGCTTTTGGCAGAGCGCGCACGTGTTTTTCTGCCAAACTTCGTGCCAACCACGCCCATGCTGCTCTTTTCAGCACACGCGCATGGATTTGTGGTAAACAACTTGTTAAGTATGCACATGCATCTTTCGGTAGACGCGGGCGTTGTTTTCTGCCAAACCACAAGCTAAGCATGCACATGCAGCTTTTGGCAGAGCGCGCACGTGGATTTCTACCAATCGACGTGCTAAGCACGCCCATGCTGCTCTTTTCAGCACACGCGCACCATTTTGTGCGAAACCACTTGTTAAGCATGCACATGCATCTTTCCGTAGAGGCGCACGTTGTTTTCTGCCAAACCACAAGATAAGAATGCATATGCTGCTTTTGGCAGAGCGCGCATGTGGATTTCTACCAAACCACGTGCTAAGCACGGCCTTGCTGCTCTTTTCTGCACACGCGCATCGATGTGTGCCATACAACTTGTTAAGCATGCACATGCATCTTTCCGTAGACGCGCACGTTGTTTTCTGCCAAACAACAAGTCATGCATGCACATGCTGCTTTTTGCAGAGCGGGCATGTGGATTTCTACCAAACAAGCTGCTAATCACGCCCATGCTGCTCTTTTCAGCACACGCGCATCGATTTGTGGTAAACAACTTGTTAAGCATGCACATAGATCTTTTGGTAGCCGCGGACGTTGTTTTCTGCCAAACCACAAGTTAAGCATGCGCATGCTGCTTTTGGCAGAGCGCGCACGTGGTTATCTACCAAAGCACGTGCCAAGCACGCTCATGCTATTCTTTTCAGCACACGCGCATCGATTTGTGCCAAACCACTTGTTAAGCATGCACATGCATCTTTCGTTAGACGCGCAAGTTGTTTTCTGCCAAACCACAAGTTATGCATGCACATGCTGCTTTTGGCAGAGCGCGCATGTGGATTTCTACCAAACCATGTGCTAAACACGCCCATGCTGCTCTTTTCAGCACACGTGCATCGATTTGTGGT
Organism: Dermacentor variabilis; assembly: GCF_050947875.1. Lineage (NCBI taxonomy): Eukaryota > Metazoa > Arthropoda > Arachnida > Ixodida > Ixodidae > Dermacentor > Dermacentor variabilis. The sequence continues at coordinate 3,920,923 of NW_027460357.1, forward strand.
AAACAACTTGTTAAGCATGCACACGAATCTTTCCGTAGACGCGCACGTTGTTTTCTGCCAAACCACAAGTTATGCGTGCATATGCTACTTTTGGCAGAGCGCGCATATGGATTTCTGCCAAACCACGTGCTAAGCACGCCCTTGCTGCTCTTTTCAGCACACGCGTATCGATTTGTGGTAAACAACTAGTTAAGCATGCAAATGGATCTTTTGGTAGACGCGGACGTTGCTTTCTGCCAAACCACAAGTTATGCGTGCATATGCTGCTTTTAGCAGAGCGCACATGTGGATTTCTACAAAACCACGTGCTAAGCACGCCCTTGCTGCTCTTTTCACCACACGCGGATCGACTTGTGGTAAACAACTTGTTAAGCATGCACATGCATCTTTCGGTAGACGCGGACGTTGTTTTCTGCCAAAGCACAAGTTAAGCATGCACATGCTGCTTTTGGCAGAGCGCGCGCGTGGATTTCTACCAAACCACGTGCTAAGCGCCCCCATGCTGCTCTCTTCAACACACGCGCATCGATTTGTGGTAAACAACTTGTTAAGCATGCACCTGCATCTTTTGGTAGACGCGGACGTTGTTTTCTGCTAAACCACAAGATTTGCGTGCATATGCTGCTTTTGGCAGAGCGCGCACGTGGATTTCTGCCAAACGACGTGCCAAGCACGCCCATGCTGCTCTTTTCAGCACACGCGCATGGCTTTGTGGTAAACGACTTGTTACGCATGCACATGCACCTTTCGGTAGACGCGGACGTTGTTTTCTGCCAAACCACAAGTTAATCATGCACATGCTGTTTTTGGCAGAGCTCGCACGTGGATTTCTGCCAAACGACGTGCTAAGCACGCCCATGCTGCTCCTTTCAGCACACGCCCATCGATTTGTGCCAAACCACTTGCTAAGCATGCACACGGGTCTTTCCGTAGACGCGCACGTTGTTTTCTGCCAAACCACAAGTTAGGCGTGCATATGCTGCTTTTTGCAGAGCGCGCATGTGAATTTCTACAAAACCACGTGCTAAGCACGCCCTCGCTGCTCTTTTCAGCACACGCGCATCGATTTGTGGTAAACAACTTGTTAAGCATGCACATGTATCTTTTGGTAGACGCGGACGTTGTTTTCTGCCAAAGCACAAGTTAAGCATGCACATGATGCTATTGGCAGAGCGCGCATGTGGATTTCTACCAAACCTCGTGCTAATCACGCCCTTGCTGCTCTTTTCAGCACACGCGCATGGATTCGTGGTAAACAACTTGTTAAGCATGCACATGCATCTTTCCGTAGAGGCACTCGTTGTTTTCTGCCAAACCACAAGTTAAGAATGCATATGCTGCTTTTGGCAGAGCGCGGATGTTGGTTTCTACCAAACCACGCGCTAAGCACGCCCTTGCTGCTTTTTTCAGCACACGCGCATCGATTTGTGCCAAACCAGTTGTTAAGCATGCACACGGATCTTTCCGTAGAGGCGCACGTTGTTTTCTGCCAAACCACAAGTTATGCATGCAGTGCTGCTTTTGTCAGAGCGCGCATGTGGAGTTCCACCAAACCACGTGCTAAGCACGCCCTCGCTGCTCTTTTCAGCACACGCGCATCGATTTGTGGTAAACAACTTGTTAAGCATGCCCATGCATCTTTCCGTAGACGCGCACGTTGTTTTCTGCCAAACCACAAGTTATGCGTGCATATGCTGCTTTTCGCAGAGCGCGCAAGTGGATTTCGACCAAACCACGTGCTAAGCACGTCCTTGCTGCTCTTTTCAGCACACGCGTATCGATTTGTGGTAAACAACTTGTTAAGCATGCAAATGGATCTTTTGGTAGACGCGGACGTTGTTTTCTGCCAAACCACAAGTTAAGAATGCATATGCTGCTTTTGGCAGAGCGCGCATGTGAATTTCTACCAAACCACGTGCTAAGCACGCCCTTGCTGCTCTTATCAGCACACGCGTATCGGTTTGTGGTAAACAACTTGTTAAGCATGCAAATGGATCTTTTGGTAGACGCGGACGTTGTTTTCTGCTAAACCACAAGTTATGAATGCATATGCTGCTTTTGGCAGAGCGCGCATGTGGATTTCTACCAAACCACGTGCTAAGCAGGCCCTTGCTGCTTTTTTCAGCCCACGCGCATCGATTTTTGCCAAACCACTTGTTAAGTAGGCACATGCATCTTTCGATAGACGCGCAGGTTGTTTTCTGCCAAAGCACAAGCTATGCATGCACATTCTGCTTTTGGCAGAGCGCGCATGCGGATATCTGCTAAACCACGTGCTAAGCACGCCCATGCTGCTCTTTTCAGCACACGCGCATCGATGTGTGCCAAACCACTTGTTAAGCATGCACATGCATCTTTTCGTAGACGCGCACGTTGTTTTCTGCCAAACAACAAGTTAAGCATGCACATGCTGCTTTTGGCAGAGCGCGTATGTGGATTTCTACCAAACCACGTGGTAAGCACGCCCATGCTGCTCTTTTCAGCACACGCGCATCGATTTGTGGTAAACCACTTGTTAAGCATGCACATGTATCTTTTGGTAGACGCGGACGTTGTTTTCAGCCAAACCACAAGTTATGCATGCAGTGCTGCTTTTGGCAGAGCGCGCATGTGGAGTTCTACCAAACTACCTGCTAAGCACGCCCATGCAGCTTTTTTCAGCACACGCGCATCGATTTGTGCGAAACCACTTGTTAAGCGTGCACATGCATCTTTTCGTAGACGCGGATGTTGATTTCTGCCAAACCACAAGTTAAGCAGGCACATGCTGCTTTCGGCAGAGCGCGCACGTGGATTTCTGCCAAACGTCGTGCCAACCACGCCCATGCTGCTCTTTTCAGCACACGCGCATGGATTTGTGGTAAACAACTTGTTAAGCATGCACATGCATCTTTCGGTAGACTCGGGCGTTGTTTTCTGCCGAACCACAAGCTAACCATGCACATGCAGCTTTTGGCAGGGCGCGCACGTGGATTTCTACCAAACGACGTGCTAAGCACGCCCATGCTGCTCTTTTCAGCACACGCGCACCATTTTGTGCGAAACCACTTGCTAAGCATGCACATGCATCTTTCCGTAGAGGCGCACGTTTTTTCTGCCAAACCAAAAGGTATGCATGCACATGCTGCTTTTGGCCGAGCGCGCATGTGGATTTCTACCAAACCACGTGCTAAGCACGCCTATGCAGCTTTTTTCAGCACACGCGCATCGATTTGTGCGAAACCACTTGTTAAGCATGCACATGGATCTTTCGGTAAACGCGCACGTTGTTTTCTGCCAGACCACAAGCTAAGCATGCACATGCTGCTTTTGGCAGAGCGCCCAAGCTGATTTCTGCTAAACCACATGCTAAGCACGCCCATGCTGCTCTTTTCAGCACACGCGCATCGATTTGTTCCAAACCACTTGTTAAGCATTCACATGCATCTTTCTGTAGACGCGCACGTTGTTTTCTGCCAAACAACAAGTTATGCATGCACATGCTGCTTTTGGCAGAGCGCGCATGTGGATTTCTACCAAACCACGTGGTAAGCACGCCCATGCTGCTCTTTTCAGCACGCGCGCATCGATTTGTGGTAAACCACTTGTTAAGCATGCACATGTATCTTTTGGTAGACGCGGACGTTGTTTTCTGCCAAACCACAAGTTAAGCAGGCACATGCTGCTTTTGGCAGAGCGCACACGTGGATTTCTGCCAAACGTCGTGCCAAGCACGCCCATTCTGCTCTTTGCAGCACACGCGCATGGATTTGTGGTAAACAACTTGTTAAGCATGCACATGCATCTTTCGGTAGACTCGGGCGTTGTTTTCTGCCATACCACACCTTACGCATGCACATGCTGCTTTTGGGAGAGCGCCCGCGTTGATTTCTTCCAAACCACGTGCTAAGCACTCCCTTGCTGCTTTTTTCAGCACACGCGCATCGATTTGTGCCAAACCACTTGTTAAGCATGCACACGGATCTTTCCGTATAGGCGCACATTGTTTTCTGCCAAACCACAAGTTATTCATGCAGTGCTGCTTTTGGCAGAGCGCGCATGTGGATTTTTACCAAACCATGTGCTTAACACGCCCATGCTGCTGTTTTCAGCACACGTGCGTCGATTTGTGGTAAACAACTGGTTAAGCATGCACATGCAACTTTTGGTAGACGCGGAGGTTGTATTCTGCCAAACCACAAGTTAAGAATGCATATGCTGCTTTTGGCAGAGCGCGCATGCGGATTTCTACTAAACCACGTGCTAAGCACGCCCATGCTGCTCTTTTCAGCACACGCGCATCGATGTGTGCCAAACCAATTGTTAAGCATGCACATGCATCTTTCGGTAGACGCGGACGTTGTTTTCTGCTATACCACAAGTTAAGCATGCACAAGCAGCTTTTGGCAGAGCGCGCACGTGTTTTTCTTCCAAACTTCGTGCCAACCACGCCCATGCTGCTCTTTTCAGCACACGCGCATGGATTTGTGGTAAACAACTTGTTAAGTATGCACATGCATCTTTCGGTAGACGCGGGCGCTGTTTTCTGCCAAACCACAAGCTAAGCATGCACATGCAGCTTTTGGCAGAGCGCGCACGTGGATTTCTACCAATCGACGTGCTAAGCACTCCCATGCTGCTCTTTTCAGCACACGCGCACCATTTTGTGCGAAACCACTTGTTAAGCATGCACATGCATCTTTCCGTAGAGGCGCACGTTGTTTTCTGCCAAACCACAAGTTAAGCATGCACATGCTGCTTTTGGCAGAGCGCGCACGTGGATTTCTACCAAACCACGCGCTAGTACGCCCATGCTGCTTTTTTCAGCACACGCGCGTCGATTTGTGCCAAACCACTTGTTAAGCATGCACACGGATATTTCCGTAGACGGGCACGTTGTTTTCTGCCAAACCACAAGTTAAGAATGCATATGCTGCTTTTGGCAGAGCGCGCATGTGGATTTCTACCAAACCACGTGCTAAGCACGGCCTTGCTGCTCTTTTCTGCACACGCGTATCGATGTGTGCCATACCACTTGTTAAGCATGCACATGCATCTTTCCGTAGACGCGCACGTTGTTTTCTGCCAAACAAGTCATGCATGCACATGCTGCTTATTGCAGAGCGGGCATGTGGATTTCTACCAAACAAGCTGCTAATCACGCCCATGCTGCTCTTTTCAGCACACGCGCATCGATTTGTGGTAAACAACTTGTTAAGCATGCACATAGATCTTTTGGTAGCCGCGGACGTTGTTTTCTGCCAAACCACAAGTTAAGCATGCGCATGCTGCTTTTGGCAGAGCGCGCACGTGGTTGTCTACCAAAGCACGTGCCAAGCACGCTCATGCTATTCTTTTCAGCACACGCGCATCGATTTGTGCCAAACCACTTGTTAAGCATGCACACGGATCTTTCCGTAGACGGGCACGTTGTTTTCTGCCAAACCACAAGTTAAGAATGCATATGCTGCTTTTGGCAGAGCGCGCATATGGATTTCTACCAAACCACGTGCTAAGCACGGCCTTGCTGCTCTTTTCTGCACACGCGTATCGATGTGTGCCATACCACTTGTTAAGCATGCACATGCATCTTTCGTTAGACGCGCAAGTTGTTTTCTGCCAAACCACAAGTTATGCATGCACATGCTGCTTTTGGCAGAGCGCGCATGTGGATTTCTACCAAACCATGTGCTAAACACGCCCATGCTGCTCTTTTCAGCACACGTGCATCGATTTGTGGTAAACAACTTGTTAAGCATGCACACGAATCTTTCCGTAGACGCGCACGTTGTTTTCTGCCAAACCACAAGTTATGCGTGCATATGCTACTTTTGGCAGAGCGCGCATGTAAATTTCTGCCAAACCACGTGCTAAGCACGCCCTTGCTGCTCTTTTCAGCACACGCGTATCGATTTGTGGTAAACAACTAGTTAAGCATGCAAATGGATCTTTTGGTAGACGCGGACGTTGCTTTCTGCCAAACCACAAGTTATGCGTGCATATGCTGCTTTTAGCAGAGCGCGCATGTGGATTTCTACAAAACCACGTGCTAAGCACGCCCTTGCTGCTCTTTTCACCACACGCGGATCGACTTGTGGTAAACAACTTGTTAAGCATGCACATGCATCTTTCGGTAGACGCGGACGTTGTTTTCTGCCAAAGCACAAGTTAAGCATGCACATGCTGCTTTTGGCAGAGCGCGCGCGTGGATTTCTACCACACCACGTGCTAAGCGCGCCCATGCTGCTCTCTTCAACACACGCGCATCGATTTGTGGTAAACAACTTGTTAAACATGCACCTGCATCTTTTGGTAGACGCGGACGTTGTTTTCTGCTAAACCACAAGATATGCGTGCATATGCTGCTTTTGGCAGAGCGCGCACGTGGATTTCTGCCAAACGACGTGCCAAGCACGCCCATGCTGCTCTTTTCAGCACACGCGCATCGATTTGTGGTAAACAACTTGTTAAGCATACACATGTATCTTTTGGTAGACGCGGACGTTGTTTTCTGCCAAAGCACAAGTTAAGCATGCACATGATGCTATTGGCAGAGCGCGCATGTGGATTTCTACCAAACCTCGTGCTAATCACGCCCTTGCTGCTCTTTTCAGCACACGCGCATGGATTCGTGGTAAACAACTTGTTAAGCATGCACATGCATCTTTCCGTAGAGGCGCTCGTTGTTTTCTGCCAAACCACAAGTTAAGAATGCATATGCTGCTTTTGGCAGAGCGCGGATGTTGGTTTCTACCAAACCACGTGCTAAGCACGCCCTTGCTGCTTTTTTCAGCACACGCGCATCGATTTGTGCCAAACGAGTTGTTAAGCATGCACACGGATCTTTCCGTAGAGGCGCACGTTGTTTTCTGCCAAACCACAAGTTATGCATGCAGTGCTGCTTTTGTCAGAGCGCGCATGTGGAGTTCCACCAAACCACGTGCTAAGCACGCCCTCGCTGCTCTTTTCAGCACACGCGCATCGATTTGTGGTAAACAACTTGTTAAGCATGCCCATGCATCTTTCCGTAGACGCGCACGTTGTTTTCTGCCAAACCACAAGTTATGCGTGCATATGCTGCTTTTGGCAGAGCGCGCAAGTGGATTTCGACCAAACCACGTGCTAAGCACGCCCTTGCTGCTCTTTTCAGCACACGCGTATCGATTTGTGGTAAACAACTTGTTAAGCATGCAAATGGATCTTTTGGTAGACGCGGACGTTGTTTTCTGCCAAACCACAAGTTAAGAATGCATATGCTGCTTTTGGCAGAGCGCGCATGTGAATTTCTACCAAACCACGTGCTAAGCACGCCCTTGCTGCTCTTATCAGCACACGCGTATCGGTTTGTGGTAAACAACTTGTTAAGCATGCAAATGGATCTTTTGGTAGACGCGGACGTTGTTTTCTGCCAAACCACAAGTTATGAATGCATATGCTGCTTTTGGCAGAGCGCGCATGTGGATTTCTACCAAACCACGTGCTAAGCAGGCCCTTGCTGCTTTTTTCAGCACACGCGCATCGATTTTTGCCAAACCACTTGTTAAGTAGGCACATGCATCTTTCGATAGACGCGCAGGTTGTTTTCTGCCACAGCACAAGCTATGCATGCACATTCTGCTTTTGGCAGAGCGCGCATGCGGATATCTGCTAAACCACGTGCTAAGCACGCCCATGCTGCTCTTTTCAGCACACGCGCATCGATGTGTGCCAAACCACTTGTTAAGCATGCACATGCATCTTTTCGTAGACGCGCACGTTGTTTTCTGCCAAACAACAAGTTAAGCATGCACATGCTGCTTTTGGCAGAGCGCGTATGTGGATTTCTACCAAACCACGTGGTAAGCACGCCCATGCTGCTCTTTTCAGCACACGCGCATCGATTTGTGGTAAACCACTTGTTAAGCATGCACATGTATCTTTTGGTAGACGCGGACGTTGTTTTCAGCCAAACCACAAGTTATGCATGCAGTGCTGCTTTTGGCAGAGCGCGCATGTGGAGTTCTACCAAACTACCTGCTAAGCACGCCCATGCAGCTTTTTTCAGCACACGCGCATCGATTTGTGCGAAACCACTTGTTAAGCGTGCACATGCATCTTTTCGTAGACGCGGATGTTGATTTCTGCCAAACCACAAGTTAAGCAGGCACATGCTGCTTTCGGCAGAGCGCGCACGTGGATTTCTGCCAAACGTCGTGCCAACCACGCCCATGCTGCTCTTTTCAGCACACGCGCATGGATTTGTGGTAAACAACTTGTTAAGCATGCACATGCATCTTTCGGTAGACTCGGGCGTTGTTTTCTGCCGAACCACAAGCTAACCATGCACATGCAGCTTTTGGCAGGGCGCGCACGTGGATTTCTACCAAACGACGTGCTAAGCACGCCCATGCTGCTCTTTTCAGCACACGCGCACCATTTTGTGCGAAACCACTTGTTAAGCATGCACATGCATCTTTCCGTAGAGGCGCACGTTTTTTCTGCCAAACCAAAAGGTATGCATGCACATGCTGCTTTTGGCCGAGCGCGCATGTGGATTTTTACCAAACCACGTGCTAAGCACGCCTATGCAGCTTTTTTCAGCACACGCGCATCGATTTGTGCGAAACCACTTGTTAAGCATGCACATGGATCTTTCGGTAAACGCGCACGTTGTTTTCTGCCAGACCACAAGCTAAGCATGCACATGCTGCTTTTGGCAGAGCGCCCAAGCTGATTTCTGCTAAACCACATGCTAAGCACGCCCATGCTGCTCTTTTCAGCACACGCGCATCGATTTGTTCCAAACCACTTGTTAAGCATGCACATGCATCTTTCTGTAGACGCGCACGTTGTTTTCTGCCAAACAACAAGTTATGCATGCACATGCTGCTTTTGGCAGAGCGCGCATGTGGATTTCTACCAAACCACGTGGTAAGCACGCCCATGCTGCTCTTTTCAGCACGCGCGCATCGATTTGTGGTAAACCACTTGTTAAGCATGCACATGTATCTTTTGGTAGACGCGACCGTTGTTTTCTGCCAAACCACAAGTTAAGCAGGCACATGCTGCTTTTGGCAGAGCGCACACGTGGATTTCTGCCAAACGTCGTGCCAAGCACGCCCATTCTGCTCTTTGCAGCACACGCGCATGGATTTGTGGTAAACAACTTGTTAAGCATGCACATGCATCTTTCGGTAGACTCGGGCGTTGTTTTGTGCCATACCACACCTTACGCATGCACATGCTGCTTTTGGGAGAGCGCCCGCGTTGATTTCTACCAAACCACGTGCTAAGCACTCCCTTGCTGCTTTTTTCAGCACACGCGCATCGATTTGTGCCAAACCACTTGTTAAGCATGCACACGGATCTTTCCGTATAGGCGCACATTGTTTTCTGCCAAACCACAAGTTATTCATGCAGTGCTGCTTTTGGCAGAGCGCGCATGTGGATTTTTACCAAACCATGTGCTTAACACGCCCATGCTGCTGTTTTCAGCACACGTGCGTCGATTTGTGGTAAACAACTGGTTAAGCATGCACATGCAACTTTTGGTAGACGCGGAGGTTGTATTCTGCCAAACCACAAGTTAAGAATGCATATGCTGCTTTTGGCAGAGCGCGCATGCGGATTTCTAATAAACCACGTGCTAAGCACGCCCATGCTGCTCTTTTCAGCACACGCGCATCGATGTGTGCCAAACCAATTGTTAAGCATGCACATGCATCTTTCGGTAGACGCGGACGTTGTTTTCTGCTATACCACAAGTTAAGCATGCACAAGCAGCTTTTGGCAGAGCGCGCACGTATTTTTCTTCCAAACTTCGTGCCAACCACGCCCATGCTGCTGTTTTCAGCACACGCGCATGGATTTGTGGTAAACAACTTGTTAATTATGCACATGCATCTTTCGGTAGACGCGGGCGTTGTTTTCTGCCAAACCACAAGCTAAGCATGCACATGCAGCTTTTGGCAGAGCGCGCACGTGGATTTCTACCAATCGACGTGCTAAGCACTCCCATGCTGCTCTTTTCAGCACACGCGCACCATTTTGTGCGAAACCACTTGTTAAGCATGCACATGCATCTTTCCGTAGAGGCGCACGTTGTTTTCTGCCAAACCACAAGTTAAGCATGTACATGCTGCTTTTGGCAGAGCGCGCACGTGGATTTCTACCAAACCACGCGCTAGTACGCCCATGCTGCTTTTTTCAGCACACGCGCGTCGATTTGTGCCAAACCACTTGTTAAGCATGCACACGGATCTTTCCGTAGACGGGCACGTTGTTTTCTGCCAAACCACAAGTTAAGAATGCATATGCTGCTTTTGGCAGAGCGCGCATGTGGATTTCTACCTAACCACGTGCTAAGCACGGCCTTGCTGCTCTTTTCTGCACACGCGTATCGATGTGTGCCATACCACTTGTTAAGCATGCACATGCATCTTTCCGTAGACGCGCACGTTGTTTTCTGCCAAACAACAAGTCATGCATGCACATGCTGCTTTTTGCAGAGCGGGCATGTGGATTTCTACCAAACAAGCTGCTAATCACGCCCATGCTGCTCTTTTCAGCACACGCGCATCGATTTGTGGTAAACAACTTGTTAAGCATGCACATAGATCTTTTGGTAGCCGCGGACGTTGTTTTCTGCCAAACCACAAGTTAAGCATGCGCATGCTGCTTTTGGCAGAGCGCGCACGTGGTTATCTACCAAAGCACGTGCCAAGCACGCTCATGCTATTCTTTTCAGCACACGCGCATCGATTTGTGCCAAACCACTTGTTAAGCATGCACACGGATCTTTCCGTAGACGGGCACGTTGTTTTCTGCCAAACCACAAGTTAAGAATGCATATGCTGCTTTTGGCAGAGCGCGCATGTGGATTTCTACCAAACCACGTGCTAAGCACGGCCTTGCTGCTCTTTTCTGCACACGCGTATCGATGTGTGCCATACCACTTGTTAAGCATGCACATGCATCTTTCGTTAGACGCGCAAGTTGTTTTCTGCCAAACCACAAGTTATGCATGCACATGCTGCTTTTGGCAGAGCGCGCATGTGAATTTCTGCCAAACCACGTGCTAAGCACGCCCTTGCTGCTCTTTTCAGCACACGCGTATCGATTTGTGGTAAACAACTAGTTAAGCATGCAAATGGATCTTTTGGTAGACGCGGACGTTGTTTTCTGCCAAACCACAAGTTATGCGTGCATATGCTACTTTTGGCAGAGCGCGCATGTGAATTTCTGCCAAACCACGTGCTAAGCACGCCCTTGCTGCTCTTTTCAGCACACGCGTATCGATTTGTGGTAAACAACTAGTTAAGCATGCAAATGGATCTTTTGGTAGACGCGGACGTTGCTTTCTGCCAAACCACAAGTTATGCGTGCATATGCTGCTTTTAGCAGAGCGCGCATGTGGATTTCTACAAAACCACGTGCTAAGCACGCCCTTGCTGCTCTTTTCACCACACGCGGATCGACTTGTGGTAAACAACTTGTTAAGCATGCACATGCATCTTTCGGTAGACGCGGACGTTGTTTTCTGCCAAAGCACAAGTTAAGCATGCACATGCTGCTTTTGGCAGAGCGCGCGCGTGGATTTCTACCACACCACGTGCTAAGCGCGCCCATGCTGCTCTCTTCAACACACGCGCATCGATTTGTGGTAAACAACTTGTTAAGCATGCACCTGCATCTTTTGGTAGACGCGGACGTTGTTTTCTGCTAAACCACAAGATATGCGTGCATATGCTGCTTTTGGCAGAGCGCGCACGTGGATTTCTGCCAAACGACGTGCCAAGCACGCCCATGCTGCTCTTTTCAGCACACGCGCATGGCTTTGTGGTAAACGACTTGTTACGCATGCACATGCACCTTTCGGTAGACGCGGACGTTGTTTTCTGCCAAACCACAAGTTAATCATGCACATGCTGTTTTTGGCAGAGCTCGCACGTGGATTTCTGCCAAACGACGTGCTAAGCACGCCCATGCTGCTCCTTTCAGCACACGCCCATCGATTTGTGCCAAACCACTAGCTAAGCATGCACACGGATCTTTCCGTAGACGCGCACGTTGTTTTCTGCCAAACCACAAGTTAGGCGTGCATATGCTGCTTTTTGCAGAGCGCGCATGTGAATTTCTACAAAACCACGTGCTAAGCACGCCCTCGCTGCTCTTTTCACCACACGCGCATCGATTTGTGGTAAACAACTTGTTAAGCATGCACATGTATCTTTTGGTAGACGCGGACGTTGTTTTCTGCCAAAGCACAAGTTAAGCATGCATATGATGCTATTGGCAGAGCGCGCATGTGGATTTCTACCAAACCTCGTGCTAATCACGCCCTTGCTGCTCTTTTCAGCACACGCGCATGGATTCGTGGTAAACAACTTGTTAAGCATGCACATGCATCTTTCCGTAGAGGCGCTCGTTGTTTTCTGCCAAACCACAAGTTAAGAATGCATATGCTGCTTTTGGCAGAGCGCGGATGTTCGTTTCTACCAAACCACGTGCTAAGCACGCCCTTGCTGCTTTTTTCAGCACACGCGCATCGATTTGTGCCAAACGAGTTGTTAAGCATGCACACGGATCTTTCCGTAGAGGCGCACGTTGTTTTCTGCCAAACCACAAGTTATGCATGCAGTGCTGCTTTTGTCAGAGCGCGCATGTGGAGTTCCACCAAACCACGTGCTAAGCACGCCCTCGCTGCTCTTTTCAGCACGCGCGCATCGATTTGTGGTAAACAACTTGTTAAGCATGCCCATGCATCTTTCCGTAGACACGCACGTTGTTTTCTGCCAAACCACAAGTTATGCGTGCATATGCTGCTTTTGGCAGAGCGAGCAAGTGGATTTCGACCAAACCACGTGCTAAGCACGCCCTTGCTGCTCTTTTCAGCACACGCGTATCGATTTGTGGTAAACAACTTGTTAAGCATGCAAATGGATCTTTTGGTAGACGCGGACGTTGTTTTCTGCCAAACCACAAGTTAAGAATGCATATGCTGCTTTTGGCAGAGCGCGCATGTGAATTTCTACCAAACCACGTGCTAAGCACGCCCTTGCTGCTCTTATCAGCACACGCGTATCGGTTTGTGGTAAACAACTTGTTAAGCATGCAAATGGATCTTTTGGTAGACGCGGACGTTGTTTTCTGCCAAACCACAAGTTATGAATGCATATGCTGCTTTTGGCAGAGCGCGCATGTGGATTTCTACCAAACCACGTGCTAAGCAGGCCCTTGCTGCTTTTTTCAGCACACGCGCATCGATTTTTGCCAAACCACTTGTTAAGCATGCACATGCATCTTTTCGTAGACGCGCACGTTGTTTTCTGCCAAACAACAAGTTAAGCATGCACATGCTGCTTTTGGCAGAGCGCGTATGTGGATTTCTACCAAACCACGTGGTAAGCACGCCCATGCTGCTCTTTTCAGCACACGCGCATGGATTTGTGGTAAACAACTTGTTAAGCATGCACATGCATCTTTCGGTAGACTCGGGCGTTGTTTTCTGCCGAACCACAAGCTAACCATGCACATGCTGCTTTTGGCAGAGCGCGCATGTGGATTTCTACCAAACCACGTGCTAAGCACGCCTATGCAGCTTTTTTCGGTACACGCGCATCGATTTGTGCGAAACCACTTGTTAAGCATGCACATGGATCTTTCGGTAAACGCGCACGTTGTTTTCTGCCAGACCACAAGCTAAGCATGCACATGCTGCTTTTGGCAGAGCGCCCAAGCTGATTTCTGCTAAACCACATGCTAAGCACGCCCATGCTGCTCTTTTCAGCACACGGCATCGATTTGTTCCAAACCACTTGTTAAGCATGCACATGCATCTTTCTGTAGACGCGCACGTTGTTTTCTGCCAAACAACAGTTATGCATGCACATGCTGCTTTTGGCAGAGCGCGCATGTGGATTTCTACCAAACCACGTGGTAAGCACGCCCATGCTGCTCTTTTCAGCACGCGCGCATCGATTTGTGGTAAACCACTTGTTAAGCATGCACATGTATCTTTTGGTAGACGCGGACGTTGTTTTCTGCCAAACCACAAGTTAAGCAGGCACATGCTGCTTTTGGCAGAGCGCACACGTGGATTTCTGCCAAACGTCGTGCCAAGCACGCCCATTCTGCTCTTTGCAGCACACGCGCATGGATTTGTGGTAAACAACTTGTTAAGCATGCACATGCATCTTTCGGTAGACTCGGGCGTTGTTTTCTGCCATACCACACCTTACGCATGCACATGCTGCTTTTGGGAGAGCGCCCGCGTTGATTTCTACCAAACCACGTGCTAAGCCTGCACATGCTGCTCTTTTCAGCGCACGCGCATCGATTTGTGGTAAACAACTTGTTAAGCATGCACATGCATCTTTTGATAGACACGGAAGTTCTTTTCTGCCAAACCACAAGATAAGCATGTACATGCTGCTTTTGGCAGAGCGGGCATGTGGATTTCTACCAAACCCTGTGCTAAACACGCCCATGCTGCTCTTTTCAGCACACGTGCATCGATTTGTGGTAAACAACTTGTTATGCATGCACATGCATCTTTTGGTAGACGCGGAGGTTGTATTCTGCCAAACAACAAGTTAAGGATGCACATGCTGCTTTTGGCAGAGCGCGCACGTGGATTTCTACCAAACCAGGTGCTAAGTACGCCCAAGCTGCTCTTTTCAGCACACGCGCATCGATTTGTGCCAAACCACTTGTTAAGCATGCACACGGATCTTTCCGTAGACGCGCACGTTGTTTTCTGCCAAACCACAAGTTGTGCGTGCATATGCTGCTTGTGGCAGAGCGCGCACGTGGATTTCTACCAAACCAGGTGCTAAGTACGCCCAAGCTGCTCTTTTCAGCACACGCGCATCGATTTGTGCCAAACCACTTGTTAAGCATGCACACGGATCTTTCCGTAGACGCGCACGTTGTTTTCTGCCAAACCACAAGTTGTGCGTGCATATGCTGCTTGTGGCAGAGCGCGCACGTGGATTTCTACCAAACCACGTGCCAAGCACGCTCATGCTGCTCTTTTCAGCACACGCGCATCGATTTGTGCCAAACCACTTGTTAAGCATGCACATGCATCTTTCGTTAGACGCGCAAGTTGTTTTCTGCCAAACCACAAGTTATGCATGCACATGCTGCTTTTGGCAGAGCGCGCATGTGGATTTCTACCAAACCGTGTGCTAAGCACGCCCATGCTACTCTTTTCAGCACACGTGCGTCGATTTGTGGTAAACAACTTGTTAAGCATGCACATTCATCTTTCGGTAGACGCGGACGTGGTTTTCTGCTAAACCACAAGTTAAGCATGCACAAGCAGCTTTTGGCAGAGCGCGCACGTGTTTTTCTGCCCAACTTCGTGCCAACCACGCCCATGCTGCTCCTTTCAGCACACGTGCATCGATTTGTGCCAAACCACTTGTTAAGCATGCACATGCATCTTTCCGTAGAGGCGCACGTTGTTTTCTGCCAAACCACAAGCTAAGTATGCACATGCTGCTTTTGGCAGAGCGCGCATGCGTATTTCTACTAAACCACGTGCTAAGCACGCCCATGCTGCTTTTTTCAGCATCCAAGCATCGATTTTTGCCAAACCACTTGTTAAGTATGCACATGCATCTTTCGGTAGACGCGCACGTTGTTTTCTGCCAAACCACAAGCTATGCATGCACATGCTGCTTTTGGCAGAACGCGCACGTGGATATCTACCAAACCACGTGCCAAGCACGCTCATGCTATTTTCAGCACACGCGCATCGATTTGTGCCAAACCACTTGTTAAGCATGCACATTCATCTTTCGTTAGACGCGCAAGTGGTTTTCTGCCCAACAACAAGTTAAGCAGGCACATGCTGCTTTTGGCAGAGCGCGCACGTAGATTTCTACCAAACCACGTGCTAAGTACGCCCATGCTGCTCTTTTCAGCACACGCGCATCGATTTGTGCCAAACCACTTGTTAAGCATGCACACGGATCTTTCCGTAGACGCGCACGTTGTTTTCTGCCAAACCACAAGTTATGCATGCATATGCTACTTTTGTCAGAGCGCGCATGTGGATTTCTGCCAAACCACGTGCTAAGCACGCCCTTGCTGCTCTTTTCAGCACACGCGTATCGATTTGTGGTAAACAACTAGTTAAGCATGCAAATGGATCTTTTGGTAGACGCGGACGTTGTTTTCTGCGAAACCACAAGATATGCGTGCATATGCTGCTTTTGGCAGAGCGCGCATGTTGATTTCTACAAAACCACGTGCTAAGCACGCCCTTGCTGCTCTTTTCAGCACACGCATATCGACTTGTGGTAAACAACTTGTTAAGCATGCACATGCATCTTTCGGTAGGCGCGGACGTTGTTTTCTGTCAAAGCACAAGTTAATCATGCACATGCTGTTTTTGGCAGAGCTCGCGCGTGGATTTCTGCCAAACGACGTGCTAAGCACGCCCATGCTGCTGTTTTCAGCACACGCGCATCGATTTGTGCCAAACCACTTGTTAAGCATGCACATGTATCTTTTGGTAGACGCGGACGTTGTTTTCTGCCAAACCACAAGTTAAGCATGCACATGCTGCTTTTGGCAGAGCGCGCATGAGGATTTCCACCAAACCACATGCTAAGCACGCCCTTGCTGCTCTTTTCAGCGCGTGCGCATGGATTTGTGGTAAACAACTTGTTAAGCATGCACATGCATCTGTCGGTAGACGAGGACGTTGTTTTCTGCTAAACCACAAGATAAGCATGCACATGCAGCTTTTGGCAGAGCGCGCACGTGGATTTCTAACAAACGACGTGCTAAGCACGCCCATGCTGCTCTTTTCAGCACACGCGCATCGATTTGTGCCAAACCACTTGTTAAGCATGCACATGTATCTTTTGGTAGACGCGGACGTTGTTTTCTGCCAAACCACAATTTAAGCATGCACATGATGCTATTGGCAGAGCGCGCATGTGGATTTCTACCAAACCACGTTCTAATCACGCCCTTGCTGCTCTTTTCAGCACACGTGCATGGATTTGTGGTAAACAACTTGTTAAGCATGCACATGCATCTTTTCGTAGAGGCGCTCGTTGTTTTCTGCCAAACCACAAGTTAAGAATGCATATGCTGCTTTTGGCAGAGCGCGCATGTTGGTTTCTACCAAACCACGTGCTAAGCACGCCCTTGCTGCTTTTTTCAGCACACGCGCATCGATTTGTGCCAAACCACTTGTTAAGCATGCACACGGATCTTTCAGTATAGGCGCACGTTGTTTTCTGCCAAACCACAAGTTATTCATGCAGTGCTGCTTTTGGCAGAGCGCGCATGTGGATTTTTACCAAACCATGTGCTTAACACGCCCATGCTGCTGTTTTCAGCACACGTGCGTCGATTTGTGGTAAACAACTTGTTAAGCATGCACATGCAACTTTTGGTAGACGCGGAGGTTGTATTCTGCCAAACCTCAAGTTAAGAATGCATATGCTGCTTTTGGCAGAGCGCGCATGCGGATTTCTACTAAACCACGTGCTAAGCACGCCCATGCTGCTCTTTTCAGCACACGCGCATCGATGTGTGCCAAACCAATTGTTAAGCATGCACATGCATCTTTCTGTAGACGCGGACGTTGTTTTCTGCTATACCACAAGTTAAGCATGCACAAGCAGCTTTTGGCAGAGCGCGCACGTGTTTTTCTGCCAAACTTCGTGCCAACCACGCCCATGCTGCTCTTTTCAGCACACGCGCATGGATTTGTGGTAAACAACTTGTTAAGTATGCACATGCATCTTTCGGTAGACGCGGGCGTTGTTTTCTGCCAAACCACAAGCTAAGCATGCACATGCAACTTTTGGCAGAGCGCGCACGTGGATTTCTACCAATCGACGTGCTAAGCACGCCCATGCTGCTCTTTTCAGCACACGCGCACCATTTTGTGCGAAACCACTTGTTAAGCATGCATATGCATCTTTCCGTAGAGGCGCACGTTGTTTTCTGCCAAACCACAAGTTAAGCATGCACATGCTGCTTTTGGGAGAGCGCGCACGTGGATTTCTACCAAACCACGCGCTAAGTACGCCCATGCTGCTTTTTTCAGCACACGCGCGTCGATTTGTGCCAAACCACTTGTTAAGCATGCACACGGATCTTTCCGTAGACGGGCACGTTGTTTTCTGCCAAACCACAAGTTAAGAATGCATATGCTGCTTTTGGCAGAGCGCGCATGTGGATTTCTACCAAACCACGTGCTAAGCACGGCCCTGCTGCTCTTTTCAGCACACGCGCATCGATGTGTGCCATACCACTTGTTAAGCATGCACATGCATCTTTCCGTAGACGCGCACGTTGTTTTCTGCCAAACAACAAGTCATGCATGCACATGCTGCTTTTTGCAGAGCGGGCATGTGGATTTCTACCAAACAAGCTGCTAATCACGCCCATGCTGCTCTTTTCAGCACACGCGCATCGATTTGTGGTAAACAACTTGTTAAGCATGCACATAGATCTTTTGGTAGACGCGGACGTTGTTTTCTGCCAAACCACAAGTTAAGCATGCCCATGCTGCTTTTGGCAGAGCGCGCACGTGGATATCTACCAAAGCACGTGCCAAGCACGCTCATGCTATTCTTTTCAGCACACGCGCATCGATTTGTGCCAAACCACTTGTTATGCATGCACATGCATCTTTCGTTAGACGCGCAAGTTGTTTTCTGCCAAACCACAAGTTATGCATGCACATGCTGCTTTTGGCAGAGCGCGCATGTGGATTTCTACCAAACCATGTGCTAAACACGCCCATGCTGCTCTTTTCAGCACACGTGCATCGATTTGTGGTAAACAACTTGTTAAGCATGCACATGCAACTTTTGGTAGACGCGGAGGTTGTATTCTGCCAAACCACAAGTTAAGAATGCATATGCTGCTTTTGGCAGAGCGCGCATGCGGATTTCTACTAAACCACGTGCTAAGCACGCCCATGCTGCCCTTTTCAGCACACGCGCATCGATGTGTGCCAAACCAATTGTTAAGCATGCACATGCATCTTTCTGTAGACGCGGACGTTGTTTTCTGCTATACCACAAGTTAAGCATGCACATGCTGCTTTTGGCCGAGCGGGCATGTGGATTTCTACCAAACCATGTGCTAAACACGCCCACGCTGCTCTTTTCAGCACACGTGCATCGATTTGTGGTAAACAACTTGTTATGCATGCACATGCATCTTTTGGTAGACGCGGAGGTTGTATTCTGCCAAACAAAAAGTTAAGGATGCACATGCTGCTTTTGGCAGAGCGCGCACGTGGATTTCTACCAAACCAGGTGCTAAGTACGCCCAAGCTGCTCTTTTCAGCACACGCGCATCGATTTGTGCCAAACCACTTGTTAAGCATGCACACGGATCTTTCCGTAGACGCGCACGTTGTTTTCTGCCAAACCACAAGTTGTGCGTGCATATGCTACTTTTGGCAGAGCGCGCATGTGGATTTCTGCCAAACGACGTGCCAAGCACGCCCATGCTGCTCTTTTCAGCCCACGCGCATGGCTTTGTGGTAAACGACTTGTTAAGCATGCACATGCATCTTTCGGTAGGCGCGGACGTTGTTTTCTGCCAAAGCACAAGTTAATCATGCACATGCTGTTTTTGGCAGAGCTCGCGCGTGGATTTCTGCCAAACGACGTGCTAGGCACGCCCATGCTGCTGTTTTCAGCACACGCGCATCGATTTGTGCCAAACCACTTGTTAAGCATGCACAGGTATCGTTTGGTAGACGCGGACGTTGTTTTCTGCCAAACCACAAGTTAAGCATGCACATGCTGCTTTTGGCAGAGCGCGCATGAGGATTTCCACCAAACCACATGCTAAGCACGCCCTTGCTGCTCTTTTCAGCGCGTGCGCATGGATTTGTGGTAAACAACTTGTTAAGCATGCACATGCATCTGTCGGTAGACGAGGACGTTGTTTTCTGCTAAACCACAAGATAAGCATGCACATGCAGCTTTTGGCAGAGCGCGCACGTGGATTTCTTACAAACGACGTGCTAAGCACGCCCATGCTGCTCTTTTCAGCACAGGCGCATCGATTTGTGCCAAACCACTTGTTAAGCATGCACATGTATCTTTTGGTAGACGCGGACGTTGTTTTCTGCCAAACCACAAGTTAAGCATGCACATGATGCTATTGGCAGAGCGCGCATGTGGATTTCTACCAAACCACGTTCTAATCACGCCCTTGCTGCTCTTTTCAGCACACGCGCATGGATTTGTGGTAAACAACTTGTTAAGCATGCACATGCATCTTTCCGTAGAGGCGCTCGTTGTTTTCTGCCAAACCACAAGTTAAGAATGCATATGCTGCTTTTGGCAGAGCGCGGATGTTCGTTTCTACCAAACCACGTGCTAAGCACGCCCTTGCTGCTTTTTTCAGCACACGCGCATCGATTTGTGCCAAACGAGTTGTTAAGCATGCACACGGATCTTTCCGTAGAGGCGCACGTTGTTTTCTGCCAAACCACAAGTTATGCATGCAGTGCTGCTTTTGTCAGAGCGCGCATGTGGAGTTCCACCAAACCACGTGCTAAGCACGCCCTCGCTGCTCTTTTCAGCACACGCGCATCGATTTGTGGTAAACAACTTGTTAAGCATGCCCATGCATCTTTCCGTAGACACGCACGTTGTTTTCTGCCAAACCACAAGTTATGCGTGCATATGCTGCTTTTGGCAGAGCGCGCAAGTGGATTTCGACCAAACCACGTGCTAAGCACGCCCTTGCTGCTCTTTTCAGCACACGCGTATCGATTTGTGGTAAACAACTTGTTAAGCATGCAAATGGATCTTTTGGTAGACGCGGACGTTGTTTTCTGCCAAACCACAAGTTAAGAATGCATATGCTGCTTTTGGCAGAGCGCGCATGTGAATTTCTACCAAACCACGTGCTAAGCACGCCCTTGCTGCTCTTATCAGCACACGCGTATCGGTTTGTGGTAAACAACTTGTTAAGCATGCAAATGGATCTTTTGGTAGACGCGGACGTTGTTTTCTGCCAAACCACAAGTTATGAATGCATATGCTGCTTTTGGCAGAGCGCGCATGTGGATTTCTACCAAACCACGTGCTAAGCAGGCCCTTGCTGCTTTTTTCAGCACACGCGCATCGATTTTTGCCAAACCACTTGTTAAGCATGCACATGCATCTTTTCGTAGACGCGCACGTTGTTTTCTGCCAAACAACAAGTTAAGCATGCACATGCTGCTTTTGGCAGAGCGCGTATGTGGATTTCTACCAAACCACGTGGTAAGCACGCCCATGCTGCTCTTTTCAGCACACGCGCATGGATTTGTGGTAAACAACTTGTTAAGCATGCACATGCATCTTTCGGTAGATTCGGGCGTTGTTTTCTGCCGAACCACAAGCTAACCATGCACATGCAGCTTTTGGCAGGGCGCGCACGTGGATTTCTACCAAACGACGTGCTAAGCACGCCCATGCTGCTCTTTTCAGCACACGCGCACCATTTTGTGTGAAACCACTTGTTAAGCATGCACATGCATCTTTCCGTAGAGGCGCACGTTTTTTCTGCCAAACCAAAAGGTATGCATGCACATGCTGCTTTTGGCAGAGCGCGCATGTGGATTTCTACCAAACCACGTGCTAAGCACGCCTATGCAGCTTTTTTCGGTACACGCGCATCGATTTGTGCGAAACCACTTGTTAAGCATGCACATGGATCTTTCGGTAAACGCGCACGTTGTTTTCTGCCAGACCACAAGCTAAGAATGCACATGCTGCTTTTGGCAGAGCGCCCAAGCTGATTTCTGCTAAACCACATGCTAAGCACGCCCATGCTGCTCTTTTCAGCACACGGCATCGATTTGTTCCAAACCACTTGTTAAGCATGCACATGCATCTTTCTGTAGACGCGCACGTTGTTTTCTGCCAAACAACAGTTATGCATGCACATGCTGCTTTTGGCAGAGCGCGCATGTGGATTTCTACCAAACCACGTGGTAAGCACGCCCATGCTGCTCTTTTCAGCACGCGCGCATCGATTTGTGGTAAACCACTTGTTAAGCATGCACATGTATCTTTTGGTAGACGCGGACGTTGTTTTCTGCCAAACCACAAGTTAAGCAGGCACATGCTGCTTTTGGCAGAGCGCACACGTGGATTTCTGCCAAACGTCGTGCCAAGCACGCCCATTCTGCTCTTTGCAGCACACGCGCATGGATTTGTGGTAAACAACTTGTTAAGCATGCACATGCATCTTTCGGTAGACTCGGGCGTTGTTTTCTGCCATACCACACCTTACGCATGCACATGCTGCTTTTGGGAGAGCGCCCGCGTTGATTTCTACCAAACCACGTGCTAAGCCTGCACATGCTGCTCTTTTCAGCGCACGCGCATCGATTTGTGGTAAACAACTTGTTAAGCATGCACATGCATCTTTTGATAGACACGGAAGTTCTTTTCTGCCAAACCACAAGATAAGCATGTACATGCTGCTTTTGGCAGAGCGGGCATGTGGATTTCTACCAAACCCTGTGCTAAACACGCCCATGCTGCTCTTTTCAGCACACGTGCATCGATTTGTGGTAAACAACTTGTTATGCATGCACATGCATCTTTTGGTAGACGCGGAGGTTGTATTCTGCCAAACAACAAGTTAAGGATGCACATGCTGCTTTTGGCAGAGCGCGCACGTGGATTTCTACCAAACCAGGTGCTAAGTACGCCCAAGCTGCTCTTTTCAGCACACGCGCATCGATTTGTGCCAAACCACTTGTTAAGCATGCACACGGATCTTTCCGTAGACGCGCACGTTGTTTTCTGCCAAACCACAAGTTGTGCGTGCATATGCTGCTTGTGGCAGAGCGCGCACGTGGATTTCTACCAAACCAGGTGCTAAGTACGCCCAAGCTGCTCTTTTCAGCACACGCGCATCGATTTGTGCCAAACCACTTGTTAAGCATGCACACGGATCTTTCCGTAGACGCGCACGTTGTTTTCTGCCAAACCACAAGTTGTGCGTGCATATGCTGCTTGTGGCAGAGCGCGCACGTGGATTTCTACCAAACCACGTGCCAAGCACGCTCATGCTGCTCTTTTCAGCACACGCGCATCGATTTGTGCCAAACCACTTGTTAAGCATGCACATGCATCTTTCGTTAGACGCGCAAGTTGTTTTCTGCCAAACCACAAGTTATGCATGCACATGCTGCTTTTGGCAGAGCGCGCATGTGGATTTCTACCAAACCGTGTGCTAAGCACGCCCATGCTACTCTTTTCAGCACACGTGCGTCGATTTGTGGTAAACAACTTGTTAAGCATGCACATTCATCTTTCGGTAGACGCGGACGTGGTTTTCTGCTAAACCACAAGTTAAGCATGCACAAGCAGCTTTTGGCAGAGCGCGCACGTGTTTTTCTGCCCAACTTCGTGCCAACCACGCCCATGCTGCTCCTTTCAGCACACGTGCATCGATTTGTGCCAAACCACTTGTTAAGCATGCACATGCATCTTTCCGTAGAGGCGCACGTTGTTTTCTGCCAAACCACAAGCTAAGTATGCACATACTGCTTTTGGCAGAGCGCGCATGCGTATTTCTACTAAACCACGTGCTAAGCACGCCCATGCTGCTTTTTTCAGCATCCAAGCATCGATTTTTGCCAAACCACTTGTTAAGTATGCACATGCATCTTTCGGTAGACGCGCACGTTGTTTTCTGCCAAACCACAAGCTATGCATGCACATGCTGCTTTTGGCAGAACGCGCACGTGGATATCTACCAAACCACGTGCCAAGCACGCTCATGCTATTTTCAGCACACGCGCATCGATTTGTGCCAAACCACTTGTTAAGCATGCACATTCATCTTTCGTTAGACGCGCAAGTGGTTTTCTGCCCAACAACAAGTTAAGCAGGCACATGCTGCTTTTGGCAGAGCGCGCACGTAGATTTCTACCAAACCACGTGCTAAGTACGCCCATGCTGCTCTTTTCAGCACACGCGCATCGATTTGTGCCAAACCACTTGTTAAGCATGCACACGGATCTTTCCGTAGACGCGCACGTTGTTTTCTGCCAAACCACAAGTTATGCATGCATATGCTACTTTTGTCAGAGCGCGCATGTGGATTTCTGCCAAACCACGTGCTAAGCACGCCCTTGCTGCTCTTTTCAGCACACGCGTATCGATTTGTGGTAAACAACTAGTTAAGCATGCAAATGGATCTTTTGGTAGACGCGGACGTTGTTTTCTGCGAAACCACAAGATATGCGTGCATATGCTGCTTTTGGCAGAGCGCGCATGTTGATTTCTACAAAACCACGTGCTAAGCACGCCCTTGCTGCTCTTTTCAGCACACGCATATCGACTTGTGGTAAACAACTTGTTAAGCATGCACATACATCTTTCGGTAGACGCGGACGTTGTTTTCTTGCAAACCACAATTTAAGCATGCACATGCTGCTTTTGGCAGAGCGCGCAAGTGGATTTCTGCCAAACGACGTGCCAAGCACGCCCATGCTGCTCTTTTCAGCACACGCGCATGGCTTTGTGGTAAACGACTTGTTAAGCATGCACATGCATCTTTCGGTAGGCGCGGACGTTGTTTTCTGTCAAAGCACAAGTTAATCATGCACATGCTGTTTTTGGCAGAGCTCGCGCGTGGATTTCTGCCAAACGACGTGCTAAGCACGCCCATGCTGCTGTTTTCAGCACACGCGCATCGATTTGTGCCAAACCACTTGTTAAGCATGCACATGTATCTTTTGGTAGACGCGGACGTTGTTTTCTGCCAAACCACAAGTTAAGCATGCACATGCTGCTTTTGGCAGAGCGCGCATGAGGATTTCCACCAAACCACATGCTAAGCACGCCCTTGCTGCTCTTTTCAGCGCGTGCGCATGGATTTGTGGTAAACAACTTGTTAAGCATGCACATGCATCTGTCGGTAGACGAGGACGTTGTTTTCTGCTAAACCACAAGATAAGCATGCACATGCAGCTTTTGGCAGAGCGCGCACGTGGATTTCTAACAAACGACGTGCTAAGCACGCCCATGCTGCTCTTTTCAGCACACGCGCATCGATTTGTGCCAAACCACTTGTTAAGCATGCACATGTATCTTTTGGTAGACGCGGACGTTGTTTTCTGCCAAACCACAAGTTAAGCATGCACATGATGCTATTGGCAGAGCGCGCATGTGGATTTCTACCAAACCACGTTCTAATCACGCCCTTGCTGCTCTTTTCAGCACACGTGCATGGATTTGTGGTAAACAACTTGTTAAGCATGCACATTCATCTTTTCGTAGAGGCGCTCGTTGTTTTCTGCCAAACCACAAGTTAAGAATGCATATGCTGCTTTTGGCAGAGCGCGCATGTTGGTTTCTACCAAACCACGTGCTAAGCACGCCCTTGCTGCTTTTTTCAGCACACGCGCATCGATTTGTGCCAAACCACTTGTTAAGCATGCACACGGATCTTTCAGTATAGGCGCACGTTGTTTTCTGCCAAACCACAAGTTATTCATGCAGTGCTGCTTTTGGCAGAGCGCGCATGTGGATTTTTACCAAACCATGTGCTTAACACGCCCATGCTGCTGTTTTCAGCACACGTGCGTCGATTTGTGGTAAACAACTTGTTAAGCATGCACATGCAACTTTTGGTAGACGCGGAGGTTGTATTCTGCCAAACCTCAAGTTAAGAATGCATATGCTGCTTTTGGCAGAGCGCGCATGCGGATTTCTACTAAACCACGTGCTAAGCACGCCCATGCTGCTCTTTTCAGCACACGCGCATCGATGTGTGCCAAACCAATTGTTAAGCATGCACATGCATCTTTCTGTAGACGCGGACGTTGTTTTCTGCTATACCACAAGTTAAGCATGCACAAGCAGCTTTTGGCAGAGCGCGCACGTGTTTTTCTGCCAAACTTCGTGCCAACCACGCCCATGCTGCTCTTTTCAGCACACGCGCATGGATTTGTGGTAAACAACTTGTTAAGTATGCACATGCATCTTTCGGTAGACGCGGGCGTTGTTTTCTGCCAAACCACAAGCTAAGCATGCATATGCAACTTTTGGCAGAGCGCGCACGTGGATTTCTACCAATCGACGTGCTAAGCACGCCCATGCTGCTCTTTTCAGCACACGCGCACCATTTTGTGCGAAAGCACTTGTTAAGCATGCATATGCATCTTTCCGTAGAGGCGCACGTTGTTTTCTGCCAAACCACAAGTTAAGCATGCACATGCTGCTTTTGGGAGAGCGCGCACGTGGATTTCTACCAAACCACGCGCTAAGTACGCCCATGCTGCTTTTTTCAGCACACGCGCGTCGATTTGTGCCAAACCACTTGTTAAGCATGCACACGGATCTTTCCGTAGACGGGCACGTTGTTTTCTGCCAAACCACAAGTTAAGAATGCATATGCTGCTTTTGGCAGAGCGCGCATGTGGATTTCTACCAAACCACGTGCTAAGCACGGCCTTGCTGCTCTTTTCAGCACACGCGCATCGATGTGTGCCATACCACTTGTTAAGCATGCACATGCATCTTTCCGTAGACGCGCACGTTGTTTTCTGCCAAACAACAAGTCATGCATGCACATGCTGCTTTTTGCAGAGCGGGCATGTGGATTTCTACCAAACAAGCTGCTAATCACGCCCATGCTGCTCTTTTCAGCACACGCGCATCGATTTGTGGTAAACAACTTGTTAAGCATGCACATAGATCTTTTGGTAGACGCGGACGTTGTTTTCTGCCAAACCACAAGTTAAGCATGCCCATGCTGCTTTTGGCAGAGCGCGCACGTGGATATCTACCAAAGCACGTGCCAAGCACGCTCATGCTATTCTTTTCAGCACACGCGCATCGATTTGTGCCAAACCACTTGTTAAGCATGCACATGCATCTTTCGTTAGACGCGCAAGTTGTTTTCTGCCAAACCACAAGTTATGCATGCACATGCTGCTTTTGGCAGAGCGCGCATGTGGATTTCTACCAAACCATGTGCTAAACACGCCCATGCTGCTCTTTTCAGCACACGTGCATCGATTTGTGGTAAACAACTTGTTAAGCATGCACATGCAACTTTTGGTAGACGCGGAGGTTGTATTCTGCCAAACCACAAGTTAAGGATGCATATGCTGCTTTTGGCAGAGCGCGCATGCGGATTTCTACTAAACCACGTGCTAAGCACGCCCATGCTGCTCTTTTCAGCACACGCGCATCGATGTGTGCCAAACCAATTGTTAAGCATGCACATGCATCTTTCTGTAGACGCGGACGTTGTTTTCTGCTATACCACAAGTTAAGCATGCACATGCTGCTTTTGGCAGAGCGGGCATGTGGATTTCTACCAAACCATGTGCTAAACACGCCCACGCTGCTCTTTTCAGCACACGTGCATCGATTTGTGGTAAACAACTTGTTATGCATGCACATGCATCTTTTGGTAGACGCGGAGGTTGTATTCTGCCAAACAACAAGTTAAGGATGCACATGCTGCTTTTGGCAGAGCGCGCACGTGGATTTCTACCAAACCAGGTGCTAAGTACGCCCAAGCTGCTCTTTTCAGCACACGCGCATCGATTTGTGCCAAACCACTTGTTAAGCATGCACACGGATCTTTCCGTAGACGCGCACGTTGTTTTCTGCCAAACCACAAGTTGTGCGTGCATATGCTACTTTTGGCAGAGCGCGCATGTGGATTTCTGCCAAACGACGTGCCAAGCACGCCCATGCTGCTCTTTTCAGCCCACGCGCATGGCTTTGTGGTAAACGACTTGTTAAGCATGCACATGCATCTTTCGGTAGGCGCGGACGTTGTTTTCTGCTAAAGCACAAGTTAATCATGCACATGCTGTTTTTGGCAGAGCTCGCGCGTGGATTTCTGCCAAACGACGTGCTAGGCACTCCCATGCTGCTGTTTTCAGCACACGCGCATCGATTTGTGCCAAACCACTTGTTAAGCATGCACAGGTATCGTTTGGTAGACGCGGACGTTGTTTTCTGCCAAACCACAAGTTAAGCATGCACATGCTGCTTTTGGCAGAGCGCGCATGAGGATTTCCACCAAACCACATGCTAAGCACGCCCTTGCTGCTCTTTTCAGCGCGTGCGCATGGATTTGTGGTAAACAACTTGTTAAGCATGCACATGCATCTGTCGGTAGACGAGGACGTTGTTTTCTGCTAAACCACAAGATAAGCATGCACATGCAGCTTTTGGCAGAGCGCGCACGTGGATTTCTAACAAACGACGTGCTAAGCACGCCCATGCTGCTCTTTTCAGCACAGGCGCATCGATTTGTGCCAAATCACTTGTTAAGCATGCACATGTATCTTTTGGTAGACGCGGACGTTGTTTTCTGCCAAACCACAAGTTAAGCATGCACATGATGCTATTGGCAGAGCGCGCATGTGGATTTCTACCAAACCACGTTCTAATCACGCCCTTGCTGCTCTTTTCAGCACACGCGCATGGATTTGTGGTAAACAACTTGTTAAGCATGCACATGCATCTTTTCGTAGAGGCGCTCGTTGTTTTCTGCCAACCACAAGTTAAGAATGCATATGCTGATTTTGGCAGAGCGCGCATGTTGGTTTCTACCAAACCACGTGCTAAGCACGCCCTTGCTGCTTTTTTCAGCACACGCGCATCGATTTGTGCCAAACCACTTGTTAAGCATGCACACGGATCTTTCCGTAGACGCGCACGTTGTTTTCTGCCAAACCACAAGTTGTGCGTGCATATGCTGCTTGTGGCAGAGCGCGCACGTGGATTTCTACCAAACCACGTGCCAAGCACGCTCATGCTGCTCTTTTCAGCACACGCGCATCGATTTGTGCCAAACCACTTGTTAAGCATGCACATGCATCTTTCGTTAGACGCGCAAGTTGTTTTCTGCCAAACCACAAGTTATGCATGCACATGCTGCTTTTGGCAGAGCGCGCACGTGTTGTTCTGCCCAACTTCGTGCCAACCACGCCCATGCTGCTCCTTTCAGCACACGTGCATCGATTTGTGCCAAACCACTTGTTAAGCATGCACATGCATCTTTCCGTAGAGGCGCACGTTGTTTTCCGCCAAACCACAAGCTAAGTATGCACATGCTGCTTTTGGCAGAGCGCGCATGCGGATTTCTACTAAACCACGTGCTAAGCACGCCCATGCTGCTTTTTTCAGCATCCAAGCATCGATTTTTGCCAAACCACTTGTTAAGTATGCACATGCATCTTTCGGTAGACGCGCACGTTGTTTTCTGCCAAACCACAAGCTATGCATGCACATGCTGCTTTTGGCAGAACGCGCACGTGGATATCTACCAAACCACGTGCCAAGCACGCTCATGCTATTTTCAGCACACGCGCATCGATTTGTGCCAAACCACTTGTTAAGCATGCACATTCATCTTTCGTTAGACGCGCAAGTGGTTTTCTGCCCAACAACAAGTTAAGCAGGCACATGCTGCTTTTGGCAGAGCGCGCACGTAGATTTCTACCAAACCACGTGCTAAGTACGCCCATGCTGCTCTTTTCAGCACACGCGCATCGATTTGTGCCAAACCACTTGTTAAGCATGCACACGGATCTTTCCGTAGACGCGCACGTTGTTTTCTGCCAAACCACAAGTTATGCGTGCATATGCTACTTTTGTCAGAGCGCGCATGTGGATTTCTGCCAAACCACGTGCTAAGCACGCCCTTGCTGCTCTTTTCAGCACACGCGTATCGATTTGTGGTAAACAACTAGTTAAGCATGCAAATGGATCTTTTGGTAGACGCGGACGTTGTTTTCTGCGAAACCACAAGATATGCGTGCATATGCTGCTTTTGGCAGAGCGCGCATGTTGATTTCTACAAAACCACGTGCTAAGCACGCCCTTACTGCTCTTTTCAGCACACGCATATCGACTTGTGGTAAACAACTTGTTAAGCATGCACATACATCTTTCGGTAGACGCGGACGTTGTTTTCTTGCAAACCACAATTTAAGCATGCACATGCTGCTTTTGGCAGAGCGCGCACGTGGATTTCTGCCAAACGACGTGCCAAGCACGCCCATGCTGCTCTTTTCAGCACACGCGCATGGCTTTGTGGTAAACGACTTGTTAAGCATGCACATGCATCTTTCGGTAGGCGCGGACGTTGTTTTCTGCCAAAGCACAAGTTAATCATGCACATGCTGTTTTTGGCAGAGCTCGCGCGTGGATTTCTGCCAAACGACGTGCTAAGCACGCCCATGCTGCTGTTTTCAGCACACGCGCATCGATTTGTGCCAAACCACTTGTTAAGCATGCACATGTATCTTTTGGTAGACGCGGACGTTGTTTTCTGCCAAACCACAAGTTAAGCATGCACATGCTGCTTTTGGCAAAGCGCGCATGAGGATTTCCACCAAACCACATGCTAAGCACGCCCTTGCTGCTCTTTTCAGCGCGTGCGCATGGATTTGTGGTAAACAACTTGTTAAGCATGCACATGCATCTGTCGGTAGACGAGGACGTTGTTTTCGGCTAAACCACAAGATAAGCATGCACATGCAGCTTTTGGCAGAGCGCGCACGCGGATTTCTAACAAACGACGTGCTAAGCACGCCCATGCTGCTCTTTTCAGCACACGCGCATCGATTTGTGCCAAACCACTTGTTAAGCATGCACATGCATCTTTCTGTAGACGCGGACGTTGTTTTCTGCTATACCACAAGTTAAGCATGCACAAGCAGCTTTTGGCAGAGCGCGCACGTGTTTTTCTGCCAAACTTCGTGCCAACCACGCCCTTGCTGCTCTTTTCAGCACACGCGCATGGATTTGTGGTAAACAACTTGTTAAGTATGCACATGCATCTTTCGGTAGACGCGGGCGTTGTTTTCTGCCAAACCACAAGCTAAGCATGCACATGCAGCTTTTGGCAGAGCGCGCACGTGGATTTCTACCAATCGACGTGCTAAGCACGCCCATGCTGCTCTTTTCAGCACACGCGCACCATTTTGTGCGAAACCACTTGTTAAGCATGCATATGCATCTTTCCGTAGAGGCGCACGTTGTTTTCTGCCAAACCACAAGTTAAGCATGCACATGCTGCTTTTGGGAGAGCGCGCACGTGGATTTCTACCAAACCACGCGCTAAGTACGCCCATGCTGCTTTTTTCAGCACACGCGCGTCGATTTGTGCCAAACCACTTGTTAAGCATGCACACGGATCTTTCCGTAGACGGGCACGTTGTTTTCTGCCAAACCACAAGTTAAGAATGCATATGCTGCTTTTGGCAGAGCGCGCATGTGGATTTCTACCAAACCGTGTGCTAAGCACGCCCATGCTACTCTTTTCAGCACACGTGCGTCGATTTGTGGTAAACAACTTGTTAAGCATGCACATTCATCTTTCGGTAGACGCGGACGTGGTTTTCTGCTAAACCACAAGTTAAGCATGCACAAGCAGCTTTTGGCAGAGCGCGCACGTGTTTTTCTGCCCAACTTCGTGCCAACCACGCCCATGCTGCTTTTTTCAGCATCCAAGCATCGATTTTTGCCAAACCACTTGTTAAGTATGCACATGCATCTTTCGGTAGACGCGCACGTTGTTTTCTGCCAAACCACAAGCTATGCATACACATGCTGCTTTTGGCAGAACGCGCACGTGGATATCTACCAAACCACGTGCCAAGCACGCTCATGCTATTTTCAGCACACGCGCATCGATTTGTGCCAAACCACTTGTTAAGCATGCACATTCATCTTTCGTTAGACGCGCAAGTGGTTTTCTGCCCAACAACAAGTTAAGCAGGCACAAGCTGCTTTTGGCAGAGCGCGCACGTAGATTTCTACCAAACCACGTGCTAAGTACGCCCATGCTGCTCTTTTCAGCACACGCGCATCGATTTGTGCCAAACCACTTGTTAAGCATGCACACGGATCTTTCCGTAGACGCGCACGTTGTTTTCTGCCAAACCACAAGTTATGCGTGCATATGCTACTTTTGTCAGAGCGCGCATGTGGATTTCTGCCAAACCACGTGCTAAGCACGCCCTTGCTGCTCTTTTCAGCACACGCGTATCGATTTGTGGTAAACAACTAGTTAAGCATGCAAATGGATCTTTTGGTAGACGCGGACGTTGTTTTCTGCGAAACCACAAGATATGCGTGCATATGCTGCTTTTGGCAGAGCGCGCATGTTGATTTCTACAAAACCACGTGCTAAGCACGCCCTTGCTGCTCTTTTCAGCACACGCATATCGACTTGTGGTAAACAACTTGTTAAGCATGCACATACATCTTTCGGTAGACGCGGACGTTGTTTTCTTGCAAACCACAATTTAAGCATGCACATGCTGCTTTTGGCAGAGCGCGCACGTGGATTTCTGCCAAACGACGTGCCAAGCACGCCCATGCTGCTCTTTTCAGCACACGCGCATGGCTTTGTGGTAAACGACTTGTTGAGCATGCACATGCATCTTTCGGTAGGCGCGGACGTTGTTTTCTGCCAAAGCACAAGTTAATCATGCACATGCTGTTTTTGGCAGAGCTCGCGCGTGGATTTCTGCCAAACGACGTGCTAAGCACGCCCATGCTGCTGTTTTCAGCACACGCGCATCGATTTGTGCCAAACCACTTGTTAAGCATGCACATGTATCTTTTGGTAGACGCGGACGTTGTTTTCTGCCAAACCACAAGTTAAGCATGCACATGCTGCTTTTGGCAAAGCGCGCATGAGGATTTCCACCAAACCACATGCTAAGCACGCCCTTGCTGCTCTTTTCAGCGCGTGCGCATGGATTTGTGGTAAACAACTTGTTAAGCATGCACATGCATCTGTCGGTAGACGAGGACGTTGTTTTCGGCTAAACCACAAGATAAGCATGCACATGCAGCTTTTGGCAGAGCGCGCACGCGGATTTCTAACAAACGACGTGCTAAGCACGCCCATGCTGCTCTTTTCAGCACACGCGCATCGATTTGTGCCAAACCACTTGTTAAGCATGCACATGTATCTTTTGGTAGACGCGGACGTTGTTTTCTGCCAAACCACAAGTTAAGCATGCACATGATGCTATTGGCAGAGCGCGCATGTGGATTTCTACCAAACCACGTTCTAATCACGCCCTTGCTGCTCTTTTCAGCACACGCGCATGGATTTGTGGTAAACAACTTGTTAAGCATGCACATGCATCTTTTCGTAGAGGCGCTCGTTGTTTTCTGCCAAACCACAAGTTAAGAATGCATATGCTGCTTTTGGCAGAGCGCGCATGTTGGTTTCTACCAAACCACGTGCTAAGCACGCCCTTGCTGCTTTTTTCAGCACACGCGCATCGATTTGTGCCAAACCACTTGTTAAGCATGCACACGGATCTTTCAGTATAGGCGCACGTTGTTTTCTGCCAAACCACAAGTTATTCATGCAGTGCTGCTTTTGGCAGAGCGCGCATGTGGATTTTTACCAAACCATGTGCTTAACACGCCCATGCTGCTGTTTTCAGCACACGTGCGTCGATTTGTGGTAAACAACTTGTTAAGCATGCACATGCAACTTTTGGTAGACGCGGAGGTTGTATTCTGCCAAACCACAAGTTAAGAATGCATATGCTGCTTTTGGCAGAGCGCGCATGCGGATTTCTACTAAACCACGTGCTAAGCACGCCCATGCTGCTCTTTTCAGCACACGCGCATCGATGTGTGCCAAACCAATTGTTAAGCATGCACATGCATCTTTCTGTAGACGCGGACGTTGTTTTCTGCTATACCACAAGTTAAGCATGCACAAGCAGCTTTTGGCAGAGCGCGCACGTGTTTTTCTGCCAAACTTCGTGCCAACCACGCCCTTGCTGCTCTTTTCAGCACACGCGCATGGATTTGTGGTAAACAACTTGTTAAGTATGCACATGCATCTTTCGGTAGACGCGGGCGTTGTTTTCTGCCAAACCACAAGCTAAGCATGCACATGCAGCTTTTGGCAGAGCGCGCACGTGGATTTCTACCAATCGACGTGCTAAGCACGCCCATGCTGCTCTTTTCAGCACACGCGCACCATTTTGTGCGAAACCACTTGTTAAGCATGCATATGCATCTTTCCGTAGAGGCGCACGTTGTTTTCTGCCAAACCACAAGTTAAGCATGCACATGCTGCTTTTGGGAGAGCGCGCACGTGGATTTCTACCAAACCACGCGCTAAGTACGCCCATGCTGCTTTTTTCAGCACACGCGCGTCGATTTGTGCCAAACCACTTGTTAAGCATGCACACGGATCTTTCCGTAGACGGGCACGTTGTTTTCTGCCAAGCCACAAGTTAAGAATGCATATGCTGCTTTTGGCAGAGCGCGCATGTGGATTTCTACCAAACCGTGTGCTAAGCACGCCCATGCTACTCTTTTCAGCACACGTGCGTCGATTTGTGGTAAACAACTTGTTAAGCATGCACATTCATCTTTCGGTAGACGCGGACGTGGTTTTCTGCTAAACCACAAGTTAAGCATGCACAAGCAGCTTTTGGCAGAGCGCGCACGTGTTTTTCTGCCCAACTTCGTGCCAAACACGCCCATGCTGCTTTTTTCAGCATCCAAGCATCGATTTTTGCCAAACCACTTGTTAAGTATGCACATGCACCTTTCGGTAGACGCGCACGTTGTTTTCTGCCAAACCACAAGCTATGCATACACATGCTGCTTTTGGCAGAACGCGCACGTGGATATCTACCAAACCACGTGCCAAGCACGCTCATGCTATTTTCAGCACACGCGCATCGATTTGTGCCAAACCACTTGTTAAGCATGCACATTCATCTTTCGTTAGACGCGCAAGTGGTTTTCTGCCCAACAACAAGTTAAGCAGGCACAAGCTGCTTTTGGCAGAGCGCGCACGTAGATTTCTACCAAACCACGTGCTAAGTACGCCCATGCTGCTCTTTTCAGCACACGCGCATCGATTTGTGCCAAACCACTTGTTAAGCATGCACACGGATCTTTCCGTAGACGCGCACGTTGTTTTCTGCCAAACCACAAGTTATGCGTGCATATGCTACTTTTGTCAGAGCGCGCATGTGGATTTCTGCCAAACCACGTGCTAAGCACGCCCTTGCTGCTCTTTTCAGCACACGCGTATCGATTTGTGGTAAACAACTAGTTAAGCATGCAAATGGATCTTTTGGTAGACGCGGACGTTGTTTTCTGCGAAACCACAAGATATGCGTGCATATGCTGCTTTTGGCAGAGCGCGCATGTTGATTTCTACAAAACCACGTGCTAAGCACGCCCTTGCTGCTCTTTTCAGCACACGCATATCGACTTGTGGTAAACAACTTGTTAAGCATGCACATACATCTTTCGGTAGACGCGGACGTTGTTTTCTTGCAAACCACAATTTAAGCATGCACATGCTGCTTTTGGCAGAGCGCGCACGTGGATTTCTGCCAAACGACGTGCCAAGCACGCCCATGCTGCTCTTTTCAGCACACGCGCATGGCTTTGTGGTAAACGACTTGTTAAGCATGCACATGCATCTTTCGGTAGGCGCGGACGTTGTTTTCTGCCAAAGCACAAGTTAATCATGCACATGCTGTTTTTGGCAGAGCTCGCGCGTGGATTTCTGCCAAACGACGTGCTAAGCACGCCCATGCTGCTGTTTTCAGCACACGCGCATCGATTTGTGCCAAACCACTTGTTAAGCATGCACATGTATCTTTTGGTAGACGCGGACGTTGTTTTCTGCCAAACCACAAGTTAAGCATGCACATGCTGCTTTTGGCAAAGCGCGCATGAGGATTTCCACCAAACCACATGCTAAGCACGCCCTTGCTGCTCTTTTCAGCGCGTGCGCATGGATTTGTGGTAAACAACTTGTTAAGCATGCACATGCATCTGTCGGTAGACGAGGACGTTGTTTTCTGCTAAACCACAAGATAAGCATGCACATGCAGCTTTTGGCAGAGCGCGCACGTGGATTTCTAACAAACGACGTGCTAAGCACGCCCATGCTGCTCTTTTCAGCACACGCGCATCGATTTGTGCCAAACCACTTGTTAAGCATGCACATGTATCTTTTGGTAGACGCGGACGTTGTTTTCTGCCAAACCACAAGTTAAGAACGCACATGATGCTATTGGCAGAGCGCGCATGTGGATTTCTACCAAACCACGTTCTAATCACGCCCTTGCTGCTCTTTTCAGCACACGCGCATGGATTTGTGGTAAACAACTTGTTAAGCATGCACATGCATCTTTTCGTAGAGGCGCTCGTTGTTTTCTGCCAAACCACAAGTTAAGAATGCATATGCTGCTTTTGGCAGAGCGCGCATGTTGGTTTCTACCAAACCACGTGCTAAGCACGCCCTTGCTGCTTTTTTCAGCACACGCGCATCGATTTGTGCCAAACCACTTGTTAAGCATGCACACGGATCTTTCAGTATAGGCGCACGTTGTTTTCTGCCAAACCACAAGTTATTCATGCAGTGCTGCTTTTGGCAGAGCGCGCATGTGGATTTTTACCAAACCATGTGCTTAACACGCGCATGCTGCTGTTTTCAGCACACGTGCGTCGATTTGTGGTAAACAACTTGTTAAGCATGCACATGCAACTTTTGGTAGACGCGGAGGTTGTATTCTGCCAAACCACAAGTTAAGAATGCATATGCTGCTTTTGGCAGAGCGCGCATGCGGATTTCTACTAAACCACGTGCTAAGCACGCCCATGCTGCTCTTTTCAGCACACGCGCATCGATGTGTGCCAAACCAATTGTTAAGCATGCACATGCATCTTTCGGTAGACGCGGACGTTGTTTTCTGCTATACCACAAGTTAAGCATGCACAAGCAGCTTTTGGCAGAGCGCGCACGTGTTTTTCTGCCAAACTTCGTGCCAACCACGCCCATGCTGCTCTTTTCAGCACACGCGCATGGATTTGTGGTAAACAACTTGTTAAGTATGCACATGCATCTTTCGGTAGACGCGGGCGTTGTTTTCTGCCAAACCACAAGCTAAGCATGCACATGCAGCTTTTGGCAGAGCGCGCACGTGGATTTCTACCAATCGACGTGCTAAGCACGCCCATGCTGCTCTTTTCAGCACACGCGCACCATTTTGTGCGAAACCACTTGTTAAGCATGCACATGCATCTTTCCGTAGAGGCGCACGTTGTTTTCTGCCAAACCACAAGTTAAGCATGCACATGCTGCTTTTGGGAGAGCGCGCACGTGGATTTCTACCAAACCACGCGCTAAGTACGCCCATGCTGCTTTTTTCAGCACACGCGCATCGATTTGTACCAAACCACTTGTTAAGCATGCACATTCATCTTTCGTTAGACGCGCAAGTGGTTTTCTGCCAAACAACAAGTTAAGCAGGCACATGCTGCTTTTGGCAGAGCGCGCACGTAGATTTCTACCAAACCACGTGCTAAGTACGCCCATGCTGCTCTTTTCAGCACACGCGCATCGATTTGTGCCAAACCACTTGTTAAGCATGCACACGGATCTTTCCGTAGACGCGCACGTTGTTTTCTGCCAAACCACAAGTTATGCGTGCATATGCTACTTTTGTCAGAGCGCGCATGTGAATTTCTGCCAAACCACGTGCTAAGCACGCCCTTGCTGCTCTTTTCAGCACACGCGTATCGATTTGTGGTAAACAACTAGTTAAGCATGCAAATGGATCTTTTGGTAGACGCGGACGTTGTTTTCTGCGAAACCACAAGATATGCGTGCATATGCTGCTTTTGGCAGAGCGCGGATGTTGATTTCTACAAAACCACGTGCTAAGCACGCCCTTGCTGCTCTTTTCAGCACACGCATATCGACTTGTGGTAAACAACTTGTTAAGCATGCACATACATCTTTCGGTAGACGCGGACGTTGTTTTCTTGCAAACCACAATTTAAGCATGCACATGCTGCTTTTGGCAGAGCGCGCACGTGGATTTCTGCCAAACGACGTGCCAAGCACGCCCATGCTGCTCTTTTCAGCACACGCGCATGGCTTTGTGGTCAACGACTTGTTAAGCATGCACATGCATCTTTCAAATTCAAATTCAAATTCAAATTTTATTTTGCCACCATGGTACAGATGATGGCGGGGACCCGTAGTAAAAGCTGCCGTTGGACAGCTTGACAAGGCCACGGGCCCCCACTTTGACAGCAATACAGTGGTTGTTTTTCTTTCCCTTTTTTTTTTTTTTTTTTTCCTTTTTTTTCACACACACGAAAAAGAAAAGAAAATACAGGAAATACAGATAACAAAGGAAAAAAAAAAAAAAATACATATAGCAGAGTTGTTATCCGGTTACAGTAGTCAGCATAAAATCAACAGCATTGTCCTGGCTGGAAAGAAAACTTACAATGATGGTGAAAGAAAGAAGAATTGGGTAGACAAATCACAGAAAAAAAAAAAAAAAAAAAAAAGGTTAGGTGTAGTGTAAAAAATACTCGAACAGTTTGTGGCGTGTTGTGTTTTGGAGATCAATATCGTTTTGTGCGAGTTTGTTAAGAAGTCGTGGTAGTTTATTTTCTAATGTTTGATTACCATAGAAAGTTCTGTATGTTTTTACGTTCCATTGTGCTATGTTTCTTGTGCTGTACATTGCATCTCGTTTTTCTAAACCAGCTAATTTTGATAGAAAAGATATGTTCTTCAACACCTCGTTTTTCACACACTTGCTCAGACGATAGTCATAAAGTTTAGTAATTGGTAGTAAGTTATACTTTAAGAAAAGTGCGGCCGTATGGTAGGTATGCGGAACATTTTCAACAATTCTTAGAAATTTTTTCTGTAACAAGTGTAGTTTCTGAAGATTGCCTGCTGTTGTTGCACCCCAGGTTAAATGGCAATAGCTGAAATGCGATTGTATCAATGAATTATATAGCATTAGCATTACATTTCGCGGTAGTATCTCACGGTTCTTGTAAAGAAGACCAATAATACGTGAACATTTATTTGTTACAAAGCTAACATGATCATCCCATGACATTCTTTCATTAAATAATATACCTAATGTTTTAAATGAAGGCACAACTTCTAAGGGTACGGACTGAAGGAATATATTCTTAGTGAGACGGACCTTCTTGTTTCTACCTCTGAAAACAACGACTTTAGTCTTTGCTGTGTTAATTCGCAACGCATTTCTGCTACTCCAGTTTTCTATTTGCCTCAGTGCATTGTTTGCAGTATCTGTGAGTTCGGCTGCATTATCTCCGGCAAGAAAAATACTGGTGTCGTCAGCATAGATGATAAATTTAACGAATGGAGTTGCATGTACAATGTCATTGATGTAAAGATTAAACAGAAATGGACCCAAAATGCTACCTTGTGGAACGCCACAGCCTACAGATTGCATATCTGAGAGGAGACCATTTATTGCTACTGCCTGTTTGCGATCCATGAGGTATGACTGCACAAGCGATAGTGCATGGCCGCGGAAGCCACAACGCTCAAGTTTACGAAGAAGTATTTCGGTAGGCGCGGACGTTGTTTTCTGTCAAAGCACAAGTTAATCATGCACATGCTGTTTTTGGCAGAGCTCGCGCGTGGATTTCTGCCAAACGACGTGCTAAGCACGCCCATGCTGCTGTTTTCAGCACACGCGCATCGATTTGTGCCAAACCACTTGTTAAGCATGCACATGTATCTTTTGGTAGACGCGGACGTTGTTTTCTGCCAAACCACAAGTTAAGCATGCACATGCTGCTTTTGGCAGAGCGCGCATGAGGATTTCCACCAAACCACATGCTAAGCACGCCCTTGCTGCTCCTTTCAGCGCGTGCGCATGGATTTGTGGTAAACAACTTGTTAAGCATGCACATGCATCTGTCGGTAGACGAGGACGTTGTTTTCTGCTAAACCACAAGATAAGCATGCACATGCAGCTTTTGGCAGAGCGTGCACGTGGATTTCTAACAAACGACGTGCTAAGCACGCCCATGCTGCTCTTTTCAGCACA
The DNA here is from genome assembly GCF_050947875.1 of Dermacentor variabilis. Taxonomy (NCBI): domain Eukaryota; kingdom Metazoa; phylum Arthropoda; class Arachnida; order Ixodida; family Ixodidae; genus Dermacentor; species Dermacentor variabilis. Next base: position 3,960,779 of record NW_027460357.1, read on the forward strand.
CGCGCATCGATTTGTGCCAAACCACTTGTTAAGCATGCACATGTATCTTTTGGTAGACGCGGACGTTGTTTTCTGCCAAACCACAAGTTAAGCATGCACATGATGCTATTGGCAGAGCGCGCATGTGGATTTCTACCAAACCACGTTCTAATCACGCCCTTGCTGCTCTTTTCAGCACACGCGCATGGATTTGTGGTAAACAACTTGTTAAGCATGCACATGCATCTTTTCGTAGAGGCGCTCGTTGTTTTCTGCCAAACCACAAGTTAAGAATGCATATGCTGCTTTTGGCAGAGCGCGCATGTTGGTTTCTACCAAACCACGTGCTAAGCACGCCCTTGCTGCTTTTTTCAGCACACGCGCATCGATTTGTGCAAAACCACTTGTTAAGCATGCACACGGATCTTTCCGTATAGGCGCACGTTGTTTTCTGCCAAACCACAAGTTATTCATGCAGTGCTGCTTTTGGCAGAGCGCGCATGTGGATTTTTACAACACCATGTGCTTAACACGCCCATGCTGCTGTTTTCAGCACACGTGCGTCGATTTGTGGTAAACAACTTGTTAAGCATGCACATGCAACTTTTGGTAGACGCGGAGGTTGTATTCTGCCAAACCACAAGTTAAGAATGCATATGCTGCTTTTGGCAGAGCGCGCATGCGGATTTCTACTAAACCACGTGCTAAGCACGCCCACGCTGCTCTTTTCAGCACACGCGCATCGATGTGTGCCAAACCAATTGTTAAGCATGCACATGCATCTTTCTGTAGACGCGGACGTTGTTTTCTGCTATACCACAAGTTAAGCATGCACAAGCAGCTTTTGGCAGAGCGCGCACGTGTTTTTCTGCCAAACTTCGTGCCAACCACGCCCATGCTGCTCTTTTCAGCACACGCGCATGGATTTGTGGTAAACAACTTGTTAAGTATGCACATGCATCTTTCGGTAGACGCGGGCGTTGTTTTCTGCCAAACCACAAGCTAAGCATGCACATGCAGCTTTTGGCAGAGCGCGCACGTGGATTTCTACCAATCGACGTGCTAAGCACGCCCATGCTGCTCTTTTCAGCACACGCGCAACATTTTGTGCGAAACCACTTGTTAAGCATCCACATGCATCTTTCCGTAGAGGCGCACGTTGTTTTCTGCCAAACCACAAGTTAAGCATGCACATGCTGCTTTTGGCAGAGCGCGCACGTGGATTTCTACCAAACCACGCGCTAAGTACGCCCATGCTGCTTTTTTCAGCACACGCGCGTCGATTTGTGCCAAACCACTTGTTAAGCATGCACACGGATCTTTCCGTAGACGGGCACGTTGTTTTCTGCCAAACCACAAGTTAAGAATGCATATGCTGCTTTTGGCAGAGCGCGCATGTGGATTTCTACCTAAGCACGTGCTAAGCACGGCCTTGCTGCTCTTTTCAGCACACGCGCATCGATGTGTGCCATACCACTTGTTAAGCATGCACATGCATCTTTCCGTAGACGCGCACGTTGTTTTCTGCCAAACAACAAGTCATGCATGCACATGCTGCTTTTTGCAGAGCGGGCATGTGGATTTCTACCAAACAAGCTGCTAATCACGCCCATGCTGCTCTTTTCAGCACACGCGCATCGATTTGTGGTAAACAACTTGTTAAGCATGCACATAGATCTTTTGGTAGACGCGGACGTTGTTTTCTGCCAAACCACAAGTTAAGCATGCGCATGCTGCTTTTGGCAGAGCGCGCACGTGGATATCTACCAAAGCACGTGCCAAGCACGCTCATGCTATTCTTTTCAGCACACGCGCATCGATTTGTGCCAAACCACTTGTTAAGCATGCACATGCATCTTTCGTTAGACGCGCAAGTTGTTTTCTGCCAAACCACAAGTTATGCATGCACATGCTGCTTTTGGCAGAGCGCGCATGTGGATTTCTACCAAACCATGTGCTAAACACGCCCATGCTGCTCTTTTCAGCACACGTGCATCGATTTGTGGTAAACAACTTGTTAAGCATGCACACGAATCTTTCCGTAGACGCGCACGTTGTTTTCTGCCAAACCACAAGTTATGCGTGCATATGCTACTTTTGGCAGAGCGCGCATGTGGATTTCTGCCAAACAAGCTGCTAATCACGCCCATGCTGCTCTTTTCAGCACACGCGCATCGATTTGTGGTAAACAACTTGTTAAGCATGCACATAGATCTTTTGGTAGACGCGGACGTTGTTTTCTGCCAAAGCACAAGTTAATCATGCACATGCTGTTTTTGGCAGAGCTCGCGCGTGGATTTCTGCCAAACGACGTGCTAAGCACGCCCATGCTGCTGTTTTCAGCACACGCGCATCGATTTGTGCCAAACCACTTGTTAAGCATGCACATGTATCTTTTTGGTAGACGCGGACGTTGTTTTCTGCCAAACCACAAGTTAAGCATGCACATGCTGCTTTTGGCAGAGCGCGCATGAGGATTTCCACCAAACCACATGCTAAGCACGCCCTTGCTGCTCTTTTCAGCACACGCGTATCGATTTGTGGTAAACAACTAGTTAAGCATGCAAATGGATCTTTTGGTAGACGCGGACGTTGCTTTCTGCCAAACCACAAGTTATGCGTGCATAAGCTGCTTTTAGCAGAGCGCGCATGTGGATTTCTACAAAACCACGTGCTAAGCACGCCCTTGCTGCTCTTTTCACCACACGCGGATCGACTTGTGGTAAACAACTTGTTCAGCATGCACATGCATCTTTCGGTAGCCGCGGACGTTGTTTTCTGCCAAAGCACAAGTTAAGCATGCACATGCTGCTTTTGGCAGAGCGCGCGCGTGGATTTCTACCAAACCACGTGCTAAGCGCGCCCATGCTGCTCTCTTCAACACACGCGCATCGATTTGTGGTAAACAACTTGTTAAGCATGCACCTGCATCTTTTGGTAGACGCGGACGTTGTTTTCTGCTAAACCACAAGATATGCGTGCATATGCTGCTTTTGGCAGAGCGCGCACGTGGATTTCTGCCAAACGACGTGCCAAGCACGCCCATGCTGCTCTTTTCAGCACACGCGCATGGCTTTGTGGTAAACGACTTGTTACGCATGCACATGCACCTTTCGGTAGACGCGGACGTTGTTTTCTGCCAAACCACAAGTTAATCATGCACATGCTGTTTTTGGCAGAGCTCGCACGTGGATTTCTGCCAAACGACGTGCTAAGCACGCCCATGCTGCTCCTTTCAGCACACGCCCATCGATTTGTGCCAAACCACTTGCTAAGCATGCACACGGATCTTTCCGTAGACGCGCACGTTGTTTTCTGCCAAACCACAAGTTAGGCGTGCATATGCTGCTTTTTGCAGAGCGCGCATGTGAATTTCTACAAAACCGCATGCTAAGCACTCCCTTGCTGCTCTTTTCAGCACACGTGCATCGACTTGAGGTAAACAACTTGTTAAGGATGCAAATGGATCTTTTGGTAGACGCGGACGTTGTTTTCTGCCACACCACAAGTTAAGAATGCATATGCTGCTTTTGGCAGAGCGCGCATGTGGATTTCTACCAAACCACGTGCTAAGCACGCACCTTGCAGCTTTTTTCAGCACACGCGCATCGATTTGTGCCAAACCACTTGTTAAGCATGTACACGGATCTTTCCGTAGTGGCGCACGTTTTTTTCTGCCAAACCACAAGTTATGCATGCAGTGCTGCTTTTGGCAGAGCGCGCATGTGGAGTTCTACCAAACCACGTGCTAAGCACGCCCTCGCTGCTCTTTTCAGCACACGCGCATCGATTTGTGGTAAACAACTTGTTAAGCATGCACATGTATCTTTTGGTAGACGCGGACGTTGTTTTCTGCCAAAGCACAAGTTAAGCATGCACATGATGCTATTGGCAGAGCGCGCATGTGGATTTCTACCAAACCTCGTGCTAATCACGCCCTTGCTGCTCTTTTCAGCACACGCGCATGGATTCGTGGTAAACAACTTGTTAAGCATGCACATGCATCTTTCCGTAGAGGCGCTCGTTGTTTTCTGCCAAACCACAAGTTAAGAATGCATATGCTGCTTTTGGCAGAGCGCGGATGTTGGTTTCTACCAAACCACGTGCTAAGCACGCCCTTGCTGCTTTTTTCAGCACACGCGCATCGATTTGTGCCAAACCAGTTGTTAAGCATGCACACGGATCTTTCCGTAGAGGCGCACGTTGTTTTCTGCCAAACCACAAGTTATGCATGCAGTGCTGCTTTTGTCAGAGCGCGCATGTGGAGTTCCACCAAACCACGTGCTAAGCACGCCCTCGCTGCTCTTTTCAGCACACGCGCATCGATTTGTGGTAAACAACTTGTTAAGCATGCACATGCATCTTTCCGTAGACGCGCACGTTGTTTTCTGCCAAACAACAAGTCATGCATGCACATGCTGCTTTTTGCAGAGCGGGCATGTGGATTTCTACCAAACAAGCTGCTAATCACGCCCATGCTGCTCTTTTCAGCACACGCGCATCGATTTGTGGTAAACAACTTGTTAAGCATGCACATAGATCTTTTGGTAGACGCGGACGTTGTTTTCTGCCAAACCACAAGTTAAGCATGCGCATGCTGCTTTTGGCAGAGCGCGCACGTGGATATCTACCAAAGCACGTGCCAAGCACGCTCATGCTATTCTTTTCAGCACACGCGCATCGATTTGTGCCAAACCACTTGTTAAGCATGCACATGCATCTTTCGTTAGACGCGCAAGTTGTTTTCTGCCAAACCACAAGTTATGCATGCACATGCTGCTTTTGGCAGAGCGCGCATGTGGATTTCTACCAAACCATGTGCTAAACACGCCCATGCTGCTCTTTTCAGCACACGTGCATCGATTTGTGGTAAACAACTTGTTAAGCATGCACACGAATCTTTCCGTAGACGCGCACGTTGTTTTCTGCCAAACCACAAGTTATGCGTGCATATGCTACTTTTGGCAGAGCGCGCATGTGGATTTCTGCCAAACAAGCTGCTAATCACGCCCATGCTGCTCTTTTCAGCACACGCGCATCGATTTGTGGTAAACAACTTGTTAAGCATGCACATAGATCTTTTGGTAGACGCGGATGTTGTTTTCTGCCAAAGCACAAGTTAATCATGCACATGCTGTTTTTGGCAGAGCTCGCGCGTGGATTTCTGCCAAACGACGTGCTAAGCACGCCCATGCTGCTGTTTTCAGCACACGCGCATCGATTTGTGCCAAACCACTTGTTAAGCATGCACATGTATCTTTTTGGTAGACGCGGACGTTGTTTTCTGCCAAACCACAAGTTAAGCATGCACATGCTGCTTTTGGCAGAGCGCGCATGAGGATTTCCACCAAACCACATGCTAAGCACGCCCTTGCTGCTCTTTTCAGCACACGCGTATCGATTTGTGGTAAACAACTAGTTAAGCATGCAAATGGATCTTTTGGTAGACGCGGACGTTGCTTTCTGCCAAACCACAAGTTATGCGTGCATAAGCTGCTTTTAGCAGAGCGCGCATGTGGATTTCTACAAAACCACGTGCTAAGCACGCCCTTGCTGCTCTTTTCACCACACGCGGATCGACTTGTGGTAAACAACTTGTTCAGCATGCACATGCATCTTTCGGTAGCCGCGGACGTTGTTTTCTGCCAAAGCACAAGTTAAGCATGCACATGCTGCTTTTGGCAGAGGGCGCGCGTGGATTTCTACCAAACCACGTGCTAAGCGCGCCCATGCTGCTCTCTTCAACACACGCGCATCGATTTGTGGTAAACAACTTGTTAAGCATGCACCTGCATCCTTTGGTAGACGCGGACGTTGTTTTCTGCTAAACCACAAGATATGCGTGCATATGCTGCTTTTGGCAGAGCGCGCACGTGGATTTCTGCCAAACGACGTGCCAAGCACGCCCATGCTGCTCTTTTCAGCACACGCGCATGGCTTTGTGGTAAACGACTTGTTACGCATGCACATGCACCTTTCGGTAGACGCGGACGTTGTTTTCTGCCAAACCACAAGTTAATCATGCACATGCTGTTTTTGGCAGAGCTCGCACGTGGATTTCTGCCAAACGACGTGCTAAGCACGCCCATGCTGCTCCTTTCAGCACACGCCCATCGATTTGTGCCAAACCACTTGCTAAGCATGCACACGGATCTTTCCGTAGACGCGCACGTTGTTTTCTGCCAAACCACAAGTTAGGCGTGCATATGCTGCTTTTTGCAGAGCGCGCATGTGAATTTCTACAAAACCGCATGCTAAGCACTCCCTTGCTGCTCTTTTCAGCACACGTGCATCGACTTGAGGTAAACAACTTGTTAAGGATGCAAATGGATCTTTTGGTAGACGCGGACGTTGTTTTCTGCCACACCACAAGTTAAGAATGCATATGCTGCTTTTGGCAGAGCGCGCATGTGGATTTCTACCAAACCACGTGCTAAGCACGCACCTTGCAGCTTTTTTCAGCACACGCGCATCGATTTGTGCCAAACCACTTGTTAAGCATGTACACGGATCTTTCCGTAGTGGCGCACGTTTTTTTCTGCCAAACCACAAGTTATGCATGCAGTGCTGCTTTTGGCAGAGCGCGCATGTGGAGTTCTACCAAACCACGTGCTAAGCACGCCCTCGCTGCTCTTTTCAGCACACGCGCATCGATTTGTGGTAAACAACTTGTTAAGCATGCACATGTATCTTTTGGTAGACGCGGACGTTGTTTTCTGCCAAAGCACAAGTTAAGCATGCACATGATGCTATTGGCAGAGCGCGCATGTGGATTTCTACCAAACCTCGTGCTAATCACGCCCTTGCTGCTCTTTTCAGCACACGCGCATGGATTCGTGGTAAACAACTTGTTAAGCATGCACATGCATCTTTCCGTAGAGGCGCTCGTTGTTTTCTGCCAAACCACAAGTTAAGAATGCATATGCTGCTTTTGGCAGAGCGCGGATGTTGGTTTCTACCAAACCACGTGCTAAGCACGCCCTTGCTGCTTTTTTCAGCACACGCGCATCGATTTGTGCCAAACCAGTTGTTAAGCATGCACACGGATCTTTCCGTAGAGGCGCACGTTGTTTTCTGCCAAACCACAAGTTATGCATGCAGTGCTGCTTTTGTCAGAGCGCGCATGTGGAGTTCCACCAAACCACGTGCTAAGCACGCCCTCGCTGCTATTTTCAGCACACGCGCATCGATTTGTGGTAAACAACTTGTTAAGCATGCCCATGCATCTTTCCGTAGACGCGCACGTTGTTTTCTGCCAAACCACAAGTTATGCGTGCATATGCTGCTTTTGGCAGAGCGCGCAAGTGGATTTCGACCAAACCACGTGCTAAGCACGCCCTTGCTGCTCTTTTCAGCACACGCGTATCGATTTGTGGTAAACAACTTGTTAAGCATGCAAAAGGATCTTTTGGTAGACGCGGACGTTGTTTTCTGCCAAACCACAAGTTAAGAATGCATATGCTGCTTTTGGCAGAGCGCGCATGTGAATTTCTACCAAACCACGTGCTAAGCACGCCCTTGCTGCTCTTATCAGCACACGCGTATCGATTTGTGGTAAACAACTTGTTAAGCATGCAAATGGATCTTTTGGTAGACGCGGACGTTGTTTTCTGCCAAACCACAAGTTATGAATGCATATGCTCCTTTTGGCAGAGCGCGCATGTGGATTTCTACCAAACCACGTGCTAAGCAGGCCCTTGCTGCTTTTTTCAGCACACGCGCATCGATTTTTGCCAAACCACTTGTTAAGTAGGCACATGCATCTTTCGGTAGACGCGGGCGTTGTTTTCTGCCAAACCACAAGCTAAGCATGCACATGCAGCTTTTGGCAGAGCGCGCACGTGGATTTCTACCAAACGACGTGCTAAGCTCGCCCATGCTGCTCTTTTCAGCACACGCGCACTATTTTGTGCGAAACCACTTATTAAACATGCACATGCATCTTTCCGTAGAGGCGCACGTTGTTTTCTGCCAAACCACAAGTTATGCATGCACATGCTGCTTTTGGCTGAGCGCGCATGTGGATTTCTACCAAACTACCTGCTAAGCACGCCCATGCAGCTTTTTTCAGCACACGCGCATCGATTTGTGCGAAACCAGTTGTTAAGCGTGCACATGCATCTTTTCGTAGACGCGGATGTTGATTTCTGCCAAACCACAAGTTAAGCAGGCACATGCTGCTTTCGGCAGAGCGCGCACGTGGATTTCTGCCAAACGTCGTGCCAACCACGCCCATGCTGCTCTTTTCAGCACACTTGCATGGATTTGTGGTAAACAACTTGTTAAGCATGCACATGCATCTTTCGGTAGACTCGGGCGTTGTTTTCTGCCGAACCACAAGCTAACCATGCACATGCAGCTTTTGGCACGGCGCGCACGTGGACTTCTACCAAACGACGTGCTAAGCACGCCCATGCTGCTCTTTTCAGCACACGCGCACCATTTTGTGCGAAACCACTTGTTAAGCATGCACATGCATCTTTCCGTAGAGGCGCACGCTTTTCTGCCAAACCAAAAGGTATGCATGCACATGCTGCTTTTGGCAGAGCGCGCATGTGGATTTCTACCAAACCACGTGCTAAGCACGCCTATGCAGCTTTTTTCAGCACACGCGCATCGATTTGTGCGAAACCACTTGTTAAGCATGCACATGGATCTTTCGGTAAACGCTCACGTTGTTTTCTGCCAGACCACAAGCTAAGCATGCACATGCTGCTTTTGGCAGAGCGCCCAAGCTGATTTCTGCTAAACCACATGCTAAGCACGCCCATGCTGCTCTTTTCAGCACACGCGCTTCGATTTGTTCCAAACCACTTGTTAAGCATGCACATGCATCTTTCTGTAGACGCGCACATTGTTTTCTGCCAAACAACAAGTTATGCATGCACATGCTGCTTTTGGCAGAGCGCGCATGTGGATTTCTACCAAACCACGTGGTAAGCACGCCCATGCTGCTCTTTTCAGCACGCGCGCATCGATTTGTGGTAAACCACTTGTTAAGCATGCACATGTATCTTTGGTAGACGCAGACGTTGTTTTCTGCCAAACCACAAGTTAAGCAGGCACATGCTGCTTTTGGCAGAGCGCACACGTGGATTTCTGCCAAACGTCGTGCCAAGCACGCCCATTCTGCTCTTTGCAGCACACGCGCATGGATTTGTGGTAAACAACTTGTTAAGCATGCACATGCATCTTTCGGTAGACTCGGGCGTTGTTTTCTGCCATACCACACCTTACGTATGCACATGCTGCTTTTGGGAGAGCGCCCGCGTTGATTTCTACCAAACCACGTGCTAAGCCTGCACATGCTGCTCTTTTCAGCGCACGCGCATCGATTTGTGGTAAACAACTTGTTAAGCATGCACATGCATCTTTTGATAGACACGGAAGTTCTTTTCTGCCAAACCACAAGATAAGCATGCACATGCTGCTTTTGGCAGAGCGCGCACGTAGATTTCTACCAAACCACGTGCTAAGTACGCCCATGCTGCTCTTTTCAGCACACGCGCATCGATTTGTGCCAAACCACTTGTTAAGCATGCACACGGATCTTTCCGTAGACGCGCATGTTGTTTTCTGCCAAACCACAAGTTATGCGTGCATATGCTACTTTTGTCAGAGCGCGCATGTGGATTTCTGCCAAACCACGTGCTAAGTACGCCCAAGCTGCTCTTTTCAGCACACGCGCACCATTTTGTGCGAAACCACTTGTTAAGCATCCACATGCATCTTTCCGTAGAGGCGCACGTTGTTTTCTGCCAAACCACAAGTTAAGCATGCACATGCTGCTTTTGGCAGAGCGCGCACGTGGATTTCTACCAAACCACGTGCTAAGCACGCCCTTGCTGCCCTTTTCAGCACACGTGTATCGATTTGTGGTAAACAACTTGTTAAGCATGCAAATGGATCTTTTGGTAGACGGGGACGTTGTTTTCTGCCAAACCACAAGGTATGCATGCACATGCTGCTTTTGGTAGAGCGCGCACGTGGATTTCTACCAAACCACGTGCCAAGCACGCTCATGCTGCTCTTTTCAGCACACGCGCATCGATTTGTGCCAAACCACTTGTTAAGCATGCACATGCATCTTTCGTTAGACGCGCAAGTTGTTTTCTGCCAAACCACAAGTTATGCATGCACATGCTGCTTTTGGCAGAGCGCGCATGTGGATTTCTACCAAACCGTGTGCTAAGCACGCCCATGCTACTCTTTTCAGCACACGTGCGTCGATTTGTGGTAAACAACTTGTTAAGCATGCACATTCATCTTTCGGTAGACGCGGACGTGGTTTTCTGCTAAACCACAAGTTAAGCATGCACAAGCAGCTTTTGGCAGAGCGCGCACGTGTTTTTCTGCCCAACTTCGTGCCAACCACGCCCATGCTGCTCCTTTCAGCACACGTGCATCGATTTGTGCCAAACCACTTGTTAAGCATGCACATGCATCTTTCCGTAGAGGCGCACGTTGTTTTCTGCCAAACCACAAGCTAAGTATGCACATGCTGCTTTTGGCAGAGCGCGCATGCGGATTTCTACTAAACCACGTGCTAAGCACGCCCATGCTGCTTTTTTCAGCATCCAAGCATCGATTTTTGCCAAACCACTTGTTAAGTATGCACATGCATCTTTCGGTAGACGCGCACGTTGTTTTCTGCCAAACCACAAGCTATGCATGCACATGCTGCTTTTGGCAGAACGCGCACGTGGATATCTACCAAACCACGTGCCAAGCACGCTCATGCTATTTTCAGCACACGCGCATCGATTTGTGCCAAACCACTTGTTAAGCATGCACATTCATCTTTCGTTAGACGCGCAAGTGGTTTTCTGCCCAACAACAAGTTAAGCAGGCACATGCTGCTTTTGGCAGAGCGCGCACGTGGATTTCTAACAAACGACGTGCTAAGCACGCCCATGCTGCTCTTTTCAGCACACGCGCATCGATTTGTGCCAAACCACTTGTTAAGCATGCACATGTATCTTTTGGTCGACGCGGACGTTGTTTTCTGCCAAACCACAAGTTAAGCATGCACATGATGCTATTGGCAGAGTGCGGATGTGGATTTCTACCAAACCACGTTCTAATCACGCCCTTGCTGCTCTTTTCAGCACACGCGCATGGATTTGTGGTAAACAACTTGTTAAGCATGCACATGCATCTTTTCGTAGAGGCGCTCGTTGTTTTCTGCCAAACCACAAGTTAAGAATGCATATGCTGCTTTTGGCAGAGCGCGCATGTTGGTTTCTACCAAACCACGTGCTAAGCACGCCCTTGCTGCTTTTTTCAGCACACGCGCATCGATTTGTGCCAAACCACTTGTTAAGCATGCACATGTATCTTTTGGTAGACACGGACGTTGTTTTCTGCCAAACCACAAGTTATTCATGCAGTGCTGCTTTTGGCAGAGCGCGCATGTGGATTTTTACCAAACCATGTGCTTAACACGCCCATGCTGCTGTTTTCAGCACACGTGCGTCGATTTGTGGTAAACAACTTGTTAAGCATGCACATGCAACTTTTGGTAGACGCGGAGGTTGTATTCTGCCAAACCACAAGTTAAGAATGCATATGCTGCTTTTGACAGAGCGCGCATGCGGATTTCTACTAAACCACGTGCTAAGCACGCCCATGCTGCTCTTTTCAGCACACGCGCATCGATGTGTGCCAAACCAATTGTTAAGCATGCACATGCATCTTTCGGTAGACGCGGACGTTGTTTTCTGCTATACCACAAGTTAAGCATGCACAAGCAGCTTTTGGCAGAGCGCGCGCGTGTTTTTCTGCCAAACTTCGTGCCAACCACGCCCATGCTGCTCTTTTCAGCACACGCGCATGGATTTGTGGTAAACAACTCGTTAAGTATGCATATGCATCTTTCAGTAGACGCGGGCGTTGTTTTCTGCCAAACCACAAGCTAAGCATGCACATGCAGCTTTTGGCAGAGCGCGCACGTGGATTTCTACCAATCGACGTGCTAAGCACGCCCATGCTGCTCTTTTCAGCACACGCGCACCATTTTGTGCGAAACCACTTGTTAAGCATGCACATGCATCTTTCCGTAGAGGCGCACGTTGTTTTCTGCCAAACCACAAGTTAAGCATGCACATGCTGCTTTTGGCAGAGCGCGCACGTGGATTTCTACCAAACCACGCGCTAGTACGCCCATGCTGCTTTTTTCAGCACACGCGCGTCGATTTGTGCCAAACCACTTGTTAAGCATGCACACGGATCTTTCCGTAGACGGGCACGTTGTTTTCTGCCAAACCACAAGTTAAGAATGCATATGCTGCTTTTGGCAGAGCGCGCATGTGGATTTCTACCAAACCACGTGCTAAGCACGGCCTTGCTGCTCTTTTCTGCACACGCGCATCGATGTGTGCCATACCACTTGTTAAACATGCACATACATCTTTCCGTAGACGCGCACGTTGTTTTCTGCCAAACAACAAGTCATGCATGCACATGCTGCTTTTTGCAGAGCGGGCATTTGGATTTCTGCCAAACAAGCTGCTAATCACGCCCATGCTGCTCTTTTCAGCACACGCGCATCGATTTGTGGTAAACAACTTGTTAAGCATGCACATAGATCTTTTGGTAGCCGCGGACGTTGTTTTCTGCCAAACCACAAGTTAAGCATGCGCATGCTGCTTTTGGCAGAGCGCGCACGTGGTTATCTACCAAAGCACGTGCCAAGCACGCTTTTGCTATTCTTTTCAGCACACGCGCATCGATTTGTGCCAAACCACTTGTTAAGCATGCACATGCATCTTTCGTTAGACGCGCAAGTTGTTTTCTGCCAAACCACAAGTTATGCATGCACATGCTGCTTTTGGCAGAGCGCGCATGTGGATTTCTACCAAACCATGTGCTAAACACGCCCATGCTGCTCTTTTCAGCACACGTGCATCGATTTGCGGTAAACAACTTGTTAAGCATGCACACGAATCTTTCCGTAGACGCGCACGTTGTTTTCTGCCAAACCACAAGTTATGCGTGCATATGCTACTTTTGGCAGAGCGCGCATGTGGATTTCTGCCAAACCACGTGCTAAGCACGCCCTTGCTGCTCTTTTCAGCACACGCGTATCGATTTGTGGTAAACAACTAATTAAGCATGCAAATGGATCTTTTGGTAGACGCGGACGTTGCTTTCTGCCAAACCACAAGTTATGCGTGCATATGCTGCTTTTAGCAGAGCGCGCATGTGGATTTCTACAAAACCACGTGCTAAGCACGCCCTTGCTGCTCTTTTCACCACACGCGGATCGACTTGTGGTAAACAACTTGTTAAACATGCACATGCATCTTTCGGTAGACGCGGACGTTGTTTTCTGCCAAAGCACAAGATAAGCATGCACATGCTGCTTTTGGCAGAGCGCGCGCGTGGATTTCTACCAAACCACGTGCTAAGCGCGCCCAAGCTGCTCTCTTCAACACACGCGCATCGATTTGTGGTAAACAACTTATTAAGCATGCACCTGCATCTTTTGGTAGACGCGGACGTTGTTTTCTGCTAAACCACAAAATATGCGTGCATATGCTGCTTTTGGCAGAGCGCGCACGTGGATTTCTGCCAAACAACGTGCCAAGCACGCCCATGCTGCTCTTTTCAGCACACGCGCATGGCTTTGTGGTAAACGACTTGTTACGCATGCACATGCACCTTTCGGTAGACGCGGACGTTGTTTTCTGCCAAACCACAAGTTAATCATGCACATGCTGTTTTTGGCAGAGCTCGCACGTGGATTTCTGCCAAACGACGTGCTAAGCACGCCCATGCTGCTCCTTTCAGCACACGCCCATCGATTTGTGCCAAACCACTTGCTAAGCATGCACACGGATCTTTCCGTAGACGCGCACGTTGTTTTCTGCCAAACCACAAGTTAGGCGTGCATATGCTGCTTTTTGCAGAGCGCGCATGTGAATTTCTACAAAACCGCATGCTAAGCACGCCCTTGCTGCTCTTTTCAGCACACGTGCATCGACTTGAGGTAAACAACTTGTTAAGGATGCAAATGGATCTTTTGGTAGACGCGGACGTTGTTTTCTGCCACAACACAAGTTAAGAATGCATATGCTGCTTTTGGATGAGCGCGCATGTGGATTTCTACCAAACCACGTGCTAAGCACGCCCTTGCAGCTTTTTTCAGCACACGCGCATCGATTTGTGCCAAACCACTTGTTAAGCATGTACACGGATCTTTCCGTAGTGGCGCACGTTTTTTTCTGCCAAACCACAAGTTATGCATGCAGTGCTGCTTTTGGCAGAGCGCGCATGTGGAGTTCTACCAAACCACGTGCTAAGCACGCCCTCGCTGCTCTTTTCAGCACACGCGCATCGATTTGTGGTAAACAACTTGTTAAGCATGCACATGTATCTTTTGGTAGACGCGGACGTTGTTTTCTGCCAAAGCACAAGTTAAGCATGCACATGATGCTATTGGCAGAGCGCGCATGTGGATTTCTACCAAACCTCGTGCTAATCACGCCCTTGCTGCTCTTTTCAGCACTCGAGCATGGATTCGTGGTAAACAACTTGTTAAGCATGCACATGCATCTTTCCGTAGAGGCGCTCGTTGTTTTCTGCCAAACCACAAGTTAAGAATGCATATGCTGCTTTTGGCAGAGCGCGGATGTTGGTTTCTACCAAACCACGTGCTAAGCACGCCCTTGCTGCTTTTTTCAGCACACGCGCATCGATTTGTGCCAAACCAGTTGTTAAGCATGCACACGGATCTTTCCGTAGAGGCGCACGTTGTTTTCTGCCAAACCACAAGTTATGCATGCAGTGCTGCTTTTGTCAGAGCGCGCATGTGGAGTTCCACCAAACCACGTGCTAAGCACGCCCTCGCTGCTCTTTTCAGCACACGCGCATCGATTTGTGGTAAACAACTTGTTAAGCATGCCCATGCATCTTTCCGTAGACGCGCACGTTGTTTTCTTCCAAACCACAAGTTATGCGTGCATATGCTACTTTTGGCAGAGCGCGCAAGTGGATTTCGACCAAACCACGTGCTAAGCACGCCCTTGCTGCTCTTTTCAGCACACTCGTATCGATTTGTGGTAAACAACTTGTTAAGCATGCAAATGGATCTTTTGGTAGACGCGGACGTTGTTTTCTGCCAAACCACAAGTTAAGAATGCATATGCTGCTTTTGGCAGAGCGCGCATGTGAATTTCTACCAAACCACGTGCTAAGCACGCTCTTGCTGCTCTTATCAGCACACGCGTATCGATTTGTGGTAAACAACTTGTTAAGCATACAAATGGATCTTTCGGTAGACGCGGACGTTGTTTTCTGCCAAACCACAAGTTAAGCATGCACATGATGCTATTGGCAGAGCGCGCATGTGGATTTCTACCAAACCACGTTCTAATCACGCCATTGCTGCTCTTTTCAGCACACGCGCATGGATTTGTGGTAAACAACTTGTTAAGCATGCACATGCATCTTTTCGTAGAGGCGCTCGTTGTTTTCTGCCAAACCACAAGTTAAGAATGCATATGCGGCTTTTGGCAGAGCGTGCATGTTGGTTTCTACCAAACCACGTGCTAAGCACGCCCTTGCTGCTTTTTTCAGCACACGCGCATCGATTTGTGCCAAACCACTTGTTAAGCATGCACACGGATCTTTCCCTAAAGGCGCACGTTGTTTTCTGCCAAACCACAAGTTATTCATGCAGTGCTGCTTTTGGCAGAGCGCGCATGTGGATTTTTACCACACCATGTGCTTAACACGCCCATGCTGCTGTTTTCAGCACACGTGCGTCGATTTGTGGTAAACAACTTGTTAAGCATGCACATGCAACTTTTGGTAGACGCGGAGGTTGTATTCTGCCAAACCACAAGTTAAGAATGCATATGCTGCTTTTGGCAGAGCGCGCATGCGGATTTCTACTAAACCACGTGCTAAGCACGCCCATGCTGCTCTTTTCAGCACACGCGCATCGATGTGTGCCAAACCAATTGTTAAGCATGCACATGCATCTTTCTGTAGACGCGGACGTTGTTTTCTGCTATACCACAAGTTAAGCATGCACAAGCAGCTTTTGGCAGAGCGCGCACGTGTTTTTCTGCCAAACTTCGTGCCAACCACGCCCATGCTGCTCTTTTCAGCACACGCGCATGGATTTGTGGTAAACAACTTGTTAAGTATGCACATGCATCTTTCGGTAGACGCGGGCGTTGTTTTCTGCCAAACCACAAGCTAAGCATGCACATGCAGCTTTTGGCAGAGCGCGCACGTGGATTTCTACCAATCGACGTGCTAAGCACGCCCATGCTGCTCTTTTCAGCACACGCGCACCATTTTGTGCGAAACCACTTGTTAAGCATCCACATGCATCTTTCCGTAGAGGCGCACGTTGTTTTCTGCCAAACCACAAGTTAAGCATGCACATGCTGCTTTTGGCAGAGCGCGCACGTGGATTTCTACCAAACCACGCGCTAAGTACGCCCATGCTGCTTTTTTCAGCACACGCGCGTCGATTTGTGCCAAACCACTTGTTAAGCATGCACACGGATCTTTCCGTAGACGGGCACGTTGTTTTCTGCCAAACAACAAGTCATGCATGCACATGCTGCTTTTTGCAGAGCGGGCATGTGGATTTCTACCAAACAAGCTGCTAATCACGCCCATGCTGCTCTTTTCAGCACACGCGCATCGATTTGTGGTAAACAACTTGTTAAGCATGCACATAGATCTTTTGGTAGACGCGGACGTTGTTTTCTGCCAAACCACAAGTTAAGCATGCGCATGCTGCTTTTGGCAGAGCGCGCACGTGCATATCTACCAAAGCACGTGCCAAGCACGCTCATGCTGCTCTTTTCAGCACGCGCATCGATTTGTGCCAAACCACTTGTTAAGCATGCACATGCATCTTTCGTTAGACGCGCAAGTTGTTTTCTGCCAAACCACAAGTTATGCATGCACATGCTGCTTTTGGCAGAGCGCGCATGTGGATTTCTACCAAACCGTGTGCTATAACGCCCATGCTACTCTTTTCAGCACACGTGCGTCGATTTGTGGTAAACAACTTGTTAAGCATGCACATTCATCTTTCGGTAGACGCGGACGTTGTTTTCTGCTAAACCACAAGTAAAGCATGCACAAGCAGCTTTTGGCAGAGCGCGCACGTGTTTTTCTGCCCAACTTCGTGCCAACCACGCCCATGCTGCTCCTTTCAGCACACGTGCATCGATTTGTGCCAAACCACTTGTTAAGCATGCACATGCATCTTTCCGTAGAGGCGCACGTTGTTTTCTGCCAAACCACAAGCTAAGTATGCACATGCTGCTTTTGGCAGAGCGCGCATGCGGATTTCTACTAAACCACGTGCTAAGCACGCCCATGCTGCTTTTTTCAGCATCCACTCATCGATTTTTGCCAAGCCACTTGTTAAGTATGCACATGCATCTTTCGGTAGACGCGCACGTTGTTTTCTGCCAAACCACAAGCTATGCATGCACATGCTGCTTTTGGCAGAACGCGCACGTGAATATCTACCAAACCACGTGCCAAGCACGCTCATGCTATTTTCAGCACACGCGCATCGATTTGTGCCAAACCACTGGTTAAGCATGCACATTCATCTTTCGTTAGACGCGCAAGTGGTTTTCTGCCAAACAAGTTAAGCAGGCACATGCTGCTTTTGGCAGAGCGCGCACGTAGATTTCTACCAAACCACGTGCTAAGTACGCCCATGCTGCTCTTTTCAGCACACGCGCATCGATTTGTGCCAAACCACTTGTTAAGCATGCACACGGATCTTTCCGTAGACGCGCACGTTGTTTTCTGCCAAACCACAAGTTATGCGTGCATATGCTACTCTTGTCAGAGCGCGCATGTGGATTTCTGCCAAACCACGTGCTAAGCACGCCCTTGCTGCTCTTTTCAGCACACGCGTATCGATTTGTGGTAAACAACTAGTTAAGCATGCAAATGAATCTTTTGGTAGACGCGGACGTTGTTTTCTGCGAAACCACAAGATATGCGTGCATATGCTGCTTTTGGCAGAGCGCGCATGTTGATTTCTACAAAACCACGTGCTAAGCACGCCCTTGCTGCTCTTTTCAGCACACGCATATCGACTTGTGGTAAACAACTTGTTAAGCATGCACATACATCTTTCGGTAGACGCGGACGTTGTTTTCTTGCAAACCACAATTTAAGCATGCACATGCTGCTTTTGGCAGAGCGCGCACGTGGATTTCTGCCAAACGACGTGCCAAGCACGCCCATGCTGCTCTTTTCAGCACACGCGCATGGCTTTGTGGTAAACGACTTGTTAAGCATGCACATGCATCTTTCGGTAGGCGCGGACGTTGTTTTCTGCTAAACCACAAGATAAGCATGCACATGCAGCTTTTGGCAGGGCGCGCACGTGGATTTCTAACAAACGACGTGCTAAGCACGCCCATGCTGCTCTTTTCAGCACACGCGCATCGATTTGTGCCAAACCACTTGTTAAGCATGCACATGTATCTTTTGGTAGACGGGAACGTTGTTTTCTGCCAAACCACAAGTTAATCATGCACATGATGCTATTGGCAGAGCGCGAATGTGGATTTCTACCAAACCACGTTCTAATCACGCCCTTGCTGCTCTTTTCAGCACACGCGCATGGATTTGTGGTAAACAACTTGTTAAGCATGCACATGCATCTTTTCGTAGTGGCGCTCGTTGTTTTCTGCCAAACCACAAGTTAAGAATGCATATGCTGATTTTGGCAGAGCGCGCATGTTGGTTTCTACCAAACCACGTGCTAAGCACGCCCTTGCTGCTTTTTCCAGCACACGCGCATCGATTTGTGCCAAACCACTTGTTAAGGATGCACACGGATCTTTCCGTATAGGCGCACGTTGTTTTCTGCCAAACCACAAGTTATTCATGCAGTGCTGCTTTTGGCAGAGCGCGCATGTGGATTTTTACCAAGCCATGTGCTTAACACGCCCATGCTGCTGTTTTCAGCACACGTGCGTCGATTTGTAGTAAACAACTTGTTAAGCCTGCACATGCAACTTTTGGTAGACGCGGAGGTTGTATTCTGCCAAACCACAAGTTAAGAATGCATATGCTGCTTTTGGCAGAGCGCGCACGTGGATTTCTACCAATTGACGTGCTAAGCACGCCCATGCTGCTCTTTTCAGCACACGCGCACCATTTTGTGCGAAACCACTTGTTAAGCATGCACATGCATCTTTCCGTAGAGGCGTACGTTGTTTTCTGCCAAACCACAAGTTAAGCATGCACATGCTGCTTTTGGCAGAGCGCGCACGTGGATTTCTACCAAACCACGCGCTAGTACGCCCATGCTGCTTTTTTCAGCACACGCGCGTCGATTTGTGCCAAACCACTTGTTAAGCATGCACACGGATCTTTCCGTAGACGGGCACGTTGTTTTCTGCCAAACCACAAGTTAAGAATGCATATGCTGCTTTTGGCAGAGCGCGCATGTGGATTTCTACCAAACCACGTGCTAAGCACGGCCTTGCTGCTCTTTTCTGCACACGCGCATCGATGTGTGCCATACCACTTGTTAAGCATGCACATGCATCTTTCCGTAGACGCGCATGTAGTTTTCTGCCAAACAACAAGTCATGCATGCACATGCTGCTTTTTGCAGAGCGCGCATGTGGATTTCTACCAAACCATGTGCTAAACAAGCCCATGCTGCTCTTTTCAGCACACGTGCATCGATTTGCGGTAAACAACTTGTTAAGCATGCACACGAATCTTTCCGTAGACGCGCACGTTGTTTTCTGCCAAACCACAAGTTATGCGTGCATATGCTACTTTTGGCAGAGCGCGCATGTGGATTTCTGCCAAACCACGTGCTAAGCACGCCCTTGCTGCTCTTTTCAGCACACGCGTATCGATTTGTGGTAAACAACTAGTTAAGCATGCAAATGGATCTTTTGGTAGACGCGGACGTTGCTTTCTGCCAAACCACAAGTTATGCGTGAATATGCTGCTTTTAGCAGAGCGCGCATGTGGATTTCTACCAAACAAGCTGCTAATCACGCCCATGCTGCTCTTTTCAGCACACGCGCATCGATTTGTGTTAAACAACTTGTTAAGCATGCACATAGATCTTTTGGTAGCCGCGGACTTTGTTTTCTGCCAAACCACAAGTTAAGCATGCGCACGCTGCTTTTGGCAGAGCGCGCACGTGGTTATCTACCAAAGCACATGCCAAGCACGCTCATGCTATTCTTTTCAGCACACGCGCATCGATTTGTGCCAAACCACTTGTTAAGCATGCACATGCATCTTTCGTTAGACGCGCAAGTTGTTTTCTGCCAAACCACAAGTTATGCATGCACATGCTGCTTTTGGCAGAGCGCGCATGTGGATTTCTACCAAACCATGTGCTAAACACGCCCATGCTGCTCTTTTCAGCACACGTGCATCGATTTGTGGTAAACAACTTGTTAAGCATGCACACGAATCTTTCCGTAGACGCGCACGTTGTTTTCTGCCAAACCACAAGTTATGCGTGCATATGCTACTTTTGGCAGAGCGCGCATGTGGATTTCTGCCAAACCACGTGCTAAGCACGCCCTTGCTGCTCTTTTCAGCACACGCGTATCGATTTGTGGTAAACAACTAGTTAAGCATGCAAATGGATCTTTTGGTAGACGCGGACGTTGCTTTCTGCCAAACCACAAGTTAAGAATGCATATGCTGATTTTGGCAGAGCGCGCATGTTGGTTTCTACCAAACCACGTGCTAAGCACGCCCTTGCTGCTTTTTTCAGCACACGCGCATCGATTTGTGCCAAACCACTTGTTAAGCATGCACACGGATCTTTCCGTATAGGCGCACGTTGTTTTCTGCCAAACCACAAGTTATTCATGCAGTGCTGCTTTTGGCAGAGCGCGCATGTGGATTTTTACCAAACCATGTGCTTAACACGCCCATGCTGCTGTTTTCAGCACACGTGCGTCGATTTGTGGTAAACAACTTGTTAAGCATGCACATGCAACTTTTGGTAGACGCGTAGGTTGTATTCTGCCAAACCACAAGTTAAGAATGCATATGCTGCTTTTGGCAGAGCGCGCACGTGGATTTCTACCAATCGACGTGCTAAGCACGCCCATGCTGCTCTTTTCAGCACACGCGCACCATTTTGTGCGAAACCACTTGTTAAGCATGCACATGCATCTTTCCGTAGAGGCGCACGTTGTTTTCTGCCAAACCACAAGTTAAGCATGCACATGCTGCTTTTGGCAGAGCGCGCACGTGGATTTCTACCAAACCACGCGCTAGTACGCCCATGCTGCTTTTTTCAGCACACGCGCGTCGATTTGTGCCAAACCACTTGTTAAGCATGCACACGGATCTTTCCGTAGACGGGCACGTTGTTTTCTGCCAAACCACAAGTTAAGAATGCATATGCTGCTTTTGGCAGAGCGCACATGTGGATTTCTACCAAACCACGTGCTAAGCACGGCCTTGCTGCTCTTTTCTGCACACGCGCATCGATGTGTGCCATACCACTTGTTAAGCTTGCACATGCATCTTTCCGTAGACGCGCATGTTGTTTTCTGCCAAACAACAAGTCATGCATGCACATGCTGCTTTTTGCAGAGCGGGCATGTGGATTTCTACCAAACAAGCTGCTAATCACGCCCATGCTGCTCTTTTCAGCACACGCGCATCGATTTGTGTTAAACAACTTGTTAAGCATGCACATAGATCTTTTGGTAGCCGCGGACTTTGTTTTCTGCCAAACCACAAGTTAAGCATGCGCACGCTGCTTTTGGCAGAGCGCGCACGTGGTTATCTACCAAAGCACGTGCCAAGCACGCTCATGCTATTCTTTTCAGCACACGCGCATCGATTTGTGCCAAACCACTTGTTAAGCATGCACATGCATCTTTCGTTAGACGCGCAAGTTGTTTTCTGCCAAACCACAAGTTATGCATGCACATGCTGCTTTTGGCAGAGCGCGCATGTGGATTTCTACCAAACCATGTGCTAAACACGCCCATGCTGCTCTTTTCAGCACACGTGCATCGATTTGTGGTAAACAACTTGTTAAGCATGCACACGAATCTTTCCGTAGACGCGCACGTTGTTTTCTGCCAAACCACAAGTTATGCGTGCATATGCTACTTTTGGCAGAGCGCGCATGTGGATTTCTGCCAAACCACGTGCTAAGCATGCCCTTGCTGCTCTTTTCAGCACACGCGTATCGATTTGTGGTAAACAACTAGTTAAGCATGCAAATGGATCTTTTGGTAGACGCGGACGTTGCTTTCTGCCAAACCACAAGTTATGCGTGCATAAGCTGCTTTTAGCAGTGCGCGCATGTGGATTTCTACAAAACCACGTGCTAAGCACGCCCTTGCTGCTCTTTTCACCACACGCGGATCGACTTGTGGTAAACAACTTGTTAAGCATGCACATGCATCTTTCGGTAGACGCGGACGTTGTTTTCTGCTAAACCACAAGATATGCGTGCATATGCTTCTTTTGGCAGAGCGCGCACGTGGATTTCTGCCAAACGACGTGCCAAGCACGCCCATGCTGCTCTTTTCAGCACACGCGCATGGCTTTGTGGTAAACGATTTGTTACGCATGCACATGCACCTTTCGGTAGACGCGGACGTTGTTTTCTGCCAAACCACAAGTTAATCATGCACATGTTGTTTTTGGCAGAGCTCGCACGTGGATTTCTGCCAAACGACGTGCTAAGCACGCCCATGCTGCTCCTTTCAGCACACGCCCATCGATTTGTGCCAAACCACTTGCTAAGCATGCACACGGATCTTTCCGTAGACGCGCACGTTGTTTTCTGCCAAACCACAAGTTAGGCGTGCATATGCTGCTTTTTGCAGAGCGCGCATGTGAATTTCTACAAAACCGCATGCTAAGCACGCCCTTGCTGCTCTTTTCAGCACACGTGCATCGACTTGAGGTAAACAACTTGTTAAGGATGCAAATGGATCTTTTGGTAGACGCGGACGTTGTTTTCTGCCACACCACAAGTTAAGAATGCATATGCTGCTTTTGGCAGAGCGCGCATGTGGATTTCTACCAAACCACGTGCTAAGCACACCCTTGCAGCTTTTTTCAGCACACGCGCATCGATTTGTGCCAAACCACTTGTTAAGCATGTACACGGATCTTTCCGTAGTGCCGCACGTTTTTTTTCTGCCGAACCACAAGTTATGCATGCAGTGCTGCTTTTGGCAGAGCGCGCATGTGGAGTTCTACCAAACCACGTGCTAAGCACGCCCTCGCTGCTCTTTTCAGCACACGCGCATCGATTTGTGGTAAACAACTTGTTAAGCATGCACATGTATCTTTTGGTAGACGCGGACGTTGTTTTCTGCCGAAGCACAAGTTAAGCATGCACATGATGCTATTGGCAGAGCGCGCATGTGGATTTCTTCCAAACCTCGTGCTAATCACGCCCTTGCTGCTCTTTTCAGCACACGCGCATGGATTCGTGGTAAACAACTTGTTAAGCATGCACATGCATCTTTCCGTAGAGGCGCACGTTGTTTTCTGCCAAACCACAAGTTAAGAATGCATATGCTGCTTTTGGCAGAGCGCGGATGTTGGTTTCTACCAAACCACGTGCTAAGCACGCCCTTGCTGCTTTTTTCAGCACACGCGCATCGATTTGTGCCAAACCAGTTGTTAAGCATGCACACGGATCTTTCCGTAGAGGCGCACGTTGTTTTCTGCCAAACCACAAGTTATGCATGCAGTGCTGCTTTTGTCAGAGCGCGCATGTGGAGTTCCTCCAAACCACGTGCTAAGCACGCCCTCGCTGCTCTTTTCAGCACACGCGCATCGATTTGTGGTAAATAACTTGTTAAGCATGCCCATGCATCTTTCCGTAGACTCGCACGTTGTTTTCTGCCAAACCACAAGTTATGCGTGCATATGCTGCTTTTGGCAGAGCGCGCAAGTGAATTTCTACCAAACCACGTGCTAAGCACGCCCTTGCTGCTCTTATCAGCACACGCGTATCGATTTGTGGTAAACAACTTGTTAAGCATGCAAATGGATCTTTTGGTAGACGCGGACATTGTTTTCTGCCAAACCACAAGTTATGAATGCATATGCTGCTTTTGGCAGAGCGCGCATGTGGATTTCTACCAACCACGTGCTAAGCAGGCCCTTGCTGCTTTTTTCAGCACACGCGCATCGATTTTTGCCAAACCACTTGTTAAGTAGGCACCTGCATCTTTCGGTAGACGCGGGCGTTGTTTTCTGCCAAACCACAAGCTAAGCATGCACATGCAGCTTTTGGCAGAGCGCGCACGTGGATTTCTACCAAACGACGTGCTAAGCTCGCCCATGCTGCTCTTTTCAGCACACGCGCACCATTTTGTGCGAAACCACTTATTAAACATGCACATGCATCTTTCCGTAGAGGCGCACGTTGTTTTCTGCCAAACCACAAGTTATGCATGCACATGCTGCTTTTGGCTGAGCGCGCATGTGGATTTCTACCAAACTACCTGCTAAGCACGCCCATGCAGCTTTTTTCAGCACACGCGCATCGATTTGTGCGAAACCACTTGTTAAGCGTGCACATGCATCTTTTCGTAGACGCGGATGTTGTTTTCTACCAAACCACAAGTGAAGCAGGCACATGCTGCTTTCGGCAGAGCGCGCACGTGGATTTCTGCCAAACGTCGTGCCAACCACGCCCATGCTGCTCTTTTCAGCACACGCGCATGGATTTGTGGTAAACAACTTGTTAAGCATGCACATGCATCTTTCGGTAGACTCGGGCGTTGTTTTCTGCCAAACCACAAGCTAACCATGCACATGCAGCTTTTGGCAAGGCGCGCACGTGGATTTCTACCAAACGACGTGCTAAGCACGCCCATGCTGCTCTTTTCAGCACACGCGCACCATTTTGTGCGAAACCACTTGTTAAGCATGCACATGCATCTTTCCGTAGAGGCGCACGTTTTTTCTGCCAAACCACAAGTTATGCATGCACATGCTGCTTTTGGCAGAGCGCGCATGTGGATTTCTACCAAACCACGGGCTAAGCACGCCTATGCAGCTTTTTTCAGCACACGCGCATCGATTTGTGCGAAACCACTTGTTAAGCATGCACATTGATCTTTCGGTAAACGCGCACGTTGTTTTCTGCCAGACCACAAGCTAAGCATGCACATGCTGCTTTTGGCAGAGCGCCCAAGCTGATTTCTGCTAAAGCACATGCTAAGCACGCCCATGCTGCTCTTTTCAGCACACGCGCATCGATGTGAGGCAAACCACTTGTTAAGCATGCACATGCATCTTTTCGTAGACGCGGATGTTGTTCTATGCCAAACCACAATTAAGCATGGACATGCACCTTTTGGCAGAGCGCGCACGTGGATTTCTACCAAACCACGTGGTAAGCACGCCCATGCTGCTCTTTTCAGCACGCGCGCATCGATTTGTGGTAAACCACTTGTTAAGCATGCACATGTATCTTTTGGTAGACGCGGACGTTGTTTTCTGCCAAACCACAAGTTAAGCAGGCACATGCTGCTTTCGGCAGAGCGCGCACGTGGATTTCTGCCAAACGACGTGCCAAGCACGCCCATGCTGCTCTTTTCTGCACAGGCGCGTGGATTTGTGGTAAACAACTTGTTAAGCATGCACATGCATCTTTCGGCAGACGCGGACGTTGTTTTCTGCCAGACCACAAGTTAAGCATGCAGATGCTGCTTTTGGCATAGCGCCCGCGTTGATTTCTACCAAACCACGTGCTAAGCCTGCACATACTGCTCTTTTCAGCGCACGCGCATCGATTTGTGGTAAACAACTTGTTATGCATGCACATGCATCTTTTGATAGACACGGAAGTTCTTTTCTGCCAAACCACAAGATAAGCATGCACATGCTGCTTTTGGCAGAGCGCGCACGTGGATTTCTACCAAACCAGGTGCTAAGTTTGCCCAAGCTGCTCTTTTCAGCACACGTGTATCGATTTGTGGTAAAGAACTTGTTAAGCATGCAAATGGATCTTTTGGTAGACGGGGACGTTGTTTTCTGCCAAACCACAAGTTAAGAATGCATACGCTGCTTTTGGCAGAGCGCGCATGTGGATTTCTGCCAAACCACGTGCTAAGCATGCCCTTGCTGCTTTTTTCAGCACACGCGCATCCATTTTTGCCAAACCACTTGTTAAGTATGCACATGCATCTTTCGATAGACGCGCACGTTGTTTTCTGTCAAACCACAAGGTATGCATGCACATGCTGCTTTTGGTAGAGCACGCACGTGGATTTCTACCAAACCACGTGCCAAGCACGCTCATGCTGCTCTTTTCAGCACGCGCATCGATTTGTGCCAAACCACTTGTTAAGCATGCACATGCATCTTTCGTTAGACGCGCAAGTTGTTTTCTGCCAAACCACAAGTTATGCATGCACATGCTGCTTTTGGCCGAGCGCGCATGTGGATTTCTACCAAACCGTGTGCTATAACGTCCATGCTACTCTTTTCAGCACACGTGCGTCGATTTGTGGTAAACAACTTGTTAAGCATGCACATTCATCTTTCGGTTGACGCGGACGTTGTTTTCTGCTAAACCACAAGTTAAGCATGCACAAGCAGCTTTTGGCAGAGCGCGCACGTGTTTTTCTGCCCAACTTCGTGCCAACCACGCCCATGCTGCTCTTTTCTGCACACGTGCATCGATTTGTGCCAAACCACTTGTTAAGCATGCACATGCATCTTTCCGTAGAGGCGCACGTTGTTTTCTGCCAAACCACAAGCTAAGTATGCACATGCTGCTTTTGGCAGAGCGCGCATGCGGATTTCTACTAAACCACGTGCTAAGCACGCCCATGCTGCTTTTTTCAGCATCCACTCATCGATTTTTGCCAAACCACTTGTTAAGTATAAACATGCATCTTTCGGTAGACGCGCACGTTGTTTTCTGCCAAACCACAAGCTATGCATGCACATGCTGCTTTTGGCAGAACGCGCACGTGGATATCTACCAAACCACGTGCCAAGCACGCTCATGCTTTTTTCAGCACACGCGCATCGATTTGTGCCAAACCACTTGTTAAGCATGCACATTCATCTTTCGTTAGACGCGCAAGTGGTTTTCTGCCAAACAACAAGTTAAGCAGGCACATGCTGCTTTTGGCAGAGCGCGCACGTAGATTTCTACCAAACCACGTGCTAAGTACGCCCATGCTGCTCTTTTCAGCACACGCGCATCGATTTGTTCCAAACCACTTGTTAAGCATGCACACGGATCTTTCCGTAGACGCGCACGTTGTTTTCTGCCAAACCACAAGTTATGCGTGCATATGCTACTTTTGTCAGAGTGCGCATGTGGATTTCTGCCAAACCACGTGCTAAGCACGCCCTTGCTGCTCTTTTCAGCACACGCATATCGACTTGTGGTAAACAACTTGTTAAGCATGCACATACATCTTTCGGTAGACGCGGACGTTGTTTTCTTGCAAACCACAATTTAAGCATGCACATGCTGCTTTTGGCAGAGCGCGCACGTGGATTTCTGCCAAACGACGTGCCAAGCACGCCCATGCTGCTCTTTTCAGCACACGCGCATGGCTTTGTGGTAAACGACTTGTTAAGCATGCACATGCATCTTTCCGTAGAGGCGCACGTTGTTTTCTGCCAAACCACAAGCTAAGTATGCACATGCTGCTTTTGGCAGAGCGCGCATGCGGATTTCTACTAAACCACGTGCTAAGCACGCCCATGCTGCTTTTTTCAGCATCCAAGCATTGATTTTTGCCAAACCACTTGTTAAGTATGCACATGCATCTTTCGGTAGACGCGCACGTTGTTTTCTGCCAAACCACAAGCTATGCATGCACATGCTGCTTTTGGCAGAACGCGCACGTGGATATCTACCAAACCACGTGCCAAGCACGCTCATGCTATTTTCAGCACACGCACATCGATTTGTGCCAAACCACTTGTTAAGCATGCACATTCATCTTTCGTTAGACGCGCAAGTTGTTTTCTGCCCAACAACAAGTTAAGCAGGCACATGCTGCTTTTGGCAGAGCGCGCACGTGGATTTCTAACAAACGACGTGCTAAGCACGCCCATGCTGCTCTTTTCAGCACACGCGCATCGATTTGTGCCAAACCACTTGTTAAGCATGCACATGTATCTTTTGGTAGACGCGGACGTTGTTTTCTGCCAAACCACAAGTTAAGCATGCACATGATGCTATTGGCAGAGCGCGGATGTGGATTTCTACCAAACCACGTTCTAATCACGCCCTTGCTGCTCTTTTCAGCACACGCGCATGGATTTGTGGTAAACAACTTGTTAAGCATGCACATGCATCTTTTCGTAGAGGCGCTCGTTGTTTTCTGCCAAACCACAAGTTAAGAATGCATATGCTGCTTTTGGCAGAGCGCGCATGTTGGTTTCTACCAAACCACGTGCTAAGCACTCCCTTGCTGCTTTTTTCAGCACACGCGCATCGATTTGTGCCAAACCACTTGTTAAGCATGCACACGGATCTTTCCGTATAGGCGCACGTTGTTTTCTGCCAAACCACAAGTTATTCATGCAGTGCTGCTTTTGGCAGAGCGCGCATGTGGATTTTTACCAAACCATGTGCTTAACACGCCCATGCTGCTCTTTTCAGCACACGGGCATCGATGTGAGGCAAACCACTTGTTAAGCATGCACATGCATCTTTTCGTAGACGCGGATGTTGTTCTATGCCAAACCACAATTAAGCATGGACATGCACCTTTTGGCAGAGCGCGCACGTGGATTTCTACCAAACGACGTGGTAAGCACGCCCATGCTGCTCTTTTCAGCACACGCGCATCGATTTGTTCCAAACCACTTGTTAAGCATGCACATGCATCTTTCCGTAGACGCGCACGTTGTTTTCTGCCAAACAACAAGTTATGCATGCACATGCTGCTTTTGGCAGTGCGCGCATGTGGATTTCTACCAAACCACGTGGTAAGCACGCCCATGCTGCTCTTTTCAGTACGCGCGCATCGATTTGGGGTAAACCACTTGTTAAGCATGCACATGTATCTTTTGGTAGACGCGGACGTTGTTTTCTGCCAAACCACAAGTTAAGCAGGCACATGCTGCTTTCGGCAGAGCGCACACGTCGATTTCTGCCAAACGTCGTGCCAAGCACGCCCATTCTGCTCTTTGCAGCACACGCGCATGGATTTGTGGTAAACAACTTGTTAAGCATGCACATGCATCTTTCGGTAGGCTCGGGCGTTGTTTTCTGCCATACCACACCTTCCGCATGCACATGCTGCTTTTGGGAGAGCGCGCACGTGGATTTCTGCCAAACGACGTGCCTAGCACGCCCATGCTGCTCTTTTCTGCACACGCGCGTGGATTTGTGGTAAACAACTTGTTAAGCATGCACATGCATCTTTCGGTAGACGCGGACGTTGTTTTCTGCCAGACCACAAGTTAAGCATGCAGATGCTGCTTTTGGCATAGCGCCCGCGTTGATTTCTACCAAACCACGTGCTAAGCCTGCACATGCTGCTCTTTTCAGCGCACGCGCATCGATTTGTGGTAAACAACTTGTTAAGCATGCACATGCATCTTTTGATAGACACGGAAGTTCTTTTCTGCCAAACCACAAGATAAGCATGCACATGCTGCTTTTGGCAGAGCAGGCATGTGGATTTCTACCAAACGATGTGCTAAACACGCCCATGCTGCTCTTTTCAGCACACGTGCATCGATTTGTGGTAAACAACTTGTTATGCATGCACATGCATCTTTTGGTAGACGCGGAGGTTGTATTCTGCCAAACAACAAGTTAAGCATGCACATGCTGCTTTTGGCAGAGCGCGCACGTGGATTTCTACCAAACCACGTGCTAAGTACGCCCAAGCTGCTCTTTTCAGCACACGCGCATCGATTTGTGCCAAACCACTTGTTAAGCATGCACACAGATCTTTCCGTAGACGCGCACATTGTTTTCTGCCGAACCACAAGTTATGCGTGCATATGCTGCTTTTGGCAGAGCGCGCATGTGGATTTCTACCAAACCACGTGCTAAGCACGCCCTTGCTGCTCTTTTCAGCACACGCGCATGGCTTTGTGCTAAACGACTTGTTAAGCATGCACATGCATCTTTCCGTAGACGCGCACGTTGTTTTCTGCCAAACAACAAGTTATGCATGCACATGCTGCTTTTGGCAGAGCGCGCATGTGGATTTCTACCAAACCACGTGGTAAGCACGCCCATGCTGCTCTTTTCAGTACGCGCGCATCGATTTGTGGTAAACCACTTGTTAAGCAAGCACATGTATCTTTTGGTAGACGCGGACGTTGTTTTCTGCCAAACCACAAGTTAAGCAGGCACATGCTGCTTTCGGCAGAGCGCACACGTCGATTTCTGCCAAACGTCGTGCCAAGCACGCCCATTCTGCTCTTTGCAGCACACGCGCATGGATTTGTGGTAAACAACTTGTTAAGCATGCACATGCATCTTTCGGTAGGCTCGGGCGTTGTTTTCTGCCATACCACACCTTACGCATGCACATGCTGCTTTTGGGAGAGTGCGCACGTGGATTTCTGCCAAACGACGTGCCAAGCACGCCCATGCTGCTCTTTTCTGCACACGCGCGTGGATTTGTGGTAAACAACGTGTTAAGCATGCACATGCATCTTTCGGTAGACGCGGACGTTGTTTTCTGCCAGACCACAAGTTAAGCATGCAGATGCTGCTTTTGGCATAGCGCCCGCGTTGATTTCTACCAAACCACGTGCTAAGCCTGCACATGCTGCTCTTTTCAGCGCACGCGCATCGATTTGTGGTAAACAACTTGTTAAGCATGCACATGCATCTTTTGATAGACACGGAAGTTCTTTTCTGCCAAACCACAAGATAAGCATGCACATGCTGCTTTTGGCAGAGCGGGCATGTGGATTTCTACCAAACCATGTGCTAAACACGCCCATGCTGCTCTTTTCAGCACACGTGCATCGATTTGTGGTAAACAACTTGTTATGCATGCACATGCATCTTTTGGTAGACGCGGAGGTTGTATTCTGCCAAACAACAAGTTAAGCATGCACATGCTGCTTTTGGCAGAGCGCGCACGTGGATTTCTACCAAACCACGTGCTAAGTACGCCCAAGCTGCTCTTTTCAGCACACGCGCATCGATTTGTGCCAAACCACTTGTTAAGCATGCACACGGATCTTTCCGTAGACGCGCACATTGTTTTCTGCCGAACCACAAGTTATGCGTGCATATGCTGCTTTTGGCAGAGCGCGCATGTGGATTTCTACCAAACCACGTGCTAAGCACGCCCTTGCTGCTCTTTTCAGCACACGCGCATGGCTTTGTGCTAAACGACTTGTTAAGCATGCACATGCATCTTTCGGTAGACGCGGACGTTGTTTTCTGCCAAAGCACAAGTTAAGCATGCACATGCTGCTTTTGGCAGAGCGCGCGCGTGGATTTCTACCAAACCACGTGCTAAGCGCGCCCATGCTGCTCTCTTCAGCGCACGCGCATCGATTTGTGGTAAACAACTTGTTAAGCATGCAAATGGATCTTTTGGTAGACGCGGACGTTGTTTTCTGCCAAACCACAAGTTAAGAATGCATATGCTGCTTTTGGCAGAGCGCGCATGTGGATTTCTACCAAACCACGTGCTAAGCACGGCCTTGCTGCTCTTTTCAGCACACGCGCATCGATGTGTGCCAAACCACTTGTTAAGCATGCACATGCATCTTTCCGTAGAAGCGCACGTTGTTTTCTGCCAAACAACAAGTTATGCATGCACATGCTCCTTTTTGCAGAGCGCGCTTGTGGAGTTCTACCAAACCAGCTGCTAAGCACGCCCATGCTGCTCTTTTCAGCACACGCGCATCGATTTGTGGTAAACAACTTGTTAAGCATGCACAAAGATCTTTTGGTAGACGCGGACGTTGTTTTCTGCCAAACCACACGTTAAGCATGCACATGCTGCTTTTGGCAGAGCGCGCATATGGATTTCTACCAAACCAAGTGCTAAGCACGCCGTTGCTGCTCTTTTCAGCGCATGCGCATGGATTTGTGGTAAACAACTTGTTAAGCATGCACATGCATCTGTCGGTAGACGCGGACGTTGTTTTCTGCTAAACCACAAGATAAGCATGCACAAGCAGCTTTTGGCAGAGCGCGCACGTGTTTTTCTGCCAAACGTCGTGCCAACCACGTCCATGGTGCTCTTTTCAGCACACGCGCATGGATTTATGGTAAACAACTTAATCATGCACATGCATCTTTCGGTAGACGCGGGCGTTGTTTTCTGCCAAACCACAAGCTAAGCATGCACATGCAGCTTTTGGCAGAGCGCGCACGTGGATTTCTACCAAACGACATGCTAAGCTCGCCCATGCTGCTCTTTTCAGCACACGCGCACCATTTTGTGCGAAACCACTTATTAAACATGCACATGCATCTTTCTGTAGGGGCGCACGTTGTTTTCTGCCAAACCACAAGTTATGCATGCACATGCTGCTTTTGGCTGAGCGCGCATGTGGATTTCTACCAAACTACCTGCTAAGCACGCCCATGCAGCTTTTTTCAGCACACGCGCATCGATTTGTGCGAAACCACTTGTTAAGCGTGCACATGCATCTTTTCGTAGACGCGGATGTTGTTTTCTGCCAAACCAAAAGTGAAGCAGGCACATGCTGCTTTCGGCAGAGCGCGCACGTGGATTTCTGCCAAAC
Source organism: Dermacentor variabilis (assembly GCF_050947875.1). Taxonomy (NCBI): domain Eukaryota; kingdom Metazoa; phylum Arthropoda; class Arachnida; order Ixodida; family Ixodidae; genus Dermacentor; species Dermacentor variabilis. The sequence continues at coordinate 3,993,455 of NW_027460357.1, forward strand.
GTCGTGCCAACCACGCCCATGCTGCTCTTTTCAGCACACGCGCATGGATTTGTGGTAAACAACTTGTTAAGCATGCACATGCATCTTTCGGTAGACTCGGGCGTTGTTTTCTGCCAAACCACAAGCTAACCATGCACATGCAGCTTTTGGCAGGGCGCGCACGTGGATTTCTACCAAACGACCTGCTAAGCACGCCCATGCTGCTCTTTTCAGCACACGCGCACCATTTTGTGCGAAACCACTTGTTAAGCATGCACATGCATCTTTCCGTAGAGGCGCACGTTTTTTCTGCCAAACCACAAGTTATGCATGCACATGCTGCTTTTGGCAGAGCGCGCATGTGGATTTCTACCAAACCACGTGCTAAGCACGCCTATGCAGCTTTTTTCAGCACACGCGCATCGATTTGTGCGAAACCACTTGTTAAGCATGCACATGGATCTTTCGGTAAACGCGCACGTTGTTTTCTGCCAGACCACAAGCTAAGCATGCACATGCTGCTTTTGGCAGAGCGCCCAAGCTGATTTCTGCTAAACCACATGCTAAGCACGCCCATGCTGCTCTTTTCAGCACACGCGCATCGATGTGAAGCAAACCACTTGTTAAGCATGTACATGCATATTTTCGTAGACGCGGATGTTGTTATATGCCAAACCACAATTAAGCATGGACATGCGCCTTTTGGCAGAGCGCGCACGTGGATTTCTACCAAACCACGTGGTAAGCACGCCCATGCTGCTCTTTTCAGCACGCGCGCATCGATTTGTGGTAAACCACTTGTTAAGCATGCACATGTATCTTTTGGTAGACGCGGACGTTGTTTTCTGCCAAACCACAAGTTAAGCAGGCACATGCTGCTTTCGGCAGAGCGCACACGTCGATTTCTGCCAAACGTCGTGCCAAGCACGCCCATTCTGCTCTTTGCAGCACACGTGCATGGATTTGTGGTAAACAACTTGTTAAGCATGCACATGCATCTTTCGGTAGACTCGGGCGTTGTTTTCTGCCATACCACACCTTACGCATGCACATGCTGCTTTTGGGAGAGCGCGCACGTGGATTTCTGCCAAACGACGTGCCAAGCACGCCCATGCTGCTCTTTTCTGCACACGCGCGTGGATTTGTGGTAAACAACTTGTTAAGCATGCACATGCGTCTTTCAATAGACGCGCACGTTGTTTTCTGTCAAACCACAAGGTATGCATGCACATGCTGCTTTTGGCAGAGCGGGCATGTGGATTTCTACCAAACCATGTGCTAAACACGCCCATGCTGCTCTTTTCAGCACAAGTGCATCGATTTGTGGTAAACAACTTGTTATGCATGCACATGCATCTTTTGGTAGACGCGGAGGTTGTATTCTGCCAAACAACAAGTTAAGGATGCACATGCTGCTTTTGGCAGAGCGCGCACGTGGATTTCTACCAAACCAGGTTCTAAGTTTGCCCAAGCTGCTCTTTTCAGCACACGTGTATCGATTTGTGGTAAACAACTTGTTAAGCATGCAAATGGATCTTTTGGTAGACGGGGACGTTGTTTTCTGCCAAACCACAAGTTAAGAATGCATACGCTGCTTTTGGCAGAGCGCGCATGTGGATTTCTACCAAACCACGTGCTAAGCATGCCCTTGCTGCTTTTTTCAGCACACGCGCATCCATTTTTGCCAAACCACTTGTTAAGTATGCACATGCATCTTTCGATAGACGCGCACGTTGTTTTCTGTCAAACCACAAGGTATGCATGCACATGCTGCTTTTGGTAGAGCGCGCACGTGGATTTCTACCAAACCACGTGCCAAGCACGCTCATGCTGCTCTTTTCAGCACGCGCATCGATTTGTGCCAAACCACTTGTTAAGCATGCACATGCATCTTTCGTTAGACGCGCAAGTTGTTTTCTGCCAAACCACAAGTTATGCATGCACATGCTGCTTTTGGCAGAGCGCGCATGTGGATTTCTACCAAACCGTGTGCTATAACGCCCATGCTACTCTTTTCAGCACACGTGCGTCGATTTGTGGTAAACAACTTGTTAAGCATGCACATTCATCTTTCGGTAGACGCGGACGTTGTTTTCTGCTAAACCACAAGTTAAGCATGCACAAGCAGCTTTTGGCAGAGCGCGCACGTGTTTTTCTGCCCAACTTCGTGCCAACCACGCCCATGCTGCTCCTTTCAGCACACGTGCATCGATTTGTGCCAAACCACTTGTTAAGCATGCACATGCATCTTTCCGTAGAGGCGCACGTTGTTTTCTGCCAAACCACAAGCTAAGTATGCACATGCTGCTTTTGGCAGAGCGCGCATGCGGATTTCTACTAAACCACGTGCTAAGTACGCCCATGCTGCTTTTTTCAGCATCCACTCATCGATTTTTGCCAAACCACTTGTTAAGTATGCACATGCATCTTTCGGTAGACGCGCACGTTGTTTTCTGCCAAACCACAAGCTATGCATGCACACGCTGCTTTTGGCAGAACGCGCACGTGGATATCTACCAAACCACGTGCTAAGCACGCCCTTGCTGCTCTTTTCAGCACACGCGTATCGATTTGTGGTAAACAACTAGTTAAGCATGCAAATGGATCTTTTGGTAGACGCGGACGTTGTTTTCTGCGAAACCACAAGATATGCGTGCATATGCTGCTTTTGGCAGAGCGCGCATGTTGATTTCTACAAAACCAGGTGCTAAGCACGCCCTTGCTGCTCTTTTCAGCACACGCATATCGACTTGTGGTAAACAACTTGTTAAGCATGCACATACATCTTTCGGTAGACGCGGACGTTGTTTTCTTGCAAACCACAATTTAAGCATGCACATGCTGCTTTTGGCAGAGCGCGCACGTGGATTTCTGCCAAACGACGTGCCAAGCACGCCCATGCTGCTGTTTTCAGCACACGCGCATGGCTTTGTGGTAAACGACTTGTTAAGCATGCACACGGATCTTTCCGTAGACGCGCACGTTGTTTTCTGCCAAACCACAAGTTATGCGTGCATATGCTACTTTTGTCAGAGCGCGCATGTGGATTTCTGCCAAACCACGTGCTAAGCACGCCCTTGCTGCTCTTTTCAGCACACGCGTATCGATTTGTGGTAAACAACTAGTTAAGCATGCAAATGGATCTTTTGGTAGACGCGGACGTTGTTTTCTGCGAAACCACAAGATATGCGTGCATATGCTGCTTTTGGCAGAGCGCGCATGTTGATTTCTACAAAACCAGGTGCTAAGCACGCCCTTGCTGCTCTTTTCAGCACACGCATATCGACTTGTGGTAAACAACTTGTTAAGCATGCACATACATCTTTCGGTAGACGCGGACGTTGTTTTCTTGCAAACCACAATTTAAGCATGCACATGCTGCTTTTGGCAGAGCGCGCACGTGGATTTCTGCCAAACGACGTGCCAAGCACGCCCATGCTGCTGTTTTCAGCACACGCGCATGGCTTTGTGGTAAACGACTTGTTAAGCATGCACATGCATCTTTCGGTAGGCGCGGACGTTGTTTTCTGCCAAAGCACAAGTTAATCATGCACATGATGTTTTTGGCAGAGCTCGCGCGTGGATTTCTGCCAAACGACGTGCTAAGCACGCCCATGCTGCTGTTTTCAGCACACGCGCATCGATTTGTGCCAAACCACTTGTTAAGCATGCACATGTATCTTTTGGTAGACGCGGACGTTGTTTTCTGCCAAACCACAAGTTAAGCATGCACATGCTGCTTTTGGCAGAGCGCGCATGAGGATTTCCACCAAACCACATGCTAAGGACGCCCTTGCTGCTCTTTTCAGCGCGTGCGCATGGATTTGTGGTAAACAACTTGTTGAGCATGCACATGTATCTGTCGGTAGACGAGGACGTTGTTTTCTGCTAAACCACAAGATAAGCATGCACATGCAGCTTTTGGCAGAGCGCGCACGTGGATTTCTAACAAACGACGTGCTAAGCACGCCCATGCTGCTCTTTTCAGCACACGCGCATCGATTTGTGCCAAACCACTTGTTAAGCATGCACA